>NW_006799939.1:6440146-6597484 GCF_000485575.1 Poecilia formosa
ATGAGCGCAGATAAATATTTTCCTGTAATGACATATTGTTTCTCCCCCATTAGCACATTTAGCAGTGAGTGAATGAGTTGATTGACAGCGATAAGAGCCTCCTCCTGGTTCTGATTACTTGTTTTGGCCGGAAAATTGCATTACTTTATCCAACAATAGTAGTTCAGGAAGGAGATGGAGAAAACTGATTGTTTTTCATTGATTATCTGTCTCATAGCAAACTGTCACAACATGGTGACAGCTTTAACAAATATGGAGAAAACATATTTTTTTTATTAAAGTTATGTACTGCAGCTTGAATAAAATGCAACTTCATAGCATTTTTTGAGAAGTCTGGATTGCTTTATGTGTATTTTGCATGTTGCCTATGACTTGTTGGTGGGGAGAGACATTTCAGTAACAGAAAAAATTAAGCAACCTACTTCCATACTGTATGTGGACTGTTGTATGTAAAATTCATGAGCAGCAAATATTATCCTAGTATCAGTATTGGACCAAAGAAAGAAAGTTGCAAGCTTTTGAAATTGTGACACTTTTTGTGGGTCAAATAGACTCAAGAAATTGTAACAGCTGTTGCGCGGGGGGGCCCAATCTAATTTTTTGTCATGGGGCCCAAGATTCCTGGTGGCGCCCCTGGTTTAGGCTGTAGAAATGAATGGAAGTCAGTGGAAAGTCCCCACAAAGATGGCAACACAAACATGGGTGTGTGTGTTTTTGACAGGACCAACACACTGTTGGAGAAAGTGGCTGCAGCTGTGGAGCAGTCGGCCTTCTACAGTGCCTTGTGGGGCAGCATCCTGACCAGCCCCTCTGTACGTCTCCCTGGGGTCTCTTTCGTTCTGCTGCACCTCAACCGGAAGCTTTCCATGGAGGACCAGCTCTATGTCATGGGCAACGACATTGAGCTTATGGTACGTCCTAAATGATCCAGCTCGATGAAATCATTTCATGATCTTCAGCTAACAACAGATAAGTCATACTTTCTACATACGAAGTAAAAGTGAGTTCTTGCTCTCACCAGGTGGAGGCTGTTAGTACCTCGGTGCAGGACTCAAGCGTTTTGGTCCAGAGAAGCACTCTGGACCTCATCCTCTTCTGCTTCCCCTTCCATATGAGCCAGGTAAATGTAAAGTCTGCGAAACATTTTTAGTCTAGTTCAGGACGATTCAGGAGTTGCTGAAGTTTGAACGATCTCAGATTTTCTGCCGGAGAAACTGTCAAATGAGAAAAGAGTTTTTGGTATTCCTGTGACACCAACAATGTTTGTATTTGAAACGTTGCACAAGACGGACGAACGAGAGGAGAGCATCATGCAGGTCAGCAGATAATCAAACCCATCTATGCCCACTTCCAGTTAAATCCTCTGTCCACCCTAATTTCTCTGGCTTTACTGTAAACTTTGATGTTGGTGTTGACCTATTGTTTTTCTGATATTCTGAACTTCGTTTGAAGAGGTTTTTATTTTAGGACTTTAGCTGCTTTTCACTCATTTTCTGTCCAGACCTGAGCATGAAAACATGTTGTTCAATGTGGGGCTAAAAGGAAAAATGGACAAGTTGGCAAATTATGCCCAGAAACCATCTTTGAAAATGAAGATCTGTCTAAGATCCACCACACAGTGATAACACCTGTGTATCCTTTTGGTTATGTACCGTCTCTATGCCAAGTTTTCAGCTAACAGTGCTTTGGGACTTGCCTTGTTGGGGTTAAAATGCAGGGGTTTTGTTGTTCCACAGATTCAATAAAATACATCTGAACAACTTCTCTGTGAAAGGCTGCAGTTATCAAAATGTTTGAAGAACCAAGTTTACTGGGCTGTTTACTAAGTTGTCTCTTCAACAGTAGCTTCCCATTTTAGTTTAATATCCTTTTTATACCTAAATGAGTTGACCTGCTTAACAAACAAAGAATGTCTCTTTGAAAACTGCAGGGAACTGGACAGAAAAACCTCCTGTCTGAATCAGTCAATCCTTGTGAAGTGTGTTGCTGTGATTTGTTTTTTGCGTGCTTTCTTCTCTATATTTTATTTTTCCGCTTTTTAACATTTAACATTACAACTTCTTAGCAAAAATTACAGTTTTAAAATTTAAGGAATTGTAATCGATGTTTCCAAAAGCACATTATCCTCATTGTTTTTTCTAAATGTTTTGGAGAAGATGGTGTGATACTACATTCTGTTCATAAGAGTAAAAATATTTACATTGTATTTTATCATCGCACAGTTTACACCAGTGTTTTTGTTTTCTACTTGACTTGTTCATTATTAATGTTCAGGACGCTGCATCAGTCAGAGACGTCCTGTGGTTAAATAAGATGAAAAATGTGTCCTCTTTTAAAATTTTAATTAAATATTGTTTAATGTTTTACCACAATGACGCTCAGATTTTAACAGTAACTCCATGTACTGTAAAAATCAAAAAGTTGAAATTAAACCACCATAAAAATGGAGGACGGAGCGAACTTATAAAATCAACCATAGAGAATAAAACACTTATTTCTTCCATCTGAACAGATGTACATGAACTCAGAGACACTGTCCCACATGTTTGTTTGTTTGTTTTTTCAGGCTACCCGCCCTGACATGATCCGGATCCTTTCAGCAGCTTTGCATGTTGTTCTGAGAAGAGACATGTCTCTGAACCGCAGACTCTACGCCTGGCTTCTGGGTGAGAAACACACAAAGACATAAGATACACACTCTTATCCATGCCTTTCTGTGTGACAAATTGGTTAAAAAAACAGTATAATACTCTTTTGCATGTTGCCAGTCATTACTGTAGCATTCATACTGTTTTCCTATACAATTTTTATAGAAATGCTTTCTAAGCATTTTTGTGCCAAGAAACCTTTTCTATATTTATTCTAAGACTTTCATCCTTTCTTTCTAAGGAGTGCACAATATTCGAAAGTCACGGTAAAAACGGCAATGACTGTTATCAGTTTTAATTGGTAAAATATTATGCAAAGTGATATTTAGATGACAATATTTGCAACAGTTTGTGCAGCCCTACTTCTGAACAACAAGGAGTATAATGCATAACTGGTCTGTTCAGTGTTTTAATTCACTTTCTCTCATTTTTTGCTCCCTGTGGGCAACGCAATGGTGAGTATGAATAAAGGTTAATCCCAATCTTTAGGGAATGTATCATCATAACATCGTTTAAAACAAATCTATTCAAAGTTGTTGGTACTGATGATTAAAAATGTCATCATTTTTACAATGATGACATTTTATTGACTATCAAACAACAACGCCCAGTCTCACAATTAGCTTTAAAGTTTAAAATACTTGACAAACAGTGGCTCTATAACGTAGTTGAATAATGAGACAAATGTTCCAAAATGTGATACATATTTCACATTAAATAGAAGATTTAAATAAATTTATTCTTGGGGACAAAAATATAGAAGATGCAATAACTTTGTTGCAAAAATATATGCACCCTTAAAAAAAAGAGGTTGATGAAGCATCTTGACTTTGCAATTTATTCCAGTGTTTCAGTTTATATTCTAATATTTATGTTATTTTCAGTTCTATTGATTGCAGGTGTAAAGTCAAGAAGACAGAATACTGAAAGTGAATCAAGTAACATTTTCACAATATATTAGCATAAAGGACCATCCATGTTATTGTAGTTATTTCATTTTATTTTTCCTGTGGTAAAAACACCACAGGAAATGTCACAGTATATCTGAAAAAATAAAAAAAGTTATTTGTCAAATTCCCATAATTTTACATCACAAAAATCTTGAATTTGTACAATTGTGATATTCCTTTCAGTTCTGTATGTTTGTCTTTGTCACTTTTAAAGGCTTTGACAACAATGGCGGGATGTCAGGCCCCCGCAGCACTCGGCAGAGCAACCCGGAGGAACACGCTTCCCACTACTTCAACAGCTTCTCCAAGGACATGCTCGTCCAGGTGAGGTTTAAAGCTGAACGCACAATCAGGTCAACCAAGGTGTCCCGCGTAACCCCCAAAGGACGCCGCTTAAAAGAGTACACACGTCTATTAAGGGTGGCCAAGTGCCTGCCTGTCTGGAATGTTCCAAACCTTATCTGCTTTTGGACGCCAGACGTTTTGTAGTTTATCTTTTTTGCTTCTCTTCCAGTCAGACGTCTGCTCTTAGATGCGGATGGGTTTGCTGCTTGTATTCCCAGCAGCCTGAGCTTTAAGCGCATCTCTGTTCTAGTGTAAGATATCACGCTGCGCTTCAAATCACGGCATCTTTCCTGCTGTTTGATACGCTTAAGTTCTCAAGGGACTGGAACAGGGTGCGCAAAAACTAAACAGGAGCTTTTTTTCTTTCTTTTTTTTTAAGTGTTATGTAGGGGTTTTTTAATTTAATGTGCGCTTGTATTTTTTTCCCCTCCCACCTCTGCCATCTGCTCAGAGGTGGTCATTGAAGCTCTCTTAACAGGGAGAGTGATGGCAGCTCAGGGACTCAGAAGACAGATGAAGCGTAAAACATGCAGGGGGAAAAAAAATAAATCAAAACGCATAAGGGAGAAATCATGAAGTTGGTTCTGCTAAGTGTTTTCAAAATAAAAAAAGGTCAAACAAACAGATCTGCTCCTCAGTGCCTCAGATATGGTTTGTGTCAATATACAGTTGAAATCAAATGTTTACATACGCTGCATAATAAGAGGCTTGAGCTCTGTTTTTTCCCCTGTCTTTCTTTTCTCAAAAAAAAAGAAATTACAGAGAATATTTTCAAAAAGTGGCCTTCATTTCAGTCATCTCTTTTCTGAGTTGTACGATGAAAAATTAGGGCCAGGCTATGAGAATGTTTGTTTAATTACAAGGATGTAGTCATTGTATCGGTAGAAAAAAGACACAGTTTTACCAGAAAAAATTCTGAGAAAAAAAGGTTTATCAGGATCTGATGTGACCAGCTCAATTTGTGTAGTTCTTCTTGCTGCTGTTAATAATTTGATGCTGATGTGTCGAAAGATAAAAATGTTATCTTCACCATATGCTCAACATTTCTCATTTAAATTTTTTACTTTATTTGGTTTGAGTTCTCATTGTGGTAATGTTTTGACTCTCTTGTCATACGACCGTATCGTTGTAATATTCTGATTGTATTCTCATAATAAAAATAAATAAATCTTAGCTTGGCCTTTATGTCCAGTCATAGAGTTGATCTGAATTCAAAGTTCAAATACAAAGAAGCTGTAAACAAGATGGCTGCCATGGGTGTGCTCATGTCACTCTGAACCATTGGTGGGGGAAAAAACTCCAGGTTTTCCAAAAATTAAATCTTCAAAAATGTAAAATTCCCTAATTTGAACAAATTTTGTTTCAATATGTGTTTTTTTTTTTTTTTTCTTTTCTCTCTCTTAGGCAATGGTTGGGATTCTGCAGGGCAAGGCTCGAGGTGGGGAGGAGGAAAGCATCCTGATGCACGACCTCAAGCCGTTTCGCATCCTGATCAGTCTGCTGGACAAACCAGAACTAGGTAACCCATCGGTCAACATCTCGATTGCATCAGGCTTTTATTTGTGGTTAAAAATGACTTTTATCGTATATTTAAAGGTTTTACTTTTATCGGCTGCTTATTTTTGATCTGTCGCTCCAGGGCCGGCCATTCTAGAGGACGTCCTGATTGAAGTGTTTCGGACTCTATACACGCAGTGCCGGACGGAGTTGGACCTTCAAAACCAGAGTCCATTCAGCAAAGATCACACACACCTCAGCAGGTGAGTTTAAACCAGGCTTTGGTATTTTATTTTGACTCAAAAGTGTAAATAAGAGAATTTATTCTTTTCTCTCTTCTAGTAAACTGCGAGAAAACAAGAAAACGGCAGAGCTCATCAAAACAGCCAATCTCCTGTTCAACTCATTTGAGCCGTACTACATGTGGGACTACATCGCTCGCTGGTTTGAGGAGTGCTGCAGGTTGGCGTCGACATGCTTTGTAGACTGAAATACTTAAATGATAAAGCCTTTTACAGCAGATTAGCAAAATTTAACTTCCTGTCATTGTTTGTAATCCTGTTTCATTAGAGGTCTAATGAGGACAGAATGGATTCTGTCCTCGTTTTTCACATTATTTTATGTTAAAATCACCTCTGATCTGTTAGCATTGAACTGTATATATTTGTGTTTCAGGAGAACATTGAACCGCAGCACACGTGTTGCCCGATACGGTTGGAGTCTGGAGTCTCCTGATCTCTCTCTGGTGGAGTTCTGTCAGCTGGTAGATTTTCTACTAGACATTGTTTCATTGGTGAGATTTCTCTCTTTTTTTTCTCTCTCTCTTTCTCTGTTCTGCCATATTCCTTTCTTTCATTCTGTCTTTCCATCTCACTTTTGATCTTGTATTTTTTATTTTTTCTCTTTTGAAGATTTATCTGTTTCAGATGGTTTTTACTGTTATTCTCCTGCTACTTTATTATTTTATTTTGTTAGGATTTTTTTGAATATGTGAGTTCTGGAGATTTGCCAAATTTTAAGATTTAACTAATATGCAGCAAAACCATCGCAATTTTAATTTTAAGAGACGTAAGTAAATAGGAAAATGTTTTTTTTAAAAAGTAGTCTTTAGGGTTTGCCTCTTGTATGGGGATAACTACGTTTAATGCACCTAAAACAACCTTAGCTGCTGATTCTTTTTTTTGTTTGTTTGTTTTTTGTTAAAGTTTTAATTTTCCTACTTGTATTTCAGCTGTTTTTTTTTTTCTAGTGTACTGGAAGAAATCTGAGCACAGAGCAGCAGCAGCCAGTAGAGTCAAAAACTAAGATATGGTTGATCGCCAAAGTGCCCAGGTTTTATAATACAATTTTGCAAACACATGACCAGAAAGTAGATCCTGCATTTTAAAAACTTATCTGCCATTCTGCAGGTTTTTCAGCACAATTTATTCTGTTTTTAGAATATTGGCATCAACGTGGTATAAAAGTGTTTTTTTTTTTTATTTCTTTCTTTCTGTGACATACTATGTGCTATTCTTCCTTTCTCTTTGTTCCTTCATGTTTTATTTTATCTCCTTTACATTTTCCCCCCTCTTTTCTATTCTATAATCTTTGTAATTATAGACTCCTGCTTGAGCTGCCAGTCTCACGCATGCTTGGTACACACCTCCTCTATATATCCAGTATATTTGCTGTTTTAGTATGTTCCACAAACATTTACAGTGTGGCATCCATGTTGTCAGAATTTGGGATTCGGTTTCCTGCCCAAGTTTTTGGATGCAACACATATCAGAGTTTGTGTGTTCTGCTTACAGGTCTGGCCAGAAGTTTTCAATACACTCAACATGGGCTTGAATGTCATATTAAAATTTTCTTTTGGGCTTTTAATAGTTTATTTGAACAAGCTTAAAGAAGTCGTAGCCAGTTTCAGAGAAGCCACTCACTTTGGCTGTGCATTCAAACTCTCTTCTTCTGTTTAACTTGTGCAGTGCATCAGCATGATGCTGCCATTAGGCCTTTCACCATAACAAATTCTTCTTTACGATAATTTGTCCCAGTAATTATTATTGAATTTGAGTCAATATTCCATTGCAGGAAAATTAAAAAGTCTAGTTCAAATAAATGATTAAAGACCCAAAATGACAATGTTATTGACAACGAGTGAAAGTAAACTTATGACCATAGCTGTATGTGCTTTATGTATGCAACCTCCACACAGTCTGAAAAAGCCTGTGTGTGGGGTGGGGGGGTTTAAAGTCTCCTTATCGGATTATTATTTGCATCTTATTAGTAAGACTTTTCGCTTTTATTCTGCTGTTTCCAAATTGAATAGTTTGGAAATCCTACACTAGTGTTACCCTGTTGAAATGCTCTGTGTGCGTGCGTGCGTGCGTGCGTGCGTGAATTGTAAGGTTGTGTGGTAATCGGTTTGAAAGGATGAGTGTGTGCGTCTCTGCAAAAATGACGTGTGGCCGATGCTCTGCTTGCTCCTGTCTGTTCAAACTCTCTGCTCTTTCTCCTTGAAGCCTACTAGAAGCATGAGGGTAATCTGCCAGGTAAAGTACAGCTCTTTCCTGCTTTTTCACCTCACCTTGCTTCACTGAGGCTACAGTAACATTTCAGCAATGTCCTGCCAACATCCCTCAGGCTACCTTTGTTCCTTTTTTTTCTTTCTTTCTGCTTTAAGTGTTCATGACTGACTTTGCTTTCATCTTTGTAATGCCAAAAGGAGATCATGATCTTTAGGGATTATGATCATCACATGAGACAAAAACTTCCCTTGGCTTTTTTTTCCCCTCTCTCTCTCTCTATCTCTCTCTATCTCTCTCTCTATCTCTCTCTATCTCTCTCTCTCTCTATCTCTCTATCTCTCTCTCTCTCTCTCTCTCTCTCTCTCTCTGTGCTTCGTGTTAAGCATGCATGAAGTTTACGCTACTGCACATATCATGTTGTCGTTTTTTTTTTTTTAAATCCACATGTTTTAAGAATTATGATATTTTAATTTCATAACATGAATCCATGCTTATTTTCTAATTTGGAGTTTATTCAATTTTTTTTGGTTTTATGTTTTGCTTGTTTAATAAAATAACTTGAATTGATTCATATGAAATTGGTAGGTGTCCATTCATTTTTATTCATGGTTTTTATTAAAATTATATTTTTATCTATTTTGCCTTGCAAAGTTGTTACGGCCTGTTGAATAGTTTCACATTTTCCACATTATAACCGACTTTATTGTATTTTATTGCGATTCTTAACTGTTAGACCAACACAAAATAACCCATAATTGTAAGGTGAAAGGAAATGAATACAAGGTTTGATTATGTTATAATGTACTTTTTTTTCCTATTGATTCTTATGAGTGACTCCTTTATACAATCACGTTTCTATCCAAGCTTTACAAAGTGGCTTGACTATTTCTTTGTTACATAGTCAGATGAATGGAGGAAACTGGGAAACATACATTTTCAAGTCTTGCTACAGATTCTTAAATGGATTTAGGTCTGAATGTTGGCAAGGCCATTGTAATGCATGAATATGACTAGTTTTTTTGTAATTTTGCTCTTCTTTGCTCTTTTCCACATACTTTACAATTGTGTTTTACTTAGTGCTGCTCACACAAAGTTCCAATGATACATTGATGTTTGTGACAGTAACATTGGAAAATGTGAAAAGGTTCAACTGGCTTGAATACTTTTGCAAGGCAGTGTCAGTTAAAACATAAACAAGCAAAAAAGAAAAAAAAATGATACTTTAAAGTTATTCTTGAATTCAAATTATTTATATACGTTTGAATATATTTTTTATCTTTGTAGAAACGGTTGGTAACCGATGCACCCCACCTAGTCGAACAAACGACTTGGTCTAATTATTTGTCCATATTTCCAGGAGACGTACATAGAAATCCAGACGGAGCATCTCCCTCAGCTACTGTTGCGGATGGTGGCAGCTCTGACCTGTCACCTCCAGGCGTTGGACCTCGGGGAGCTCACCCACTGCCTTCGCCTCTGCTCCAAGATCCTGAGCAAGGTGCAGCCTCCGTTGGTGTCCCCGCTCGCCCTGCCCGCGAGTCCGCAGCCGCCGGGCCTGGCAGCGCAGAACAAAAGCAGAGACGTGGATGTCAAACAGGTAGACTTTTTAAATTAAAATCCAATCAGTTCTCTCTTTCTGATAGTCTTTTAAAAAAGGGAAGAAGAATCTAGGTCTTGCCGTTGGCATTGCATTCGGTCTCCCTTGGCCTAGTTGTGATACAAGTTATAGTCCAAAGCCCCATGAGTTTAGTCTCTGATGGTGTGTCCTGGTCCCTGATCAGGGTCTCTCGCTGCATGTTGCACACTTGGTTGGGTGGCCATTAAACTCTCCCTTGACGCAAAGCATTTGAAGCTCAAAAAAGAAACTCTGCTTAGGTTAATCATTGACCTTCTGGTTCCTTGGTTGCTGTAAGTGTTTTGCGATTCACTGAGCCGTGGCTGACGGTTCAAAGTTCCCTTCCCAGAGAAACATGGATGAGTTGAGGTACGTCCCTAAGGACTTGGAGCAGAAAGATGGAAGAGGTATACCCAGCAGCTGAGCCCTTTCATTTCCTCCCAGAGGAGTTGGACGGCTAAACTAGCTTTAGACACCTTTACCTTGTTCTGTGTTCTTTAGAGTGGAAACATTCAGTCAAAACTATGACGAACTGATCTCACCCATAACAGACTGTGGAGATAGTTTGGTTCATCTGAGTCCAAGCTGTATGCACTGCCCATTTTTGTTATGGAGCCCCAAGATAGCAGTGGCCAAAAAAGTGGAAGTTATTGTTCAAAGTAGTAAATCTTATCATTATATATTGTGATACTATTGTAACAATGATAAAAGTGATGAGAACTAATTAAACTGACTTTGTTCTGTGATATGAACAGAAGCAAGCCTTTTACATCATTAATTCAAGAATGTGAAGCTTTAGAAAAGCATTTATTAGTAAGGTAACAATGCAAACTTTACAAGGCAAAACTGCTGTATCTCAATATAATGTCAGCAAAAGCCTATATTTGTCAAAAAATGTATTCAAATTGCATTCAAATTGAAACATGCTTTTAAAAAAGAAAACATGGTCATTTTCTTGTCTTATAATTCTAATTTTGATTATTAGTTCAAACGTTTTGACTCTACTCCTGAGATCACACTTCCTTCTTTTTTGTCGATAGACTCCTCCCTCTGTCCCAGAGATGACCGACAGTGGGGACGTGTTCGACGATGGGGAAATCCCTACTGGCTGTCGCTCTGCAGAAAGTGGCTTCACAGACTTCATCCAATACCAAGAAGATGGTTCCGAGGACCCAGAGCGAGCTTCTCATCCCCACCCGCCTATTAGAGCAGGCAGCCGTCCCTCAGGCTCGTGCCAGTCCAAGCCTTTGGACAAACCAGTCATGCAGTGTTGCCTGGAGCACTTCCAGCAGTTTCTCTCCTGTCTGATCACTTTTTATATTATTCCTGAGCACCTGGATAAAGCTGAGGGTCAGAGAGGTGAGCTCTTGCATTCGGGGCCCTTGGTTTCTGCAAATTCTCAGTCCAGTAATTATACGGAGCTGTGCTCAGGAGCTGGAGTGGGCCAGAAAGATGGTGTGGCTGCATTCACTGCTGCCTGTCAGCTCTTCTTAGAATGCTCCAGTTTCCCAGTCTACATTGCAGAGGGCAACCTCAAGTCCTCGCCTGCACAGGAAGAGCAATGTGGTACGTCTTTTTTCCAAAAAAAGATGAAACTGTTTTTATCTTCTCTACTAAACTATCCGAGATAAATAAATGCCTTGCTTCATTTATCTGTACAGACAGCGAGCAGGTTCGACTGCCAGTGTGGCTGCAGACCCTGATGGATGCCTGCTGCCTGGCTGGTGACTTCAGCCTACAGGGTGTTGCCATCTCCCTGCTTATGGACCTAATAGGCCTGACTCAGTCAGTTGCTATGGTGACGGCAGAGAGTCTGGCTTCCAGTAGCAGTATGGAGCCCGCTCAGCCAATGAGTCCCAGCCAGGGTCGAGTGGCTGTGGTCATTAGGCCTCCACTCACTCAGGGAATCCTGAAGCATATTGCGGACAAAACAAACTTCTTCAAGGTAGAAAGTGAAGAAGTTGCTTTGCAGTTGGTGGGATTCTTATCAATCCTTCAGGGTTCTGATGTCTGTGTCTTGTCTTTGGCTCAGAGCGTTGCAGTGATCTTGTGGGATCAGCTGGGTGAAGGAACTCCTCAGCATCACCAGCGCAGCGTTGAGCTCTTCTATCAGCTACACAACCTGGTTCCTTCGTCCAGCACCTGTGAGGACGTCATAAGTCAGCAACTCATGCACAGAGACAAGGTCAGCAAAATGAACATGTCTGACGTCAAAAAGGGGCAAATGTATGTAGCTTTATATTTTATTAAATTAGTGGAAATAATTTCATTATCCCTGTTTTGTTTTTCAGAGAATTCGTTTGGCGGCCCATGTGAAGTTCTCCGTTCTGTGGCATTTAACGCGAGACTTGAACATCACCAAGTCTTCTCCGTTCAGTCGCACATTTGACAGGTTAGTTCAATCAGTTATTTATTAAGAGTTACCAATCGTTCTTTGATTAAACTTTCTCCAAATCATCCCTCTGATTCTGACTTCTTTCCACCCTCAGGTCTCTCTTCATAATGCTCGACAGCTTAAGTTATTGGGATCCGTGTACCAGTGCGGTCGGTCGAGCTTGGTTAAATCAAGTCCTTCAGAGACATGACATTGCACGGGTTCTTGAGCCACTCCTACTTCTTCTGCTCCATCCTAAAACTCACAGGGTTTCTATTCAGAAGGTGCAAGCCCAGCGCCACTGGGCCCAGATGTTTCCTGAACCACCTGAGCAGGAACCAACAGAACCAATCTACACTAGAGACTCCGGCTTCTCAGACAGTGAGCTGTGGATGTTAACCTTTGTCAGCTATATTGATGACTCTAACCTCTCTGGTTGGTTTCAAGCCTTTTCTGAAACATCTGTTTTCCTTTCCTGTCTTTAGACTTTCTTCAGATTCGAAGTGAAGGGGTTGGGCATGAGGACTTCAGAGGTCTGACAATAGGTGACATGGAGCCCTTTTGCCTGACGGTAAACCCCCTAAGCGACAGCTTGTCCATTCTTAGCCTGAGCAGTGAAAATTTGCATTTAGCTGGTGAATATCAGACCAGGGACCAGCAGGAGGAGCAACAGAGTTCAGAATCAAGTGGTTCTCGTTCATCTACTCTGGAAAATGGTAGCTTTGAAGACCAAGACGGGGTCAGCTGCATCGGAAATGGCTCAGATCGACCGCTTGGTTCATCGGATGAAACGTCTGACGACTCCATAGAGGAAGCCGTGTCTTGTGTCGTGAAGGACTTGATTGATAGGGTTCTGAATTTAGTCGACGAGGAATCAAATGAAACCTCATCTCCGCCTGAAAATTGGCCTCAAACTGATACCGAAAGCACTTCTTCAGATACCTCCACCGGGATCCGCCTGGACTCCTGTCCTCCTCATTGCTCCTGTCCTCCTCATTGCTCCAACCACCAGAATCTGCCAGAGTTGTTGGCTGAAGGCACACTAGAGTTCCTCTCTGTTACTCCAGCGGAGGGGCTACATAAAGAGGGCATTGCCCGCCACAGTTCATCACCCTCCATCGTCACGTTGCCAGACAGCACTGATGCAGCCACTCCAGACCGCAGCCTGCAGGTGGATGACCCTCAGGCCCGCAAACGTAGCCACAGCAGCACTCAGCTTAGCCTTAAAGGGAAGATCATGGAGAAGCTGGTGGACAAGTCTCCAGGGGCAAAGCCCAAGATCAAGAAGACTAAGAGGAAAGAGGAAGAGAAGCAGAAAAAAACTAACCAAGCTGAGAAACTGCATCCACCCAGTATTTTCTTTGGAGACAGTCTAGACCTCGAGAACTGGTACAGCTGTGGTGAAGGGGAGGTGTCGGAGATCGAGAGTGACATGGGCTCACCGAGCGGGGGCTCTTGCGGTACTGGCGCTGGGGCGAACGTCACAGGGCGCAGATCGTCCTCCGCTCTGCCTCGATTTAACATCCATCCCCTCTACCAGCACGTCCTGCTCTACCTACAGCTCTATGACTCCTCCAGGACCCTGCACGCCCTGTCGGCGATCGCAGCCATGGTGAGAGCCGCTCCCTCAGGCTTTGTAAGCGCCATCTCCACCACCAGCATCAACAACACCTACACTCCACAGCTCTCCTTGCTGCAAAACCTACTTGCTCGCCACAGAGTCTCTGTTATGGGCAAAGATTTCTATTGCCCCATCCCCCAGGACTCTCACTCCCATTCTTTCCGCAGCGCCATGTACCTGGAGATCATCATCTCCCTCTGTCTCTACTTCCTGAGAAGCTATTACTCTGCCCATGTGACATTGGGTCCTCAGGACTTGGCAGGAAACCGGGCCATGCAGCTGACCAGCGTGGAGGTCTTGACGCTGCTATTCAGCGAGCTAGCCAAAGTCACAGCTGGCTCTGCAAAGGGCTTTGCTAGCTTCATCAGTGACGTCCTCTCCAAGTGCAAAGTTCAGAAAGTCATCCTCCATTGCCTGCTTTCCTCCATATTCAGCGCCCAGAAATGGCACGACCAACGGACGGCAGGGGTCAACGTGGCCACGGTGGAGGAAGGTCTCTCGGAGGACAGCGTCATCAACATGTCGGAGGACCAGATAGACAGCTGCAGCGCCGTTCAGTCCCAGCTGCTCCGGCTGCTGCAGAGTCTAGTTGTACTTGAGCACAGGGTCTTAATGCCAGCAGACGAAGGTGGAGAAGGAGGACCTGCTGCAGGAGGAGCAGGTGGAGGGCCAGGAAGTGGTGGAGTGGCAGGATTTGAGATCTTAGGCGGGGAAGTGGAGCATGTGAACCCTCAGCAGCCTATGACGTCACTGCAGTACCTCCATGGTCAGCCTATTACAGCGCAGGGCATGTTCCTGTGTGCAATCATCAGGGCCCTGCACCAGCACCATGCCTGTAAGATGCACCCCCAGTGGATAGGGCTGATCACAGCCACCCTGCCTTACATGGGGAGGGTCCTGAGGAGGGTGGTGGCCTCAGTGACTCTGCAGCTATGCAGAAACCTGGATAACCTCCTCCAGCAGTACCGCTATGAAACCAGCATTACTGACACCAGGTAAGAACATGTAGGAAACATATTGAAATAAAATGACATAGCATGACTTGGCCAGCAGATGGCAGTCTTTACTACAGAATGAACATCATTCTGCCTTATGTTACACATTACACCTGCAGGTCAGATTGGGTTCAATTCAAACTGTGTATTATCTGACTATCCTGTAGACCCCAGTGGATGGCGCTCTGCATCCCGCCTGACCTGATTCTGACTGTGCTGGAGGGAGTCACTTCCATTATCCATTACTGTCTACTGGACCCTACTTCACAGTACCACCAGGTGAGGGCGCTGCACATCAAGCCCTGAGCATTCTGCTGCAGAAAATGAATGACATTCTTGTTTTTTATGATTTTGCTGGCACTAAGATTTGTCAGGACATATTACAAGGCCTTGAAAAAGTATTTACACCCTTTCAACTTTTCCACATTGTAGCTATATAAAAAAAATATTTGTTTATTTTGCGGGATTAATTAAGACGAAGCCGAAATAGTCGACAATTTTGAAGTGGAACGGCAAAAAACGCTTGGTTTTCAAAATGTTTTTTATATTCAGTTTTAAGTGTGGCATTCATTTGTGTTGGTAGATCACATCAAGTCTCAATAAGGAATATTGCAATTTGAGGTTCTAACCTGAAAAATGTGGCAAAGTTAAGAGTATAAAAACTTTTACAGGTAATATTTTTAGTTTTCTTTTACAAAATTTGCTACCGACCCCATAACAAGGACCTGGTTGTGATCTCCAGTTACAAGTGAGTGTTGACCAGAAGCACCTGGCCGAGGCGCGTTCAGGCATCCTGTCCATCCTTCACACCATCATGTCTTCCGTCACGTTGCTGTGGAGCGTGCTCCACCAAGCCGACAGCTCCGACAAGCCAGCTGCTGCTTCAGCCGCCGCCACCTCAAACATCAACCTGGGTTCCACCAAGGTCTGTCAGCAAATGTAGATCCATGAATTTCTGCCTGATTAAATAAACAATTTTGCAGCTGAATAAGAAAAACATTAACATTGCATTGTTTCCAATGAGATTTTGGAAAATTAAACTTTTCCAAGTTTATTTCTTTAATTGCTGTTTTTGCTTTTTCTAAAGAAACACAATTTGGAAAAATAAACTGAAATAATTCTATCTGTGGCATATTTAATCATGGATCTCATGTAGATTCCTTGCATCTCATTCACAGAACCTCCGTCAGCAGATCTTGGAGCTGCTGGGTCCGATCTCCATGAACCACGGCGCTCATTTCATGGCTGCAATTGCTTATGTTTGGAACGAGAGAAAACAAGTCAAGACGCCAATCAGAAATAAGGTAAACGGGGAGAAAGGCGGTCGAACAACGTAGAGCAGATTGAGGAAACATTTATATGAAGTAACATATAAAACACTCTAGAAAGCCAAGTTCTCCAGTAGGTTTTATTTTGAGGGAGCTCTTTAAATCTTTTTAAGGTGTTATTGTGTATTCATAATGTTTATCTTTCAGGTGATCCCCGTAGCGAGTGAGGAGCAGCTGCTGCTGGTTGAGCTCGTTCGATCGGTCAGCGCCATGCGCACTGAGACCGTTATGCAGACAGTGAAGGAGGTCCTGAAGCAGCCACCTGCCATCGCAAAAGACAAGGTTGGTTTACAACACTTGATGTTGAAGCTGACTAATAATTTTATCTGCTTTTATATAAAAATCTCACAAATTTAAATGATGATCAAATTAATTGTCATTGAAAAGTTGATGTATGATGTATGAAAATGTGAAACTCTGACTCATTCTTTCTTTTTGTTGTTTTTGTTGCTGTTAATTTTGAGGATTACAGTGTATGGATTACACTAATGAACGCCTTAGATTTCAAAAAATTTACAAGAAAAGTCTTTTTAACCAGTTAAGTTAAGGCCCATAGTACTTAATGATAATTGGGAGGCTTATAAATAATAAAAAACAATTTAGAAGATGAACAGCTAACTGTTGTTCATTTTCTGTTTAAATGTACTAATAACTTGTCTGTTTTTTACTGATCTCATGTAATTTTTCACTCATCTTTAGAAGCACATCTCTTTGGAAGTCTGCATGCTGCAGTTCTTCTATTCATATGTACAGAGGTCAGTACATCACTTCAGAGCTGTTGGTATTGAACGATATCTGGTTAATGATTTCTATTTGTTGTCCTCCTTGTGTTCCAGGATTCCTGTTTCCAGTTTGGTTGATAGCTGGCCATCTCTGCTGGCGCTGCTGAAGGACTCGGTCCAGTTGGGTCTGCCTGCTCCTGGGCAGTTTCTCATACTGGGGTTGGTTTCTCTACCTGATCTCTTTCTTTATGCTGTTAGAATATCCTGTCAGGTCTACGATTTTAAGAAAAAAATAATAATTTGACTGCAGGAATCCAGAGATTGTTCAGCCATCTGTTTTTTTTATTTGTTTTTCTTTTCACCAGAGTTCTGAATGAGTTTATCTTGAAGAATCCCAACCTGGAGAGTAAGAAAGACCAGCGAGAGCTGCAGGTAATTGTAGTTTTCTTCTACTTTCACTGTTATGAGTGAAAGTAGAAGCAGAAGTTGTGGTAAATTGTTGTAAACTAGGGGCTTTAAACGTTGGGTTGCTACAAATTTACTTTAACTGTCCTAAAGAAGAGAGGTTATTTTTACTAATAAACATCTGAAAAGTGTGGCAAGCATTCACCCCTATACGACCCAATCAATGAACTAGAATATTATTGAAAAGTTCATTTATTTCAGGAACTTTTTCACAAAGTGAAACACATTATGTACATTAATTATACACAGAAGGATGTTTAAAAGCCTTTATTTCTGTTAATTATGATTATTTTCCACTTATAACTAATTAAATCATATTTGAAATTGGAAACCAATAAGAAAACAGACACTCATCTGGACATTTATTCTAATTTATTGAATCTGGCTGTAAGTATTTTGTTGAACCGCCTTTCATTACAAATACAAATGAATACCATAATAGCTAACGGGTACAGAGCAACTATGAATATAATTTTTCAAATCTTGCCACAGACTATCTGATAGTTTGGACTTCTGGACTTTGATAAAATCCCAGTTTAATATATTGAAGTCTATGTTTTCATGGTGTGGAAAAAGTTGACCAGTTAATAATTTCACAATGCTCTCTAAGACAAATGGTGCAGGAGGAGTTCTGGTTCTCTGTGTTTATCCTAGTTTGGAGATTTTTTCATGTTGAAATATTCACTTTTAGAACATTGATCATAAAAAGTAAAGAAACATCACATTGCAGTCTTATGAACTACTGAACAGATTCATCTGAAAAAAAAAACAACTTTAATCCCGTATCGCCCACTCCAAGTTCTAACGCAAAGTACAGCAATGAACAAGTCGTTGTGATGATCAGACCAGGATGGTGGTGAGAATGTTTTCTTAAAAAAATCTGTTGTGTGTTCAGGACGTGACTCACAAGGTGGTGGAGGCCATCGGCACCATCGCCGGCTCCTCTTTGGAACAAACCACGTGGCTCAGGAGGAACCTGGAGGTGAAGGCCTCTCCTCAGATCGTTGTGGACGGAACCAACCTGGAGGCAGACGTAGAAGGTGCTCCGTTACCAAGTCTCGTATCTCCATTGAACTAAACCGTCGCTGCATTACTTTTTAGTATTTGCTATGACACGTAATTCAATTGAATCTGAAAACTGGACAACGAATGTAGCCGCAGCTAAACTTTCAGAGTGCTTTGGATTGCTTTAGCACGGCTGTTTGTGTCATCAGCTTTGTTAGCCGCTGCTAACATTTGCCGTATGTGTTTTGTAGACTTAATGCTCACAGTGATGGAGGCCTCCAGCTTCACTCCATCTGTGTACAGTGTTCACGCCCTCACGCTGCTGGCCGAGGTAAACACGAGCGTCCGTGACCCGACTGCTCCCCCCGGCAAGTCGGTGGTTTTCGGACCCTGTTATTATCCACACTAGCAGTACGCTAACAAACAACATATGAGGGCCTTGAACTAGATTTTCACTCCGCTCCTCCAGACGTCAGCAGTGAACCAATAAATCGATGCTTCGGGTCGGTTCTGGCTCTGGAGGATGTGGACAGTTTGATTCATTCACAACCTTTCTTTTGCATCCTGGCTGTTTTTAGCTCAGTGTGGGTTTAATTATGAACATGTTGCCTGTGCTTCACTGATATAAAAGCTGTACATTTATGAGTTTAAGCAAGGCTCTACATCAAAAACACGCTGCTCTACCAGATGAGATTCTTGCTCTGTGCCTTATACATCACTTCTCAGCCGCTTCGGCTCTGTAACATTATTCACTTCTGGTTTGATGTATTGACCTCTCTGTTAGGTGCTGGCTCATCTGTTGGACATGGTGTTCTACAGTGACGAGAAGGAGAAAGTCATCCCGCTGCTGGTTAACATCATGCACTACGTAGTTCCCTACCTCCGCAACCACAGGTGTGGATCAGGTTTCCTGGCTTTATTTCTTTCAGTTTTACACCTATAAAGTGGTTTTCCCCTTGAATTAAAGCTATACATAAAACTACAAACTGGACATAAATTATGTCAAAATACAAGATTAGTAAGGGCGTTAATTTAAAGATAATATATTGCAAGAAAGTGCCAAATGGGAAAATTCTAATGGATCAATATAAAAAGAAAGTGGTTAATTTCTGTTTTTGTAAAACTTAAACTCCTAATATCAATTATTAGTTGACTTTAATATCTGCAGTGTTTTCAATGCTTGTAGCGCTGCTGCAATGTGAACGTAACTGAGAAAGATTTTACTCATTTAAAGCAGATAAAAGGAGTATAGAGTTGACATTCGTATTATATAACTGTAATATATAGCGTTATATTACAGTTTAGCATGATTAGTTCAGTTTGCATTGGTGACCGTTTACAGCTGGTTTTCCTCCACAATGTAGCTCCTTTACCTGGCCTTAGATTTCCCTTAATGACCTTAATGTCTGTCCGTAGCAGACAGGCTGAAGTTACTCCAAGTCAGTTTGTTCCCCAGTTAAATGAAGTTAAGATGATATGAAAATTGTATCCTGTGGCAGACAGATAAAGTAACCAAAATTGGAAATTTGCAAAATAGAGAGAGCAAAATGACCTGCAACTGTAAAAATGTACCTTAGTGTCATTTCACCCTCTGCAGAAAATAATTTTCCTTTTTATGTAAAGCTTCTTACAGATTCTGTTCTTTCTCCGACATCATTTTAAACTGAACTGATTGGAAAAAATATCACTTTTTTTGTGAACATCTCCCTTTTAACTCTTGTTCCTTCTGTAACAACTTCCACACTGAAGATTATTTTTGTACATGCAACCTGTTAGCACTTCTCTGTCTTGAGAGGAAATGCCTGTGTCAACCTACCTGAAAAGCTGTGTTTTTTTTTTATGTTTAGTGCTCACAACGCCCCCAGCTACCGAGCCTGCATCCAGCTGCTGAGCAGCCTGAGCGGCTACCAGTACACCCGCCGTGCCTGGAAAAAAGAGGCCTTTGACCTCTTCATGGACCACACCTTCTTCCAGATGGATGCTTCGTGTGTCAGCCAGTGAGCACAGAACCCATTTATATATGAACTAACACTCACAATGAAAAGACATTCCTAAAACGCAAATTTAATTAGGAGAAAGAAGATGTTAGCGTAGAGTAAAAGCTTTGCATATATTCACAGCACACCTTGCTATAAGTTTAATACTTTTTCTAAAATTACAGCCTTAAATTGTCTTAAATTTTAGTGTAACTTTTAGGGTGTTTTCATTTTTGTAAAGCACTTTGTGACTTTTCATGTCTGTGAAAGGTGCTATATAAATAAAGTTTACTTACTTACTTAAATTCATATAAAAATGCAAGCTGGCCTTAAATACATGAAATTTTGTGGTGGTAGGAATACTTCATGTTGTATATTTATGTAGATGTAGTTTATTTTTCTTTTCTTTGTTAGACTTTCCTCTCAGGCAGAAGAAGTCTGACTGGTGCGCAGACATCTTCATTGTGTGCATGAATTGTCCTTTAGGTCTCCAAACGTTACACAGAACCACTGAACAACTCTACCATGTTACACCCCCACCATCAAACTTAACACTTGATGTTAAGTCATTGCATTGCTGTTCTTTTGCACAGTTTTATCTGAATATGTTTTTTTTTTCAGCTCAATTAGTTGACCTTTATTTCAGTAATCACTTATTGTTTCATTCCTAATTTCAGTGAAGGTTATTCAATAACCTCTGTTTGTGAATGCATCTGAATGTTGTTCACTTTAACATAATTTCCCTGATTTTCTAGCTGGAGAGCCATCATTGACCACCTGATGACTCATGACAAGACCACATTTAGAGACCTGATGAGTAAGTGTTACATTTACTATTTATAAATCTGTTTCTGCCATATCTGGTCACAGAGAGTTGGCTGTGAATCAAGTCGAATAATTGAACATGCAAGAAAGAAAACCCTTTTTAGATTTTTCAGTTTTATTCACATTAAGTCCGAGATCCTCTGAAATACTGTTGATCTAGAAGTTGGAAATTGTAGTAAAACTGTTTGCCTGTGCTTTCAGCCCGGGTGGCAGTGGCTCAGAGCAGCTCCCTGAGTTTGTTCACCAACAGAGATGCTGAGCTGGAGCAGAGGGCCATGCTGCTCAAACGCCTGGCCTTCACCATCTACAGCAGTGAGGTGGACCAGTACCAGAAGTACCTGCCGGACATCCAAGGTGAACACAAGCAAACCTCTTACTAGAACAGAGTGTAAGGCTGTGCTTCTATTGACCATATTATTGTGCAAAATGGAATTACGGAAATAAATTTGCTTAAAGGCAATTTTGAAAAAGCTCACGTTCTTTTGATGAAAGGATATTAAACTAAGATGAGGTTTCAGCCAAATTGGTTTGTTTCGTAAAACTGCAATGAAAATACTACTTTCATATCAGCCACATGATCAACAGTCAGATGTTACTACTGGTGAAAACAAAGACAACAACAGGAAGTAGTAGGAGGAACAGGGTTTGTTTTTGGGGTGTTTTTCAGACAGTGTGGCTCTCACAGCATCACAAAGTTCAGCAAAAGTTTTGATTTAGTAAAATCGATGACTACAATTTCCCAAAAAATGCTGCTTATATATGTAGCTGATCCCTAGTATAAGGGGCTTGGAAGAGTTTAAATTTGTCAAATGTGGTGATTTTTATTCACTTATCACATGAACAAGCTTATTCATGTGTGATTTTAATTGCATTTCTTATTTAACGGAAACCCAGAAATTGTCTTTTTGACATTCACATTATTGTACAGCACTACTGATGAGTCAAATTCTCCTCTGGGATTAGATTCTGTCTCATACCAAGCTGATCAAGCAGACACATGTTGTCTGTGTGTGTTTCAGAGCGTCTGGTGGAGAGCCTGCGTCTGCCTCAGGTACCCATCCTCCACGCTCAGGTGTTCCTGTTCTTCAGAGTGCTGCTGCTACGCATGTCACCTCAACACCTCACGTCACTCTGGCCCACCATGATCACTGAGCTGGTGAGCTCACAAACCGTTCTCTCCCTTTCCTTCTGTTACACAAATCAAACTTTGGCATGTGTGTGTCTCTACAGGTCCAGGTGTTTCTGCTGATGGAGCAGGAGCTAACCGCTGATGAGGACATATCAAGGTATACTTGCTCAATGGCGAGCAGAACTTTTTAAACAATGAAATGTAAAAAATTAGCGCTTAGCAGTGGTTTAGTAGCTACAAACCAACTTGCTTTGTTCCTAGGACGTCAGGACCGTCGGTTGCCGGGTTGGAGACCACTTATTCTGGAGGGAACGGCTTCTCCACGTCCTACAACAGCCAGCGCTGGCTCAACCTCTACCTCTCTGCTTGCAAGTTCCTGGATCTTGCCTTGGCGTTGCCTCCGGAGAGTCTCCCTCAGTTCCAGATGTCAGTGCAGATAAAACCTGTTGTGCTGTAGACTTCACATGTGATAAGAATGGGCCAAGGAATTGAGATAATACACCTTAATCAACTAGAGTATCAATTAAATGTTATGATCAATTCAAAAATGAGATGAAATTCAAGTATTTGTTTTATAGTTTTAATGATTGTGAATTTTCAGGGTGTTTTCACGCCTGGCAGTCTGGTAGATTCGGTTGGACTGGGGACCAAAGTTGCAACATTTTTTAAATTTTCAGCTGCTGCGGTTCGCCTTCACACTGCTCTGTGTAAAAAGAACCAAACCCTTTGAACAACCTGTTCTCTGTATCGCCTGTGGTGGTGCTGCATCAAGAACCACTGAAGGAAACGACCTCTGAAGAAAGGTTTTGTTTACAAACTGTTACCAAAAATGTAGTGTTGTTGGATTTTAGTGATTAAATGTGACGCCACTGCATTTTTGTTTACATTTCTTAAAAAAGCAAGTTGCGCTCAGTGTCTTCTTCAGATCTTTTCGTATTGTTGTCATGGTACAGCGCCACCACAGGCGAGGGGGTGAACAGGTTTCTCAAAGGGTTAGGTTGGTTTGACACACTGCGGTGCGAAAGTGAACCGCACCGGCTAAAAATGCAAGAATTGTTGCATTTTTGGTCTACTGGACTATAAAGGTGAAAACACCCTGAGGTTTGGTCATCAAATGTTACCAAAAAAAGAAACATTTGAAGTAGATTTTCATCTAAATATATTTTAATTAAAATTACTGAAATAAATTAAGATTTTGATGATATTTGTATCTATTGAGTTGCACCTGTATATGTTAAACAGTGTGTCCATGCATCATTGAATTCATGCATCTAAATTGAAGACCTTAAATTCATTTAAAACAAGGAGGTTGGCCTTTAAATACCTTAGTCACAAGTCTTGGCAAGACTATATACATTCTATATGTATTTTCTCACAGCTTAAATGGTAAATGGACTGAACTTATATAGCGCTTTTCCAATCATTTCGACCACTCAAAGCGCTTGGGTGAATATAGTCACATTCACCCATTCACACTCAAACTGATACACAGTTAGGGTTAAGTGCCTTGCCCAAGGACACATCGACATGAGGAAGTTGGAATTTAACCTACAACCTTCCTATAACAAGACAACTACTCTTCCCACAGAGCCACGTTCGCCTTACCCTTGCTAACTAGCTAGGTAGCTTTTTTTATGTCTATGAGGGAGAAATACAAGTTGGATGGACAAAGTTTATATATTTTTGTGTTGTTATGGGTCTGAAATTTCATTTAAATGGTCTTTAAGTCTGTAAAACCTGCAGAAACTGTGGTTAAAGTTAGAACTGTGGTCCTGTTGAAACCTCCTCTGAAGCTGTGCACCACTTCATTGCAGGTACCGCTGGGCCTTCATCCCAGAGGCTTCAGATGATTCAGGGTTGGAGGTGAGACGCCAGGGGACCCATCAGAGGGAGTTCAAGCCCTACGTGGTCCGTCTGGTGAAGCTGCTGAGAAAACGAGCCAAGGTGTCTCCTCCTCCTTGATTTTAAAAAACAAAACCTTAAAAAAAAACCGAGGGTTGTGTGGCGGGGAGGAATGCAGTTATAAATGTAAATTGTTTTTCTGCGTACCATAGAAAAACCCAGAGGAGGACTGTTCCACTAAAACCCTGCTGTGGGAGCCGGGCCACCTGATGCTGACCCTCTACGTCATCCGCAGCATGGAGCAGCTGCTGCCCTTCTTCAACCTGCTCAGCCAGGTCTTCAACAGCAAGGCGAGCTGCCGATCGGGGCCCGTCTACACCCACAATCCCGCGGATTCCTCCTTCCCCGGCAGCAAGGAGGGCCACAAGCTGGAGAGCCAGAAGGTGTTCTGGAGCCGAGCCCGACAGAACATCGAGGAGATGGTGGAGAAGGACTTTCTAGAGGGTCTTATCAAGACATGAGAGACCCTCCCAGCGAGGGAGGAACTGGGCATTAACATATTACTGAACACTAGTGAACAAACTTTAACTTGTACATTCATGAATGATAACAATATGGGGATATGAGCTGGGGAGGGCGGGGGGAAGACTGTACAGTTTTTCTATTTATGATTCTTGAGCTACTGTATTTAATTTTAATTGTGTATATACGGAGCAGCTTTTGACGAGTTTTAACATTTCATGAGTCGTTTAGAAGACACTCAAAATGCTCTGTCATTCCATCTAAGGTGACTTAATAAAAAAAGGTTTCTAATGACAGCCAGATAAACGACTCGCTCTCTTCAAAACCTTTTTAAAGCTCGTCTAGAAAAAAGTTTTGAAGGAATTCATGCCAATAATGAATCTATATTGATTTTCTAATGTAGGATTTTAAGAAACAATAGAAGTGTGATGTTTGGGGTACAGCTGATCTTTTAGTATGTGAATTTAAACTCTATCTGAACCGTCTACATTTAATATTTTCTCAATCAAGTTAATTTGTATAGAACAAGGCAGTACAAAGTGCTTTACATCACAAAAATACAAAGTCAAAACACAGTCAACAATCGAAACATTACATTTTGTCAAGTGTCGCCATTACACACTTTAAAACTTCAAACTTGAATTAAAAATGAAAAAGGAGTTTTCTTGTTCTGAGAGACAATCGTGCTCATATTTTGCGAGTCTGAGAGATGGTGCTTTGACATTAGAAAAGTGGATTCATTACTTGTTTTTTCATTCGATGTTTATTCTGCAGCTGCTGTCTAGTTTACCCTTAATGAGTGTGTTGGTCATTAGGGGTGTGTTACTCTTTCCCCTTAAACTTTTCCACATTTTTTCAAATTACAACCACATAATATCAAGAGTTTATAAACTTCCATATGACAGGCCCAACATAGTAATGTGTCTAAAAAAATTCGATATATTTTGTGAAAGTGCAAAATTTCTTCCCAGTCATTTCAGTCATTTTATCAACCTTCAGTAAAACACTTTGAGCTTTTATCTTGTTGCAGTTTTAATGATTATAGACCAATGAAAAATTAGTGTTTTGAGTAAAACTTTGAGGCTACTGAAAAGTATTTACATTTCTGTGCACTCAATACAAGGTTGGGCCTCCTCTTGAATGAGTTACGGCATTAATGCACCGTGGCATAAGAGGAGATCAGCCTGTGGATCGCTTTGCCGGCTGCCTTCTGGTCATCTGCCTTGTTGGATCAGTGGTCTCATCTTCCTCTTGACAACAGCCCATAGACTTTCTATGGGGCTAAAGGTCAGGGGAGTCTGCTGGCCAGTAAGGAACAGTCACACCAGGGTCATTTAACCAGCTTTTGGTAGGTCTAGATTCTATTTATTTGCATATATAGGAAAACTGAGCTGAATACAATTGTACACACATTAATACCATTTTTAAAACTAACTTTCTCCTTCCACAACACAAGGTGTTTGTCTTTTTTTTTTATCCAATATTCCCTGAAGTTTGTGATTATAACATGATAAAACATGTAGAAATCAGATCTGCGGGTGTACTCGCTATCTAACAGGAGAAATCAGCACCATGGACAGAGACTAAACCCGCCTTTCTTCTTCACCTCCTGCTCTGCTCATCATTCATCTATTTGTTTTACACAAATGGAGAACCGACAGGACCAGAGAACATGGTGAAGTCTTGCTGCATGCAGCTTCGAGCTCCATATGACCTTCACAGAAAGCATCACGCTCGGCCGTTTAGACAACCCTCCCCCTCCTCCCATCTGCCCCCTTCTCGTGTCTTTACGCCTTCTCCGGGTCTCGCGATAATAGAGGAAGCAGCGCGGCTGGCAACGCAGCGCCACTCGTCTCGGGGTAGGGTGGGGGAGCGGATGAGTTATTAAATAAATAAATTAAAAGGGAAAAAAAATAAGAGCATGTGAATTCACAGAAAAAAATCGCGATCCGAACCTGCCGGGCTCTGGCGCTTAACTTCTGTATCACAGGCCGCAACGGAGTTGCGTTGGATGGTAGGGGGGAATGATGATGGTGATGATGCTTCCCTGTATGCCCCGCTGATACACAGGGACGGTAGGACCGCGGCTGCTGCTGCTGGTGAGGATTATCCAGGAGGAGGAAGGAAGACAGGGAGGAGGGGGAGGCAGCGACCAGCATCATCCGGTAGGCTGCATTCAGATCACCGATCTGAAATAAAATAATAATAATAACAAATCAACCCCCTCGTGGGTTTGGATTGGATTTTCCCCTTTTTTTTTTTTTTTTTTTTTTTTTTTTTTTTTTTTGCTGCCGAATGTTGGATACCGGCCTTCGGGGAAGGAAACGCGTGAATTCCCAACAGGACGGACTTCCAGTTGTTATGCAATCAGAAAGTGTCCCAGCGGCTCCTCTCTAGCGCCGGATCTGTGCGGCCGTTTTCGAGGGCAGCTAGGATTTTTGGGGCTGCCCTCTCTTTTTGGTGCGTGTGTGAGAGCGTAGGTGTGAGTGTGTGAGTGAGTGCGTGAGCGAGTGTGTGTGCGTGTGTGTGTGTGAGGGGGTAGGACCATATTGGACTCTGATCGTGGAGATTGGACTCAGCGGATATTTAGAAGATGTCGGGGCAGACGCTGACAGACCGCATCGCCGCGGCTCAGTACACCCTGACGGGCTCCGAGGTCTCCAGGGCCGTGTGTAAGGCCACTACACATGAGCAGACAGCCCCAAAGAAAAAACACCTGGAATGTAAGTATCTATCTATCTATCTATCTATCTATCTATCTATCTATCTATCTATCTATCTATCTATCTATCTATCTATCTATCTATCTATCTATCTATCCCTCATTCCACCTACATCTTTTCCATAGTATAGGGAATATGTCATTCAAAAGTACAGTGTCACTAATTCACACTAGCTTGTTCTGCTACCCTTGCATTGCACTGACGTCCATTCATTCAATGTAGCCTAGCCCCCAAGTTTCACTGTTTACTCAATTTCTAGTGCTAATCACCAACCAGTAATACAATAATAAATTAGTCTTGGATTTGGTCCCCATACCATCTATGGGCCTTAGATGGGACTGTGTCAAGTGAGGTTCTAATGAGACTACAAAAACCAGAAACACTTACACACACACATGCTACACACAAGTGCAGCCAAATTGGCTATTTGCAGTGACATTATTTGTCACTTTAGTGTAGCACAGAGAACACATAAAAGTTAGCATTTGATTTGTGAACTGCATAACACTGACATATTAATATACGTTAACTTTTATATATATATGTATATAACATCATGAAGTGCCTTGCAAAACTGGTGGTACATCTTTATCTTTTTGAAATTTTGTCAAATAACATTCACAAACATGAATGTATCTCATTGGAATTTTATGCAGCAGATCAATACAAAATAGTGTATAGCTGTGGAAGAAAAATTAAAATGGAAGTTGAAGGAAAATGACTCATTGATTTCAAATGTTTTGCATATATAAACTTTGAAATGTATCACCCAATGCAGGCGTCTTTAAAGTTGGTCCTTAAGAGCCGCCATCCTGCATCTTTTAGGTGCTTCAACTCAGCTGAATCAAATGAAGGGTCATTAGAAGGCCTCCGCAGAACATTGGCATGCTGAGTAGGTAGCTGCTACCAGGGTGTTGAACTAAAACAAGCAGGATATCGGCCCTTGAGGACTGGCTTTGGACACCCCAGACTTTAGCAGAGTTCACTCGTGAAATTTACTCAGTGCAAATCCAGCTGTCAGATAAGGCTCTCAAATGGTTTTTAGGGAACATTACACACAGCAGTAAAGTCAGGCATAAAGCTGAAAAGCATGGATCAACAATACACTTACCCAGACATGCCCAGATAAAGAAAATAGTTAATCAAAGAAAGAGCAATCATGCCATTGGTAAACATGGAGGGAAGAATCTGGCATTTGTGGATTAATAATGGGAAGAAACACTTTTTTGAAAGAAAGAATGAAGTCCTGTTTAAAGCAGACCACAAATCATGTAGGGACTTTAGAAACAAAAGATCAAAAAGATCAAATTGAACCTATTGATCCACCTGAAAAACACTTTAGCAGATAAGTAACACTGCACATCACCATCTTCATCATAAAACACGGTGCTGTCTGCAACATGTCATGGGACATGCTTCTCCAGTAGTGACAGAGAAGCTGAAACTGAGGGAAGTAAATAGAGGACACTGCTGGAAGAACGACTGTTAGAAGGTTTGAGAAAAGGGTGGAGGTTCTTGTTTCAGCAGGATAATTACCCAAACATACAGTTAAAACTGCAAATTGAGGGATTTAATGAATGCAGAGCTGATATTCTCAGATGTGCAAAGTAACATAAAACACTTGCATCTGTAATTGATTGTTCTACAAAGCAGACTTTTCTGATGTTGTGAAAACCAAGTATTATTTTCCTTCCACTTCACACTTATTCACTACTTTATGTTCATCACATAAAATCACATACGATCACAATATAAGACATTAATGTTTGTTGTTGTAATGTGACAACAAAAAGACTATGGGGTGTCATACTTTGGCATGACACTGTAAATATACAACCTAATATTTAAAACAAAAATGAAACAGAAAGGTTTAATGGAGCTTTCAAAGTTCAGATGACTCAATATTAAAACAATGAGCATAAATGCACAAAAACACTTCATATATTAGTACAAAACAGCCAAGGAGTACAGATACCACAATGTTTGGAGCAAGAAACAAAAAAGAAATTCGAGGAAATGCCTCTAAGCTGGAACTGGAAAACTCAAACTGAGTTTGTGTTAGCACAGGGAACCAGTCCATGCAGAATATAAATATGAACAATGAAACCTGGTGATTTAGCTAATAGTTAAGTGCAAACTGGTCAATTTGCAGAAGTTTGTTTCAGCATTTGTGACAGGTGAAGAAACATGGTCATGCCCTCATGGAGGCTAGTATTAGTTTTTCTTTAATTTTGCTACTGACACTGAGGTTTTTCACACTATTGTTGGACAAAATTTATGTTAAGAGGACAGAAATAAGTATGCTCACCTTTTTAAAAAAAAGAAAATTACATAAAAAATCCTTGTGAAGCTGCAACTAATTTGTTATCTTAAGACCACTTACATTCAATATTTCCTTGACAAAATTATCTGCAACAGTCTTTTTGTTTGTATCATTAGCTCATCTCTACATCATAAGAAAAAACTCCAGTATATTGACATACCTTGCTTTATTTGTTTACTGTAAGTGCTGCACAAAGAGACATTAAAATGCATACATAACCAAAATTTGGTGTGTGTGTTGTCTTGCAGAAATATAGTCATCTGCAAAATTGATCCAATTGATCCAACAATGCTAGATTGAAATCAACTGGCAACATGAACTTTTATCTGCTTTTTTCCCCTTTGTTTTTAAATCAATGTTTGTCTTTGTTTGGGCAGATTTTATGGCCTGATTAGTTGTTATTTACAGGGTTTAGATGGGAAGTGACCTGGCAGATGGACAGATAATCAGAGGTATGATGAATGTTGGGCACCTCCACTACCAGATACACAAATTGAGAAAAGGGACAGACATCGCACTGCAGTGAGTTTGGAGTAAAGTCAAAAAATCCTCAGAGTAATGGAAGACAATATAATATCAGTTTTAGTCTTTTAAATACATCAGCTAAAAGCATGGCCACCCTCTGGCTAGCTCTTAGCCTTCCACAATTTATTTACTTTTCTTCAGATTCACTCTAATAAAATCTTTTTACTACTACAGCTGATGACAGTGGAATTATCTTTTTTTTTAAAGCTTGCCCTAAAATGCCACAGACCAACTAAAGACATAGTTAAACTCGTTAGAAGTGTTGCTCCGCAAAGAGCTTCTAGAGTCAATATTTAATCTGCAGTAAATTATACTGCTGGCATCTTTACTTTGATGAAATGGAGATTGCTTTTTCAGCCAACAACAAAAGACAAGATATTGACCAATCATAACTTCACAATAGAACCCACTTACAAATAAATCTTATTTGTCCTTTAATAATGAGTTATAGACATTGGTATCTTTTCCCACTACTTATTTGGAACAAACCTTAGGTGGTCGATTAATGTTACATAAACACAGAAGACAAATAGTGTATGTCTGACCTCACACTCATCTCTCAACAAGTTGTTAAAAATTTTAAACAGTAAGAACTTGAAAAGATTGGTTCTTCTGGATTAAAGACTACACAGCCTACGGCCACATATGTGCCTCTCTGGCATAAGCAACTTTCAGGACATGCTTCTATTTTAAAACTTTAAATAGATCAAACTTAGGTAATTCAATCAAAAGTCTTCAGAAAGTTAGACGTAATAAGGTACAATTACATTTCTCATTGTAAAAAGCATAATGCACTGATCTTATTAGTTAATTTTACCAAAATATAAGCTATCATGTCTCTCTGACATCTTATAAGGTCTGTACAATCTTGCTGCAGGCCTTATTAACCTCTTTGTTTTTACACTATAACCAAAGTCCTTGAATGCTTTTGTTTTTTTACCTATACTTGAAATATTTCTACAATTCTATAATTTAATAGTAAACAGTCTCTTCCTGTAGGTTTATGAAGACTTTAAAGACACATTTTGATCTTTTAAGAAGCTGAGAGACAACCGTGGTTAAAAACCAGATGCATTTCGTAAACTGGGAAAAGATTGGCTTGTGGGACGGATTGCTCAGCATAATGGGATGTACATTCGCAACTTCACTTAGCTTGCATCCTGAGACCCTGGCTGGAAGCACTGAGTGCGCTATTTGAGGAAGGGGCCTGAATTGGCTGTTGCCAAGAAGAAGATACAGCTGTGAGTCAAGGGTCTGAATTAGTGAATGATTTTCAAGCCATTCAGATCAAAGCCTGCAATCTAGCTGCATCCAGATTTTGCTTAATATCCAGTAGTATTAGCTCACCTTTGCAAGTAGCTTGTCTTGTTTAGGAAGCATATTTTTCTCCAAATGGGTTTTGTGCTGGTATATAATTATCTGAACTGCTGGATGGGATACAAATCAGCGAATGAGGACTGTCGCACCAACCACATTCAGTGTTAATTCTATGACACAGTGCCGTGTGAGATGCGAGTCAGACGGTACTGTCAGACATTTTGGAAGGATTGCATAATATCTGTACGGAGAAATATGAGTTTAAGGTGCTTTTCTTGTATTGGCTATCTGTTTTTGCACAACATTAGCCCTGAGTCCTCACAAAACATCTGTTTATGTAAGTCTCGCTCATGACGGACAGAAGTGTCTGTGCGACTTCATTTTTTAAATTTCTTTTTTTTTTAAACAGCAGCTGCTAAATGAATGCTGTGATAAGCAGAAAATGTGATAAACACTATTTGTTTCTCTTGTGAGGAATACTGGAAGCATAGGTGAGAACCAAGCCTGCTGGGGCAGTTTTATCTGCAGACCAGAAGGAATCAGCGAAAAGAGACTTGAATGGCAGCCAAATGAAAATGGCTCTGTTTCTAAAGACAAGCCCTACCACTCGTGCTGCTCCTAATGGCCTCCATCGTTTTATCTGCCCATTGCGTTCCCAAACCTCTAAATCTTAATGCTGTTCCAACAGTCACGACTTCTTGGTAAGTGTGAAGGTCACATTTTAGAAAATCTGTTTAAGAAAAAAAGTCTCTTTTTCGTATCCGCATCGTGCAAAGATCACGACGTAGATGAAGGGTCCGGATCCTTTGGTAATTATCACCTTATCTGCTGCTGCTCTGAATAGTGTAACTCCAATTAGCGGTTTTATTTCAGAGAAATAACTGAGCCCGCTCAGTTATTTCACACTGAGCGGGCTGGAATGCCCGCTCAGTGTGAAAGCAGCGCGTGTTACCTGCTGGGTGTGTGTTGGTGAGTGGTGGGGTGGGGGAAGCAGGACGGCAAGCGATTAGGAACATAAACAGCATGCTGAGCCCCCTCTGGCAGACAGGGTGCTGTTACCGCTGCATGTGTCACAATCAATGTGTTACCAGATTTCAGAGCCAGAAGGCCTCATGGATAATGATGAGGCTGGGAAGCTCTTAGGATGGTCTTTTGGACTCATCTGGTTTGCAGATTTTTTTTCCTAAAGATTCAAGTTTGTTGATCTATGGTTTCTTAGTTGTTTTTTTGTTGTTGTTTTTTTTTTTTTTTGCTGAAGGAATTCACTGTTTGGAAATGTTCATTGGCAAACGCTCAATCATATAACTGGGAAGAATGTGTTTCATCTTTTCTTATAATGACGGCCTTTGAGAAGGGAGACATATATTTTTTCTTTTATTTTATATTACATGTTTTTCTCCTATAGAGCAGATGTTCCAAAATAAATCTGATAACAAAGATCTTTTCAGTGCTAAGGTTTCGAGCACCACCACTCTTAATATTTTCAAATGTTAATACAATACACTGATTTTTGTATGTTGTTCTTTAAAAAAAAAAAAGTAAAATCTGAACTGCAGTTTGATCAGGCGTTTATTTTTAATTTGAGTTTTTAAAAGTTTTCAACCCTCATGAAGTCAAAATTCAAGTAAGAGATTTGGAGGTCTCTTTCCAATCCCAACTTTAACATTTTATATGAGGGCTGTTTAGGTGTGTGTAGTAGACACACAAATCTAGAAGTCCAACTTCTAGATGGTTCGCATCTCATAAATTCTTTCATATCTGCCACTGACAATGTTCTTTCATTGGCTGCATACATAAAATGGGATTAAAATACAATAGTATAGTAAAGTATTGTGTAGTATAATAAAACATAGGATAGCATGCCTTAGTATAGTATAATACAGTATAACATAGCATCGTAAAACATAGTATAGTGGTCTGCTATGGTGACACAGGGGTTAAGCACAACCCACATACGTGGCTGAAGCAAGTTCGATTTCCGGCCTGGTGACCTTTGCCGCATGTCTTCCCCCTTCTCTCATTACTCACTTTCATGTCAATTCACTGTCAAGTAAAGGCCACTAGAGCGAATAAAACCTTAAAAAAAACATAGTATAGCCTAGCACCCAACTTGATTGACAAATATCACATTGGGGTTTGTCAATGTGGTATTTGGAACCTGGTTAACATACAGAAAATTGTAAATAACTGACAGATATTAAAAGTTCCAATTATTTAAAAAAAATAAACAGGGGCATAATCTTTAAATAACATTTTATGGCTATTTATAGTAAGAAGGACCAAAAATTCACCTGGAAAAAAGTGACTTGAGCATTTTTTTTCACATTTTCTTTTCCAATTGATGAAACCTAGGAACGTCTATTCCATAACTAATACATTTCTGTTTTCCTTTTAGCATGAATGATACCTGACAGTAAGATCCATTTCTTTTATCCTTTGGGCAGAAGAGGATGTTGTTCCAGTTGAGTTTTTGAGTTTGCATCTCTAGATGCCACTCCGACCCAGAAAGTTAACATCGACACTACATAATGACTCTGTTTGGGAAAACTTTACCTTTGAAAGGATAGCATGCCAAACTTATCTAAACACAACTGCTCGGTCTGCAAACTGTTTAACTTTTCATTGTGGTTTGTTCAATATCCCTGTCCTGTTGAATTGTGGATTGCCATCCAATTAGTGCCGGTACTATATAAGCCCAGACTGCTTCGATGTACCTCCAAATTAATTTCTTTCTAAAATGTCTGGAGTGAAATCATCAATAAAGTCCAGTATAAGGGTTCTGTTGGCAGACGCACAGGACCGATCCTTGAGCCAAGGATGCTGTAGATCATCAGTTCTTGTTTGTTGCCTCGACACTTCTCATCATTCATTGGTCTGCAGAGCATAACTCATGAAGCCAAACATATTCTAGTCAAATGCTTCATTTTGCACCAATATGGGACACACACAGAAGCAACTTAGAGCGTGTATTGAACCTTCCATTGCTTAAAGTAGCTCTAACTTCTATTTTAAATTCATAAAATGCTCAAAAACACTCGTGTTCACAGTATGTGGTTGCCCCCTTCTTCATCCAGACCCTCTTTACGTCGTCTTTGGTCCTCCATTCTTATTTCTTCTTGTTTTTCCAGTGAGGAGTGATTTTTGCCAAGAGTTGCACTGGAAAGCAGAACTTTGAAGTTTGCTGTTGATAAAGCTTAGCATGTACTGCAGACTCGATCGCTCAGCGGGTATCTGTGTAATGTCAAACAGCGTGGGAGGTGGAGTGCCCTGCCATCAGTGTTGGTCCAGATTAACGAGCCGAGTCAAAGATCTTTCTCGCTACCACACTATTATCGCTGCTACTCTAAATCTTAGCAGCAAATAGATGTGCTCTGCTCTCTCAAGTTGCCCCTCAGTTTCTATTTCTGATCTTTACATGTGATGTTCTGGGGTCCAAAGAGGAAAAACTGTAACATAAGGGTTGCTGAATATTTAATGCCCATTTAGTAAGAGGAAAAAAAGCAGAAACGACTGCCATCAAGCATTTTCAAATGGCCATGGAACAGAATCTCCACTGGATACAGACTTTGACTATGCCAATCCAAAACCTTATTCTTTTAAACCATTCAGATTTGGACTTGCTGGCTTACTTTGGATCACTGTCCTGCTTTAGCTTAAAGTGTAACTAAGCCCCCTGTGGAAGCATAACATCAACCCTAAACAATTTCTGAAAAATTCCACCAAAGTGGGCGGAGCCAACAGACTAAGGGGCATATCGATGTGTAGATACTGTGGTCTGGATGAGGGAAAGCGTTGTTGCCAACTTAGCGACTTTGTTGTTATATTTAGTGACTTTTTAGACCCCTTTGATGACTTATTTTCAAAAAAGTGACAATCGACTTTTTCCTGTTATTGGAAACTTTAATGGTGACATGTCAAGCACCCGGCCACTTTCAGCAGCTACTGTTCAACCCAACATCATCACATGATCTTCCTGATGTGATGTCATGTTTCTGAAATGTGGGTCCTGGTGTTTTCCACCAGAACAACATACAAACAGTTTCGTCTAGTCAGTCCAAGAAATGTTTTCCTGAAAGTCTTAATTAGGTGGGATAAATTAGTTAGATTCCTTCACTTCACTCATCAAATGAAAACTTTATTTTGTATTTACTCAGACTACTTTTGTCTAATATGCAAAATTGTGTGATTATCTAAAAGATTTCAGTGACAAAAAAGTAAAAACAGAAATCTGAAAGGAGACAAATGCCGTTCCCCAGGACTATAAATGGTTGTGTGATGCTGTTTGCTAACAGTATATCAGCCATCCGCATATCAATAATAGAGTGAAGCTATAGTGTTTCCTGCTGTATTATTACTCAACTCCAATGAGTTGTGCAGGAGGAACAGAAACATGTTACAGAAATTGTTGCATGGGATCTTGTGTAGACACTGTTATCAATGTAGAATATTCCAGTTCAGGGTTGACAAGTTCATACAATGTAACTTTCATCTTTGTCTCATTCCAAGTGGCTCCCATTGCAAAAAAAGGGTTAAAAATGCTTCTTTTTAAAATTTCGTGAACAAAACAAAGGCTTCATTACTAATTTCCTTTTTCTACAAAGGATCTAATGTTTCCACAAATAATTTAAAGATGGTGAAGGACCCTGTAGTGCGTTTTAAAATTAGTGTTCCTGGTCAACCTTTGAAACATTGTTATGTTTTAATATCAAAACCATTAAATCTTGTTGCCCCCTATGTTAGCCTATTTCATAGCAGCCATTTTGACGTTCCCCCTTGTTAAGTATTGTCAAGAATTTGTTTCAAAAATCCCCCTCTGCCAATTTAATTAATGTGTGCCTGTTGATGCGTGTTCAACAGATGCCACGGGTTGCGTTGGAGGTACTTTGTGGTTTGAATTATGCGAAGTTATGCCTATTTTAGCTCATTACAATATTCTGCAGTGATAGCTGAGGAGCAGCTGCAGCACAAGCAGCTTGGGGATTTTTTAAATACAAAACAAAAAGCCAAACCTGCTGAATATTTACATTTTACTGATTCTTACTGAAGTCTCAGCAGAACCTTCAAAGCAACCAAAAGGTTAGAGATGTCAAAGCCATAAAAGGTAACTTATGTATTACACATTATTTATAAGCTAAGATATGAAGTTTGAAGTACATCACTTCTGATATACTGTTCCATGTAGAGTAACAAACACTTTTGGCACAAATAGTAGTAAAATAGTCTGTTCATGAGATTTTGCTGCTTTTATTATTTTTTTCGCTGCTTCTGCTTAATCAATTCTCTTTAATTTAAATTAAAAAATACTTTATTGATCCCAGTGGGAAATGGAATGTTGCTGTAGCTCACATTAATTAGAAATTCTCCACAGAATTATTGTAGATGTTGATGGATATGGACAGGAAAGATCACCTGTTGCGAATTAGAAGAGACATGCTGTTTTGAAGAGGATACTCAGGGTTGTCCATAATTTTCTTGATTTTATATAAAACTCTTCTTTGCATAATCACAGAAAAAGTGTGTTTTAGTTATATGTTAATTCAGGAGCTACGCATTGATGCACTCAGCACTATTGCTTCTTCTTGCAGGCCCTCTCTTTGAATTTTCCACACTTTCCATGAGTTTTTGACGTTTGCAAATTGATTCAGAATCACCCAACTGCATCGCATTTAAGGAAGTGATTTCATTTCTTTTCATTTAATGGTTAACAGATTGTCTCTACAAGTTGAAACATCATGCATGTTTGAAACTTCCATCATAAATTCGTTTGAAATCCAGGTTCGTTGTTGTTGTCGTCATGTCACTATGGATTCATTTTTTCATATCTTTCCTGAACAAAATTTGATTGCATGTTGGTGATCTGAGGTGAACTGACGTCCAGGATGAATGTCATCGTGATTGTATACAGATGAGATTGTTTTTTTTAAATGCACTAATGACACGGAGAGAAGCTGCAGCATAGCAAACAGTAGACTGAGTGTCCATATGAAGTCGGCACAGCTCTGATATCAGTCTTCCCTACAGCAGCAGGTTCCAATGACTGCCAGCTTATTCCTCAGATGTCATATCCAGACTCCACAGTGTCCGCATCCCATTGGCACCCTCTGCGTTTGGCTGCCACAACATGTTGATGCTATGCTATGCTATGCTATGCTTGCCACAGTGCATTCTGGGTATTTTTTTTCTTCTTTTCCTTCTTAAGCGTTGCCTGAAGGTGAGAGCAGTTTAAAAATAAACACAGGGTTCGAGTTCTCCATTCATGTGCCGCTCAGCGCTCTATGGGTCGTCCCGCAGGCGTTGCATCCTCATTTGAACACGTCTGTCGCCATGTTTAGGAGTCGTTTGTTTGAACATGGAAAGAATAATATAAAAGGCGAGGAGTGGATGTTAAACAGAGAGAAATTCTATAGGTTCTCATGTGTAGTCAGGTGAATCCAGACAGTCAGTACACGTCACTGCAGGTGATGAAAACATCACGACGACAGACCGTCGGGATGATTTTAAAGGAATTTAGCTTCATACTCCAAGCTCGAGGGAGCTGTTGCCAAGGAGACCACCTTGGCATGTCTCTAGTAGGTATTTTGCACCATTCAGAAACATATCTGTGGAAAAGGAAGGGACAGGGAGAGGAATGAGTGTTTCCTGCAGTGCGTGCTTCTTTAGGGGGGTTCGCCCTGAGTTGTACCCACACGCTGTGGCTTTGAGATCACTTACAGCGATCGATGCGTTGCAGGCTGTTCGCTGAAACCGGAGTCCTGCTGTGTGTTGCCGGGTGTGGCAGGCGCCGTGGAGGCATCCAGATTCAGTGGCAGTTATCTGACACTGCGCAGGTCAGCTGGGTAAAGACATCAAGAAGTTCGCAGACGGTGTATGCCAGCTGCTTCACCTTTCCTCCTGCAGCCGTTGTTATAGCTGACTGCAGGTTGCTCCCGCAACTGCCCAAATACACATTGTTCAGATATATGTACAGATATTGTTCACATACTGTTAAACAAACAGAAACGGGGACACCTCATTGACACACTGAACAGCACTACTAGACCTTGACCTGGTTTAATGGGGATAGTGTTGTGGGTTTGCTAAAGGCATGGCGTTAGCTTGCGTTGGTACCCTCGCATACATCTGTATGATCCACATGTACATACAGAAAGTAGTCCCTTGGCTAATACACTGGCGTAGTCATCGTAAAGGTTATTTGTTTTATGAGTAATGCGGCAATAAACGAAATCCTGATCCAAGCATGCAAATAAAAGCTAATTGTTATTCATACTGATAATTCGTATGCATTCTTACACTCAATCTTGTTTGCAGCAGGCCCTCTCTGTCTTTCTGTTTCACTCACACTGCTGCACGTGTGTAATTATGAATAAGCGCGCTTGGGTACATGGGACCAGTAGACGAGGCTGATGACTTCTCTTCCATTCAGTCTTCATCCTCTTTGCATATCTTCATAGTTCTATTTTATTTATTTATTTATTTTTATTTTTTTTCAAAATTGTGTTTGCAACTTAACCTGTTTTCACTGGATTCAGCCTTTTTCCACTTCCAAAAATGATGGTCTGTGGCATTCCTCTTGGTCCTGGGACACCTGTCTGAGCCAATATTTAATGTAAGAGGTGTTGCGTTTTGTCCCTACAGTCGTAGTACAGCCAACGACTCTTACAGGAGGCAACAGAGAGAGAAGCAGGCGGAGAGTGAGACGGGCTGACAGACAGAAGGAGACAGGGACATGAAGAGCGTAGGATGATGCAGGCTGCTGACTCATCAGCCCTGTAGGGATTATCCTTCACACTCCTGTGTGTGCGTGTGTGTGTGTTTATGTGTGCCGGTGCTCCTGCTGTCTTACTACTGAACAGGAAACGGGCACTTGTTATTGCTGCATGATAGAAGCATGATAGCGGAAGCAAAGGAGCCATCCAACTTGTCAGAGGTCAAACGAACCTCGGTCTCCATCTGAGTCTCATAGAGCACGTTATTAGAGCAACACGTACAACACGTAGTGGCGGTACATAAGAGCTAAGCTGTTGAGCTTGGCTAAATGGCCGAAAACACGGGCTTTGTCAAATGAGCTGCCAGCTGAAACAATGAAAAACAATGTGAAACTCATTCAACGCCAAGCATGGCAATAACACTGTGACTGTTCCCTGTCCACCGCGGCTCATATTTCTAACTAATGTAAACCGATTCAGATGCGGCAGAAGAGAGACATGCAGTGACGACTTGAAAGCATCAGTAGCAACAGCACAAGGCAATTTGTCTTAAAAAAATGAGAGCACAAAACAAAGGCAAACACATCGGGTTTAAAAGGGAGTCAATGTTTGCGGCTGGCAGGGAAATATTTGCCGAAAGGAAAAGTGTGTTGATTTCTTTTATATAAAATCAAACATAGCCTAGTAGAAAGAGCTTTAGATGGCAGTAAATACAAAAGACTTTAAACCTCAAACTTTAGCCACAGATGCACACACATGTTGTTTTTACAGTGCATTAAATGTGCAAAACATGGGGAGGGTGCTTCTCATTTCCATTGGCAGGACATAAACAAAACTCAGTCTTGAGAACGTTTTTCTATTTCTGAGCATTCAGACCACCCTCTGGTGCAAGGACACCCTGAGCACAGAGCCATGTTGCTTGCATCAAAAACTCATGCTCAGTAGTCTTACACCGATGAGCTTTCAATGGAAAGGTCCTCAGAATAAAACAGTTCATTCTTTATATGTAGCTATATGTAGTTAGCTTTTTTCCACCCACTGGTTGTTTTACCTAAAACAGGCTCATATTGTTTTAACTCACTTAATTTTTTTTAGGTTGCTTTTAACGTGACTTTGTGACCGAAATCTATAAATATTTGTGAATTTGTTTCACTTCTGTTCTGAGATGGTGACAGGAAATGTTGTTTTTTAAGGCCTGCTTCCTGTTGTTATCTATGTTCTTTTAAAGTAAATCTCTTACCTGTTTGTCTGGTTGTAATTTGGGCTGGTTGTGGCTAGTGAAATCGAAAAATATTGATTAATTCATGATTTAAAAACATGCCAGATAAAAAAAAAAAGCTTTCGTTTGTCGATTAAAAGAGAAACACGTGTTGCCGCTAGAATGAGGCGTTTTATCGGGGGCTGTATCAAAATGGTAGCACTTTTTTCGCATCACAGTAGTCACATGATCAACAACCGGATGTTGCCACTGGCTCAAACCACGAAGAAGAAGACGACAGGAAGTAGTTGGTGAGTCATGGCGCGGCAGGTGTTTTTAATGGCAAACGTATTCACACGTGAGTTTAATTACGTTTCTTATTTAATGGATACATCATCGCAATTGCGAAATTGTTTTTTTTTTTTTTCAACATTGGTGGAATATTGGCAATGTTTTGCGCACAATTGTAAATGAAGCAGCTTGTGACAGACAACATTGAGTGATGAGGAATTAGTTGCTAGTTGAAAACAGCTGTTTGCTTCATTATATTCAGGTTCGGAAAAACAAAACAGAGGGATAAAAGTGTAAGACGCTTTGTGAGGTTGGGCGAGAAGTGTTAATTCGTCATTATGATGGTTTACTACACAATGTCTCTTGAGCGCGTACCTTTTATGCACTGTATTAAATTTCCCGACTCTGCATTTTGATAAGTCGCACTCTGTAAGGTGAATTATAGGAAAACCAGTTAGCTGTCACGACTGTTTGGGAATTAGTGAAAAATATTATAACTTTAAAATAAAAAAATGTATTCGTATTTTTACCTTCACAAAAATGGATGCAACAATCCAAAAAAAAAAAGAAAGAAAGAAATCTGTGAAAAGGTTGCTTTCCTATTAAAACGTCCTAAATGTTTGGTGTGTTATTTTATCAATTTGGTTCTGCATCTGCCATCATCTGTAATGCAGTCATCTCGTCTTTTGCAGTCATCTCGTCTTTTGTGTATCTTTCTGCTGTGGAATATTCCACTCTCTTTCTGGCTCCCTACGCTAGCTGAAGAGCTCTGCTGCAGAAACCAAACAAAGCAGCAGCCAGTGTGACTCACAGTAAGCAAAAGCATCATAATGTGAAACGATCCTCCGAATACATTTCTGTTGAGTGTAAAACGACAAGCTTGATGAGACGAGGACCACCTCAGCTCACAACCTGAACTTAGATTTCTGATTCAAATAGGAAGTTGATCATTTAAATACAATTAAATTATTTTTAGCAAAACTAGTAGGCACTAAACAGTGTAATTTCACACAGTGTTACTGTGAGCTACACAGAAGTAGATATTTCATATCTCCACAATTATTCTCCATAGTCCTATCTGTTTTCTAGACATCTGTCTTCCTCCTTGCTCCAATCTGTTTGCATTATTACTGAAAGCTTCACTGTATGAGTCTCTGCCGACATTTATCACCTGACCTCATGTTTGTCCTCGCTCTGCTCCTCAGACCTGATCCAGGCCACCCAGGATTCCAACGTGAACGTGCCCCAGATGGCAGACACGCTAATGGAGAGGGTGGGCAACGCCAGCTGGGTGGTGGTTTTCAAAGCCCTGATCACCACACACCACCTCATGGTGCATGGTAACGAGGTAAGGCCAATCTGTGTGAATGTGTTGCACACAGAAAGCGTGACATATTTTTGCCTTTTTAGCTCATTAACCAATCTATATTGGCTGTGAAGGCCTAAATGCAAAACAGAACACCGTTTGTGCATTATAAGAGGTTTCAGTCGACGCTCTGTGAACACACTGAAACAATATTAACATAAAAATTAAGTTGAAAATTCATTCCAGTACATCAGTGTGGTGTGCATTGATTTTAATTATAAGGTCTTTGTTCAGACAAAGAACAATGCATCTTACCCCTTGCGAGAAGCGTCTGCTGCCGACACATTTTTTGACATGGCTTAGTTAGCAGAGAGTGTTGGGCTAATACTATCTAATGCTAGCCACTTCGTACTTTGTTTTCATGTCTTGTAACATTATTTCAATTTGGTTCCAGTTCATTTTGTGCTGTATTAGCTTACAGGAAAAGATGCCCTCTCCCTTCTTGGGTACCTCGTAGGGAAAAACTGAATTTCTCTCACTAAATTGACCACTTTGAGTCGATATGTAATTGTAATGATGAACGGAGAAAGTCGCATAAAACTCACAGAAAGGACAATCCGGTTTGCTGTCATAAACCCCGATTCCACCAACAAAATAATGCAGACAAACCACACAAGCTCTACCAGGAAAACTGAAGAGACTGTTAAACTGTAAAATTGTTTGTGAAAAATGCAGCAATGTGTCTTGGTGTTGAATTTGTCAGGAACTTTGGATGCAGTAAAATATCGATACATGGGATCAGATAGGGACGTCTTTCCTTCACATCGCGTTGTCTTTACAATATGAGTATGATGCATTTAAATAAAACTCTGTGCCTTTCACTTTTCTACCACCTCTAGACATTGGCAATTTTTATGCTGACATTTTTTCCACTTTGCAGGTCAGATATATTTTAGACTATAATTGGAGTTTTTTACCTTCATCTTTTCAAGCACATTTACACATTTTTAAAAATGGAAAGTAAAGTTAAATTTATCTTAATAACCTTTTCCTGTTGTTCAGACACCTGTGGATTGACAGGGCCTCTGGTATTGACCCGTCTCTGTCTGAATACTGATTAGGGAATATTCCAGCAACGTTACGATAACAGCATCAACCTCGTTGACATCACAGCATGAACAAAGGCAACTGCGTTGTGTTGGCATGGGTCACTAAATTATACTAAGGTCTGGGAACAAACATACATATCACAAATGGTTTGTAATTTTAGAGATTTGTATTTCTTTCCATCAAAGTTTCACTAAATTGCCTCCTGTTTCTAGTAAACAAGAAGTTGGGATATTCTTTATGGTTTAATACCACTGGAGTTTATTTTTGCACTACTTTCTAGTTTTTTGACCCATAATGTGTCCAACTTAGATTAATGCTTACCTTCATCTCTATTTAAATATCAGAAACAAAAAATCAAATTTGACTTATTAAGTCTACTTACTTTATATTCTGACAGAGTTCTGCTGGACTCCTCTGAAATGTGTCCACCATGATTTTAAAGACTTGACAGAGGCAGGGACTGCTTACTCACTAGGACGATAAATACGTAACTTTATGCATTTGTCCTTTTCTGCAGAGATTTGTCCAGTTCCTGGCATCTAGGAACACCTTGTTCAACCTCAGCAACTTCCTGGACAAAACCGGCTCCCATGGTGCGTGGTGTCTGACGCAAACAATTATGACGTTACACACAGCTCTAAAGGAGCAGCTTCAACACTCAAACAGAACGAACCAAAATGAAATGATCTGGTCCTTGATCGTTAATGACCCTTAAACATGCAGATTTGTTCACATCCTTTTAAGCAAGGTGAAAGCATATAGCCATATAGCTTACTTGGATGTGCTACTTTTTTTTTTAAATTTCAGTCTTTTTCACATTGACTCATAAAAATAAGTGTTTGAAATCAGTTTTTTTTTTTTTTTTTACTTAAGGCAGCAAAATACACCTTGGCATCCACAAGTAGTCTCTCCTGCAGTCAGGGGAACCAATTGCTATGGAAATTAGGACATCACCCACAGTGATAAATACTGGGTTCACAGCCTGCTGTCACAGATGTGTTTCTGCTTGCTTGACTGCAGAGTTTACAGAGCCAGAGTGTGCATTTTAAGCCCCTTTTAATGCTTCCCATGTTAAGAAATGTTCCCACAGAGGCTGACGAACATAAAGCACTGTCAGGAACTCTAAAATATTAAAAAAGAGCAGCTTGTCACTCTAGTAAGACATGCTCTCTCTCCTTTTACGTTGGGTTATTGTAAGATGAGTGATTTTGCAACACATTTTTGTGAAGAATGCTAATACGACAGAAGTAATGCTAACATGGTGCATCCTGGAACAGACTTATTGAATCACCATGGAAGTAAATAATCTTTACCTTATTTCTGTATTCATACATCAGTCATTTTTAGCTACTCTGAGTTGGCCAGCAGCATGAAAGTTTTGGGTTTGGTTTGATTTTCTGCTCTAGAATGACTTCAATCAGAAAAGCTAGCAAGTTAGCTAACTTAGCAAACCTGGACCCCAAATTAGCTGAATGAATTTGTTTGCATTTTACTTTTAATGTTAAGTTGTTTCACTAACTGCTAACATATTTATGCCTCTTACCACAAGCATAAAACAACTTCTCATGAAGGGATTATTAAAAAAACATAGCTCTTTCCTGTCTTTTAACCTCTCTGGTAAAATTAATGGTTTTTAGCTTCTTGGCTTCATATTTAGGATGAAGCTAAGCTAAGACAAAATCACATCTTTTATTTTGGTTAATGCAAATCTAAAGTACCCAATTTAACTAGAAAAATATATTTTGTTTTTTGGCATTTTTTTTAGCAATAGAATCTTTATCTTATTTTGGTGATATGGATGTGTTATGTTTTTTTAGTCAGAAAAAAAAACTGTCAAAACATAAAATAAAATAAGGGTGTCTAAATGTTTGTAGAGCCCATTACATGTAATTTAGCGCAATAATGACATTATCTTGTAGTACTTGCCAAGTTTCTACTGGGCCATCTGAATTTTTTTTCCCATTTTCTGAAAAAATAAATAAAGAGAAAATGTGACATATTTTGCAATGAAAGTTAAGATGTTAATTGTCACTTTGAACATTATACAACCACTAAGAAAAATCTGTTTAATTTAAGCACAATTTAGGTTAAGAGTACTCTTAAGTAACTTGAAAATAAATATCTGTACTGTTTATTAAGCTATGCTCTAAATGTACAGTGAGATCCCTCAATGGTTAATTAATTCCCCCTGTTCTTTTTTGCGTCCTGTACCTGTGGACCATTATAGTTGAGCTTTAAGTTAAAGGACTGGCATGTGTTTTCTCAATTATAGTTCCCAGATGGATGTGAGTTTGGAGCAGCTTTACTGCATGCACATAGAGCAGAAATCCAGACTCTGTTCACTGATGAAAAAAAATCAAAACTCCTCACCTCTACAACGTAATGACTGTCTCTAAAAAGTCTGTAATGTCTAAACAGAGCGTCATTTATTGTCACCACAGTAAGGTCACATCCTTAAAAAAAATAAAAAATAAAGAGCTTCATTAGTTTACACAATGGGAACACGGCTCACTGCAGACATGATGATATGGATGTGTTCTCCTCAGGCTACGACATGTCCACGTTCATCAGACGTTACAGCCGCTATCTCAACGAGAAGGCCTTCGCCTACAGACAGATGTCCTTCGACTTTGGACGAGTTAAAAAAGGGTACGGTCGCTTAATCCTCCATCACAAGGGAATCTGTGTGTGATACTAGTTTGGTGTGACGGATAATGCTGGAGCTTCTCCAGAGTGAAGAGATGAATACAGAGAAGGTTTTTGATCATGTTTGGATATTTTAGAGCTCTGTTAACTGGCAGACATAAGGTTTTACGATGGCTGCGTAACCAGGCACCGCACCTGAACAGAATAGAAACAAGGCAATTGAACGATATGTGTGACAGATGTGTGAAGAGCTTTCAGAACATGTCGTCGTAGAAAAGTTAATGTTTTCTCATCAAATGTAAATGTTTCAAAGAGTTGCTGTGTAATTTTCTCTGCTCTTTGAATCTCAGAGCCGATGGAGCGATGAGGACCATGTCAGTGGAGAAGCTGTTGAAAGGAATGCCGATCCTGCAGAGCCAGATCGACTCGCTTTTGGACTTCGAGGTGAGAGACACTTGATAACAGGGCGACAGTGTTTATCGAATTCGCTGTGGGAAACACACAAACTCGCAGCCTGTCACCCTATGTTTTATGATCGTTATTAAACTAATAATAAAACCAGAAAGTTTTGTTTGACCTTGATTTTTTTTTCTTTTTTTTTGTGATATTTGGTAATACTGCTAATACTGCTGTGTCATTAAGTACTTCTATGCAATTCATGTGTGTTTCTGTAAAGATGCTGCAAGATGTAAATCTGACTATGGCTTTTAAACACTAAATTCCAGTTGCTTTTTTTTCTCTTAAATATCTGTAGCTCTAAATCAAAAACTAATTTTCACTTTTTGCTTGCAGGTTCACCCCAAAGATCTGAACAACGGCGTGATAAACGCCTGCTTTCTCCTTCTCTTCAAAGATCTCATCAAGTTGTATGCCTGCTACAATGACGGCATCATCAATCTGCTTGGTGAGGAAACACTTTCGTTTTGCGCATTTTATTCAAATGTTGGAAAAAATATGGCTTTTATGGATTCATAGGTCTGATACAGAATCTTAATTTAAACCTGAAAGGGTGCTTGGTGTGAAAGTTAATATTTAAAAGGCGTGCACCGTCATTTTCACAATACAGACTGACCTTTGTTGGTCCTTTGACAGCGTTCTTTTGGGAAACTGTGTTAGAGTATGAAGTTATTTCTAATTCTATGTTTGAAATAAAAAATTTTCTTAAAAAAAAAAAAAAAACAGAGAGGAGAGAGAATAGGAAAAAGAAAACAAAAGAATAAACTGATGCATTCAATGCTTTAAATTATCATGATATCTGGCTTTTCATTGTTTTTCATTAATATTTATTTTATATTTCCACAATTCAGTCACACACAACAAATGTCCTCTCTGTCCATTCAGTTACATTTGATGACTTCACATTTTTCCAATTGAAAGTATTGATTTTCTTTTCAGTCAGCAGTGTAATACGTAGGATGTATCTTTGGTCAGCATTGAAAACATCAGCCGGTATAACGCAGAGTAAATTAACTGGCACATTTGAACCTTTTTTTTTAACAATTTTCTCTTTCTCTTCCTTAATATTTTTCCAGTGCTCAAAAAAATGAGTGGATGATGCTAAGCTGCGTATTTTCACCTAGTTTTCCCGCATCGTCTCGAGCATGAAGCTGCTCAGGAATCCTTTACAAATCCTGAAATAATCACATGGGTGTGGAATTTCATCCAGTTTCATGTATTTCATAGCAGACGTACACAGTAACTCGCAGCCAATTCAGCCCAGAGAGGACGCGCTTCTGTTTCCACGGAGTCCGTCATAAAAGCTGAAGTGCTTTTTATTGCATTGTTTGCAGCCCCTTGTAGAACGGTTTGTCCTGTATTTTAAGGGTGACATTTTTCGCCATTTTGTTTGCCCAGAGAAATTTTTCCAGATGAAGAGGAGCCAGTGTAAAGACGGACTGGAGATCTATAAGAGGTTCCTGACGCGGATGACCCGGGTGTCTGAGTTCTTCAAAATTGCAGAGGTATCCTTTGGGTGGGGGGGGATGTCAAACTCATTTTTATTTCAGGCCACATCAAGATCATGTAAGGCTGGTTGTGGCAAAACATCGATAAAACTACCCATTAAACTGTTAAAATATGAATAACTGGGTGTCTCTGCAGTCGATGAGAGACAAACATTCCTTAAAGTTAACAACAATGAACTTTTATCACATTAACATATTTTGACAGAATAAAAACTGCTTTAATTTGATTGTGCTTTCTTGAAGGTTTTATTTATGTGTCTCTAGAGGGCCACATAAAAAGTTGTTTTGGATCTTGAGTTTGACACTAAATTTGAATTTTAATGTGTCGCTTTTTCTGTTACAGCAAGTGGGAATAGATAAAAACGACATACCTGAGCTCACTCAGGTACGACTCACTAAAACTTTTTTTTTCCCAGCTTTTAAAACTATTTATCAAATTAAAAATGTTCACTAAGCCTCTAACAGAGCATGTCAGTTTTTTTTTCTTTTTCCTAATGACCTCCTAATTGTCTTGCATGAAGTACGAATGTCCTCCACTTTTTTTTTCCTTACTGCTGTTGTTTCACGGTGGTTGCCTCTTCTTCTTAACAACAAAAACACATCCTGGGACGCCTGCACCCGACCAGTGAGCTGTGGTTCTTTTTTTTTTCTTTTTTTTTGTTATTTACCCTTGTTTTCGCCCACCCCTTCTCTTTTTACTTTCAGAGATGCAGATTGATCATTCAGGCTGAGAGTGTGAGTAGCGAGTAGTGCACAGAGCTAGCGTTTGGGAGCAAGACAGCTTAGAGGAGGACAGCCGTTTTATTTTATTTATTTATTTTTTTTTTTTGAGAGCACTGAATTGACGCACAACGCACAGCTAGCCGCAGACTGTAGCCACTCAGATGAAGTGGGACCATGAAACTTTCAGAGCTTACTGGATGAAAGCAACATGCAGGCAGCTGCTGAGGCCGCAAAGCGCATTTTCAGTTGAAGAGTTGCATCTCTGGGTTTTGTTCTGTGGAGTTTCCATGACCGCGTGTGCATCACAACGATTATGAATTACCGATACGTGGATCACTTAAAGATGCACCAGATTCCCGGGATGAGAAACTTGATTTTTTCGTCTTGAATTTCAGACGATTAAGCTGTGACCTGCGGTGGAAACTCGACAGCTGAGGTTATTGTTTTGGAAGCGGCAGCATGAATGATTTGCATCGACGGCATGATAAACAGGTGGCACAAATCAGACGCGCACCATGACATCGGCTCTGCTGTGACGCAAAAATACCTTGACTAGGCCGTGTTTCAAGATGGCATTGGGACGGCAAAAACAGGGTGTGGCTTCTAGTTTTAAAGCCAAATTTTGTTGATTATACAAGATCAATTTATATTATCAGTGCTGTACTGTTCCGCAGCAGTTTTGCTTATATTGGTTTGAATATATGCAGAAACCATGTTTATATTAAAGAGCTGTGATTAGGCAGAAGTTCTTTTGCTGAGTGCAAAAATTGGTCAGGTGACAAATAGACATCATAATGGATATATACAAAACCTTCTTTAAAAAGAATAACCTTTATTGGTCATTGAGGACAAAAAATGGCTCATTCTAATATAGTGGACCCCCAGTATTAGATGGGGTTGTATGCGAATATTTTAGACTACTGTAAAAAAATGTTTACAACTACCTTCAGATGTCAAATATACCTCAACATGCATTAATTCAATTCAATTTAATTAAAAATACTTTATTGATCCCAAAGGGAAATTAAATGTTGTTAATACGGTCAGTGGAAACCGTCTTAGCATAACAGCAGAAGCTATCATCCACGGTCTCTCTTATGTCACCTACCGGGGGAACAGCCAATCAGCGACAATCAGGAAATTAATGGATTGGCTGCTTTGTAAAGTAGCATTGAAGCTAGAGAATCAGTTTCTGAAAATCCTCAAATAGGCAAATTTTCTGCAAATAATTTGGAGTTGTACAGAAAAATCCATCAATAGGTCAATCACTTCTAATTATGTCTGTCCAAGCAGCAAATGTACTTATGTTTACATTTAAGTCCGCTCATTTGCATGTTAATCCTGGTGTTACTCTCGGCATTGTGTCCGTGTACTGTCAGGCAGTTCATTTTTGGTTTATTAAACTAAAATAAGAAATCAGATGACAAACCGTTATTGGCCTATCATCAAGTTAAAAATAACCTTGCACTAATTGACCAAGATTGAGCAAAGAAGCCGGGTAAATACTGTAAAATGTAAACAAACATCTTCCTCTTCAGTCTGAAACAGCCCTTACTGCATGTAGACTTAAAATTCCCATGCAAACCTCCATACATTTGCTTGTGTTTATGGGTGATATGTGTAACAGGGTGGATATTATCACTCTTACTGATGCTTGAAACTACAGAATATTAACATTACGTTCAGCTAATGTCCTCCCATCCCAGCCAATTTGACAGTAAATCATCACTTATAATGACTAATAATTTGGCCGTTTATCTAGTACGCTCTAATGACGGTTTTACCAGAAGAAGTTTAAAAGGGTTTTCCTCACACTAGCGCTGTCTGGGCCTGAGCAGTGCAGTAATGGAGCTGTTACAGGCCTGCACTGGGTGGTGAGGACAGACGCCTGAAAAACCCACTGGGACAAACTGCCTGCCCGTCCCTCTCAGGCGTATTATCAGTCTGGCTCATTTCAAGTTTCAGCAGAACAGATTTTAAAGCTCTGAATAGACAGACACAGGAAATAAGTGTGGAAATCCAATTAATGATTGTTTTATTGGCCGATTTAGCTTTGACCTTTAGTGGGGGAAAAAAAACAAAACTAGCTGGGTATTGAGCTATCCTTTTTACTGCATGCTAGGTGCTGGTTGTGTCCATGTGGAGCATGCAGCTTTGCACTCTGACTGGCTGGAACTGTGCTCTCTCGATTTACATACAGTTTATTTTTTTCTTATTTTCTCCTTAACACATCTGTTTTCCGATTTTTCTCCCTTTCTGGGTCTCTGTTTAAGTTCTGGCACATAAACTGTGTGAATCAGATTCCTTCTGATGTGGTGTAATGTTCTACTTGCCAGGGGGCCCAACTTGATTAAAGAAACATTGACTGCAACATTCATGCATCCAACAGGTCAGGGTTAGGAGTCACTCTCTGCATTTTCTCTGCAGGCACCAGAAAGTCTTTTGGAGTCTCTCGAGACTCATCTCAACACCCTGGAGGGGAAGAAGCCGTAAGTAATTACAAACGTCTGCAACTTCTATCGTTTTCCTGCCATCATACCTGCACCAGTCTGTGTCTCAATGCTCTTTGTTTCTAATCTGCTGTTTCTTCCTACCTTTACCAAACTCAGTGAAGACAAGTAAGTCTGTTGTTGGTGTGAAAACAGAGTTCAAAACCATCATCATTCGGGTCATGAGCAAAGCTGTTCAAACCCCTGGAACGTTTTCGGATGTCCTCAAGTGATTGCCATCTGTTTCACTGTGTCCCGCTGGGTTTTTCTTTGACAGACCAGCACAAGTAGAGCCTAATTGTGAAGTCAAATGTCACATTTCCTCTTAGATACCTAAATAAAAACCAAGGGCAACAAATTGTCTTCAGAAGTTGCCTGATTGGTAGATGAAATCCACTTGTGTGCATGCTACTGCAGCTGATCTGGCTGCACGGCAAATCAGTGCTTAGCTATGCAGCCTTTCAGCAGCAGGAAACTTCTGGCTCTGGTTTCAATGTGATTACTCTCTCTGTTCATTTGTTGACATGGTTTTCTATGAGAACTCAAGCTTCCTCAAAAACCGTTCAAGTGGCTTAATTGGTCTCTCCAAATTGCTCTTAGGTATGATTTTTCTGTGTGTGTGTGTGTGTGTGCGCGCGCGCACGCGTGCGCTTGGTTTTCATTTGCATCTCTGGATTGCATTGATAACCTGACCAGAGTGTAACTCTAAGAAACCAGCCCCTTCTCCACCCAACAGGAATAAGTTGGTGTAGACTTTGAGTGATGGATGGATGTTCACATTAGTGAACAAACTGCATCGCAGTATGGGGAAATGTACAGCAGGATTAAGTTATACAACGCTATTTTGAGCTCTGAAAATCTCGCAGAGTACTGATCAATCCATTGTGTGAAAATGGAAAGAGCGTAGCGTAATGGTAGAACGGGGAACGGCCTGCATTTGTTTAGCCCAGTGGTCTGTGGAGCTGAATTCCTCGAGGGACACTACAATGTGTCATTGACTGTCAGACACTGATGGTGGTGAACTACATTGTAGTCTAGGACAGACTGACAGAACCGAGGCTGACCTTCAGTCAGTGCTACCGGACCCTATCCACGGTTTCCCCCAGTGCATTATAAGCCTGGCGGGCCACCAGACTTTACTTGTGCCCCCACCAGGTTAAGCACTAGTTATTTATTTAAGTTTTTCTTTTTAGAATGTTTGCATTTTTAAGACTTTATATTTGGTGTTCAGGTATTGATCTTCCAATCGTTGAATAATACATAATTATCAAGTGATATTTTCAAATTTCCTGTCAATTTTAAAGATTTTTTAACTCAAAAACACGGCATACAACTAGATCAATGCCTGGCCTAGTGCCCAACCACCAGACTTGGCAAGTTTTCTGGGGGAAACCTTGCTGTCTTAGTACGCTTGAAGTAAAATTAAACTAACTTAGAAGTCTCTTTTCAGGATGAAAAAGGAGCTTCTTTTAAGTCCTTAATACTGACTTCAGAAGTGCTGGTTAGAGCAGAGGTTTATCCTCCACATACAACTTTTAACTACCATGCATCTATTTCTTCCCTCTTCACAATGACGCCCTAGTTTGTGTAGGTACGACACAAAGAAAATCCTCATAATCATCGAGGTTTGTCATTGCATCGTAACAAAATGTGGAAAAAATTTCCTGGGGTTTGAACGTGTTTGTCCTACAGGACAGCTTTCAGTGACTCCATAGAAAGGGCATCTGAACAACCAGCTTATTGTCATAAACTGTCATGTAGTTTTAGATGCAGCTCTATGGAAGTATTTTCACCATAAAGTGAATCTCCCTGTGGAACATATCCCATTGAGAAGTCTTGTTCTTTAGCTTTCAGTGGCACTAATTCCTCCTGTTTTTAATCCATCTATAAACTTTGTTTGGGAATTTTTACATTTTCGTTCAAACAAAAGTGAATTTGGTGCTTAGATGCTGTTAGTAACCAACATGCATGGGGTCCAGTTTTTAAGCCATGTTTTAAGCCTGACTGTGCAAAGTGATGGATGTTACTGTCACTTTTTTGCACCATCTCAATAACAGATATTGTGACCAACATGCATCACTAAACTCTAACTTCTATACCATTGTTGTTTTTACAGATCACCCACTAAGGTAAGTCCGTGATCATTGTTTAAGACAGAATCAAAAATCTCCCAGCAAAGCGACGCATTTAGCTGCAGGGTGGAAGCTGTTGACTTCCATCACTCAAACCTGTTATTGCCACCTAACAGGGCAATTTCTTTGCGTCAGGATGCAACAGCCAACAACAGTACTCCTGCTGCTGCTGCGGCAGCACCAGCCAAACCTGCTCCTCCCGCTGCGGCCGGCGGGCCTCCAGCTCGTCCCGGGCCGCCTGCAAAACCCCCTCCGCCCTCTATCACTCCAACCGCACCGGCCCCTGCCACCTCCGTTACCAGCAAGTGGGTGTCACTCGACAACGCTATGAAAGCTGCATGATTCATTTATCAGGATGGACCTCTATAAACGTCCCTGTCCTCCGTTTACAGCGCTCTGGACGACGGGTTCCTTTTGGATCTCGACCCTATGTCGTCCTCGTCAGCAGGAGGCGCTACGGCAACGTCCTTGACTGGATGGGGAGGTGAGATCTCCTTATAGATACATAAACCATCAGCTTGCATTGAATTTCAATGCGTTTGTCTGGTACTTGCATATTTTCTCATGAACCATTTTGAAACTGACAGCTTTCTCCACATTCTGATAATTGAAATAATATCTTATGACTCTTTTTGCTCACTGGGTATTAAAATGTTATCCTAGAACAACAGGATGATCTCTAAATGTAAAAAGTAAAAAGTAAGCCAAGTCAACAAAGGCAGAAAGACACTTTGAATTCCACACCTTCGGTCCCAGGATACGCTATTCAAAATCATCAAAAACAGCACACACACTCCACAGAACACACACTATTAATATGTGAGAGAACTCCTTGTTCCATAAAATCTATTTACCTATTAATCTATACTTAGACCCATCTATCACACATTTTTCATAACCTCAGCACACATCCCAAGATAAGAAACCGTTTTTACAATGCTAGAGGTTTACTAACACTTTCACAGTCATAAAATTCTCACCAAGAGAGAAAAGGTCTAACCCTGATGAGCTCTTTGCAATGGTGAACTTTTGGTCTCTTTGGTTTTGTTTGCTTTAACTGCAGCACTGAATGGTTTCTTTTCTGATGATTCGGAGCCCCTCTTCATTGACTTATTTATTTGTTTTTGTCTCTCTGTTGCAGATCTCTTGGCAGGCGGTGAGTATTCCACTTTCAGTCAAAGCGCCACAGACTGAACCTGTGAAATGCTAGCTGATATTTGCTTTTCAGGTCCCATCTTTGTTTTCTGTTCCAAGTTTGTCTCGATGGCCAGCGGTTGCTCCCACCACACACTTCAGTCTAAATCCTTCCACCTTGCGTTTACTTTGAATGAGCTGCTGCTTCTCCATTTTCTCTTTTCCTCCTTTTCTGTCTGTCTGTTGGGGGGGATGTGACTGGGTCTGGCAATGGGATTACGGGGGTCCTGCCCACATAGCTGCCCCAGCCGCCACCAATGGCGCGCCTCAAGTTCTCGCGGCAGACGGGAAGCCGACTGACGCTGCAGCCGCTGCCGTCACTACCGCCCCTGCTGCCGCTGCCGCTGCCACCGTTGCTGCGCCTGCAGCCGTCGCAGTCGCTGCGCCGGCAACCGCTTCTGGAGCCGCTGCTGCTGCAGCTGCAGCTGCACCGGTGCCGCCCCCCACATCGCTGCCTGTCTCTGCTCCTGCTGCTGCCTCCGCCACTGACATCGACCTTTTTGGAGGTCAGTGTAGGTTAGCGTGTAGCCTAGCATGGCTTAAGCCAAACCTCGTCATTGTCAAATCATACAGTGTTATATGGTCATGGTAAAAAAAAAAAAAAAAAAAACAAACTTTGTCCTCTTTCAATTTTAGGTTTAAACTTCTGTACTTAATAGCTTATTAACTTACTTATATTTAATTTTAGATGGAACGTAGAGCCAGAAACCCTGATCATGTTGCTCTATTTCTTATTAAAACTTTTATTTTTGCAACTCTCCTAAATAAGCCTCACTTGTTCAGTCTGCTCTGTCATGAACTTTACTCTTTAGCATGCTGACTACAGCCAGTATACTCTGAGTTTTTGCAGTTTCTCTCATTGCAGCAAGGCCCCCCTTGCTGAAGAGTAGGCTGAAGCCTTCTTGTTTGGAAAGACTGGCAACGCACTTAAACGTTTTCCACTGATGAACAATATTATTTATCTGTGCAGAATAATTGGCTTCAAACTGTAGAGTCTCATCAGCCTTCCCTGACTGATAAGCAGCAACAATTACATATCTAAGATAATTGCTAATATCTTTCCTGTATGCTTCAGAGCAGCAGCAAACTTTTATTATGGTGGTCATGTCACCTGATGAAGTTTTCTTCCTTTTTAAGTCTTATGAATGTCACACATGTATTGGTTTAATCTATCTTTATAAAATAACAGTGTGCAAAATATATTGTTTTCACATTCGAAGTTAAATGTCAGTTATATAACCTGTTAAAGATTAGATTCAATTTACTATTTCTATGTAAACCCCTAAAACGGAAACAGGGTGTGTGTTTTTATTATTATTATTATTATTGGGGCCTGCCCATAGCAATGCATAAGGAGAGCAGTGACTGACCTGCGAAGCAGGTCAGTCACTGCCTCCATGCATTGCATGGCAGGCACCTATTGTTCTACACCCAATAGAACGCCTCTTTATTATTGGGGCATGCCATTAGCAATGCATAAGGAGAGCAGTGACTGACCTGCGAAGCAGGTCAGTCACTGCCTCCATGCATTGCATNTTTTTAGATTTTTGGGCTTTAAATAATTTTACTCCTATTGTTCCATATTTATGTCATGATGATGAGCTGACAGGTCACTTTCATAATCATATTTCTGCTCTTCTACATGAAAATCACTCCTAAAGCTTAACGACTACTAAATAAAATCAGTTCTTTGTCAAAGAGAGACCATAAGTTTTTTCCATCCCTGCTGCCATCCTCCCGATTTGTCACAGAGTCAAAGTAACTTGTGACAACCAGCTTCATTACTCGAGCCTGTGCAGGTAGCGCGCACAGTGAATTCAGCATTATGCAGCCCCCCTTTTTCCCCTCCTTCCTCCCCACACCCCTCTAAACTGATCATCTGAGCAGTGATGCAATTGAATCTATCACTGCACCAAACCAGGCTGCATATTTCTTGTATTCTCAGCTTTATTCCTGATGCTAACCTCTCATTTTTTTTGTTTCCTGTCCTTTTTCATCTGTTGACTCATCTTCTGTTCTGTACGTCTGTGTGTCTTGGTGTGTTTACTCGGGTGTTGCCTTTCGCTTTGTTTTTATTTTTGTTTTTTTGCGTGTCCACTGTTGTCGTCTGCAATACCCTAGATGCGTTTGCACCTTCCCCAGGAGACGGTCCTGCTGCCGCGGCCGCGGGCCCCGCTGCTGATGCATTTAGTGGATCTGGTGGGTCACAAAACGGCTTCTTGTGAGCGTGTCTGCGAGGATGTTTGAATACACAAACGTGTGTGTGTGTGTACATGAGACTCCTTGCTCCTGTCGTGCTAAAGCTGCCACTGCTTTACAGGAGACAGTAGAGCAAACCATTGCCCCCAGGTGGCCTACTGTCTCACCCCAAATCCTACTAATGCCCCAGTCATGGACCCTCTCCTCCTTCATCTGCTCCTTCTTCTTCCTGTTTAGTTAGCAAGGGAATATTCTTTAAAATATACTCGGTAAATCTGTTAACTGTTTTAAGAAATTGAATACAGTCTGTTTGAGTATTGCTAACCATGATAATATTAGATGGAAATTATTATTTTAATCATTGCAGAGCCTTTTTTTTTTCTCCTATGTTTTGAATAACACCATAACTTAACTCTCTTTGACCAACAGGATTGTAATGCTTTGGATAAACTTGTAGTTTCAAACATTACGTCAATCTCTCTCTGCACATCTTTGTGAAGTTACTGTAATTTGCATATGTTATAAGCAAAATGTTCGCATATCTAATATTTACTGACAAATTTTAGAAATTTCCGAGTTTAATCTGTTGCAATGTGGAGAGCAAAAACGTTTTAATTGCTTAATGATTTTAGAAGTGAAGATTTTAGACTATAATCATTTTTGTGTCCTCTGAAATAACAGTGTCTAGAGACACTGCATCAGTGATAAGTCAGATAAAATGACAGAGCTGTTGCAGTCATTTTATCTGACTTTAAACATAAAACTAACCCATTAATTTTAACATAAATTTTCATAATGTTGATTAAATAAAAAGAAATTCATATTCACAAAAAAAACATGTCAGCCATACAGTGATGATAAAAATTTCTGATATCTCTTCATAAATTACTGACTGAAACTGACTGTTTCCTTAGTCTTTGTTTTGTTATCAGATATTATGAACTGTGTATAAATGCGGCGCTAGCTGTTATGCACAGCTTCTTTTGTTACAGCTTGGAAAACAATAGAGAGTTAATTTCCTCTTAACATGCATGAATTACTCTCTACCCTACAATGTAGCAGACTGCTAGGTTGGTCAAGGAGACACTAAACGTTCATTTCCTTTGCCATGAAGCATCACACTCACTGTGTTAGCATTAGCATGTTGAATTTATGCTAAAAGTACTACTGGGGACAACTTTTGGGTTTGATTTTCACTCATTCCCTTTAAATAAACAACAATAAACTTAAAATGTAGCTAGTGAGGAAAATTTTAGTAGGTATTAGTGGTTTTGCCAAAAAAATAAGCATAAAGTAACGTCAAAATAATACATACCCAGTGCTAGCTAGCATAAGCTAAGTATTTTATTTTAAAGCCTAACTTCACAATGTATTTGTTTTTGTTTTTCAAATAATTTTGCACACAATTACAAGGTGATAAATGTTTTTTGCATATTTATTTTTAAAAAACAAAAAATAAAACTGATCTTTGGTTAAAATTACACCCACAATTGATATGGGCATGCCTCTCTAAACTTGGCTCAACTGTATTTGTTTTTTCCTTAATTTTTCTCCACAGATCTTCTCAAACCTAGTCAAGTGAGATGTACAACATCAGTAGATGGCCATTTTTAGATAATTTCAGAGATGTTCAGATGGATATAAGTCGGTGCCACTGAAGAAAGACAATCTGGCTGTGTTTATTTTGTCATTGCTTTTACTGTTTGATGATATGTCCTCTATTACACAACTCTAGCAGCCTTCACAGTGTCAGAAACATTCAGTCATGCTGCATGCTTTGAAGTTAGAGGAAGTTAATTGTGACTTATGGAAGCCACTCCTGCTAGCAAAGAAATGCACATTAAGTTGTCTCAAGCTTTAGCCAGCATTTTCCCTCAGAACCATGCTTTTCAAAGTAAATGTTGTTTTTCCACCATCCCTAAACCGCTTTTTCCTTTTCTCCAATCATAACCCACTCTAACCTGTCCACACCAAACCCCCGCTGCTCTTCCTAAAGACCCCTTCGCTACCACGGAAGGGAGCTCAAGCATTGCTCCAGAGCTGGACCTGTTCGCTATGAGGCCTTCCGACTCGGAGGCCGCCACCGCCATCACTCCTCCCACCTCTAGCGAGGCACCGACCGTAATCGCCCCCATCGCTGCCCCCGCTGCTCCCGCCCCTTCCTCCGCTTCTACTACTACTACCACCACCGACACCACCACCACAGAGTCTGCAGCNACCACCACCACCGACACCACCACCACAGAGTCTGCAGCTGCCCCGACTCTAGATATCTTTGGTGGTAATGTCCTTTCGCTCTCATTTCGCACTCACTCACTGCATTTTACCTGCATTGTGGCAACAGAGACGATTAATTTTTAGATGACTCTTGATTGTGTTGCTCTTTGCTACTGATTATGATGATGGTGCCAGTGATACATTTCAAAATTATTGTTCTGTTTACTGTTATCCAAGCACTTTGACTGCCTCTGTAATAGCAGAAAAGAATCTGTATGCAAAGAATAAAAAAACATAAAAACAAATTGAACACAATTTTTTTTTTTGTATGAGGAACAAAACAAAATTAGATTTGTTGGGGCATAAAGGCAAATGTCATTTTATACACAGAGGTGGGTCAACTTGCTTTGTTTTTTGACTGAATACTAACAAGAGTGCCAAACCCAAAAGGGAAGAAAACCGTTTTCTTCTGCTGTTTTTTATAACTTTAGATCCTTCTGAGAATGCCTTTTTGTAGCTTATGCACTTGCGTTAAAATGGAATATTGCTTCATTTCAGATTTTATGCTAGACGAATCTCTTTAAAATGCTCTGATTCGCTTCAAAAACTTGAACAGTGATTGGAATATTTACAAATGGAAAATCTCCAAAAAGGATAAATGTTTTGGTCATTCACTGATATTTTGATTATCGTTCAAAATATCTATGAACTCGATGATGACAATGTGTCTTTTACCATTTTGATTTAGAAAAATGAATAATGGAACAGCTAAACAATGAATGAATCCCCCCTAACAAACAAATTCAGCTCATTTTAGTTCAATTTATTCATATTATGCAAAAACACAAGTATTTTAATCCAGTTTCTAGTTCAAATATTTTTGTACACTTGAAGTAAGACAAAATTAACTTAAATGTAACTTTTCAGCAAATAAAGTTGTTTGCTCCTACTCTTTTCATTTTGAGCAGTTAGCCAATGTGCTAGGCTAATACTAGCATAGTTTTTTCTTTTTTTGATATGACTTGTTGATAATTTAGCTGATATAGCTAAATAACTAATATGTTTTGATGCCATTCCAGTTGAGAGTGTAAAGATAAACTTATAGAGGAAGTTGTTTTCCTGCTTTAGCGACATGTAGCCTCTGCCTGTTTCTCACACTTTGACTTTCACTGTAAAAGGTGAAAAAGACTTTTACACTGAAGTCTACAGTCCACATTTTGTTCCTGTCTGATCTGATTACAGCATCAGGAGCTGGGTTTCATCAGAGACTCCTGATGTAAATCATTTAAAAATATGATTATCTGGAGTCACAGCCGATACCTCCTGATTAATAATAATAATAATACATTTTAGCTGAGGCCACAGACACTTGAGATGAAAGTTGGAGAATCACATTAACTTTTGTAGGAACTGTGTTTTTCTTATATTATGGTAACCCTGCAACAAAGATTGGCTTGTTGAGGATAAATAACTTTACTTTACACTAACTTTATTCTTTTGGTCAGTTTCCAGTTGAAACACTAGTTTTCGATCGCAGTGCTTGAAATTACATGCACACGTAATTTAGCCAATAAGTCAGTAAAACTGCACAGATTTCACATTGAACATATGTGGACGCTTGAAATTTAGCAATATTCCACTTTAACATTTGCACTGTCTTGTTTCATTGCACTGAAACGTTACACAGCTTCTGACTCATTGAATTAATCAAAGTAAAAAAACAAAAAACAAATCTGCTCTCTCTGCTTTCCCCTCATCTCTCTTCTATATAACTCATCATGCACCGGACTTGGATCTGAATGTCCATGTGGTTGTCTGTCCCTGTTCTTAGATATGTTTGATTCTATGCCTGAGCAAAGCCCTACCACAGAATCCAAAGCCGCTACCACTCCTAGCGTAGACCTTTTTGGTGCAGGTACAGGAGTTGATGTCCCTTTTTCTGTTTGTGGAGCCTCTTCACCTCCTCTGGTGTCCATAGTAATTCTCCTTTGTCAACAGTTTATTTCTTTCTTATTTTTCTCCCTTCCGTGTCCTGATTTGTCCCTCATAGTGATATGAGAAATGTGCATGCGCCCCACTCGTCAATTGCCGGATTGTCTCTGTGGCTGCTTTTCTGTTTCTTTTTTTCTCTTCTTTTTCCGTTTCTACCTGCCACGCTAACGCTTTTCTTTGCTCCCCCGACCTCCACGGTTTTTTCCTCCCTTCCTGTATCCTGGCTCTTGCTTGCATCGGAAAATTAGACCTGCCTGCCGTTTCACGCGGGCCCTCTCCGTTGCCCGAGCCGGCTCCGGTTGGAGACATTGTGACGGGTGAGTTGGTCGAGCTGCTTTTATCTTGACTTTCATGGCTGTTTCTCTTCCTTACCCGTTATGAGGAGTGCAGCCAGATAAGTTTGCATGCTAGCTGCGGACGTCTTGTCCCGGAATGCTGCACGCTTCCAGGATGTGGACACACAGTGACGATGCCGGGACGCTTGCTTCTCTCTGCTTTTCTGTGCGCAAATGTGCTTCGATCTTTAACAATAACAGGCAGATGAACTCCGGAATAAAACATCCTTGTCTTTTTTGTTTGTCAATAAATAATTTGAATTGATCTAATCATGTTTTTTTTTTTTCCACTTTCATCTTAGATACGTTTACATCTCCAGCTCCAACCTCCACTCCTTCTCCTGCCCCAACTCCTGCCCCCGCCCCGACTCCCGTACCAGAAGCCTCCTCTCCACCCAAACCAGAGCCAGAGTCGGTCATTGACCTACTGGGTAATAAATATCACATTGCACAAAAACACTCGGTATAACGATCACCGTCTATGTCACCAAACGTCCTGCGCTGCAGAGAAAATACAGACACGCCATCAAAGTGCACACTTTTGTATTTCCTGCAGAATTTCCTTCCAGGATCAAAACTATTTAAGCATTCAGTCCCAGCTGTTGTCAAGTTACACAAATTTGTAACTTCAACAACTAACAAACCAGCGTACTTTATACGTTTTAGAAGATCCCCCATGTCTCAGGACAACATCTTCAGACTGAATGACCTTAGAAGACAAAAGCATATGAAGCAAACTGGACTGAAATATCCTTAAAGAAGAGGGTTTGAATATCAAACCAAACATCTATGAAATAAACACTAACCATCTTCACCACTGATATGACATGATAGATTACATAATCAGATTATTTGTGGGGATCCAGGGTTTTTGGGATGGTGGGGTTGCTCATCTTTTGTCCACCAGAGGGCGTCCGGAGGTTTTGCCTGGAGGGTTGGCCTTCAGCTCTGGTCCCAACACACCTGGTGCCAATCTCGTCAGCTCCTATAAGAGGAGGGAGTCATCGCTTCTTCACTGCCAGAGTGTCACCAATGTTTGGTACTACCGGCCCCAGAGTTCTCACCTCTGCTTTGAGATTTAGCCTAGATAAGTTCTCAGTGAACCCTTGTGTCTCTCCCTCAGAGATCCGAGACTGCTGTGCTGTGGAAACCCTGTCTGCCCGTCCGCACTCCGACGCCGCCTCTTCTGCCATCCACCTTCCACCATCAAACCCGGACTCCCCAGACGCTCCTTCCCCTCCCGGCTCGGACCCGCTCCAACCTCAAGTAGGTTCCCCGACTCCGTTTTGTTTTTCTTGAAGATTCCAAACTGAACCAGAACTAACCCTCCCTGTCCTCCTGTGCTTAGAATTCTGGCGTCAGCCGTGAGAGGAGATCCATGCCCCATGTCACCTGCCATCATCCTGTTTTGCTTACAATAAACCTCACACAAATAAAACTGGTGCTCTCTGTTGTGTTTCTGCATGTGGGTTAAGAAATTAGAATCCGACATGACATTATTATTATTGTCCTGGGACGTGATGTCGTTTCAGTCTGAGGTAATTTGGTCTGACATCTTGCTGATGTTTTCCTGACACCCAAAATATGTCATCCTTGAATTTTAACTTTACATTTCTCAATACATGTTTTGGTTGAAAGACAAAGTATATAAATCCTGATGAAGAATATACATCAAATCACTACTGTTTATCACTAAATACCCTGAAACCACACCTGCAAAATAAATTTAAGCATCATCTGTGATGCATAAGAACCTCAAATAATTTCAGAGTTGATAATTACAGTGACTCTTGTAGTCACTGAGTCCTTTTGCTGTATTTATTTTTTGAAGAAGCTGTTTTCAGTTCAGACAAATTAAATTATATTTCCACTGAATAGCGATTCCTGTGCTGAAACAGCAGAAGTCGACCTTTCAGCTACTTCATATATCTAAATCCTGCTGTCTCTTTTTAATTGATGCTGAGTCGACCTTTCACCCCTCTCTCTATAGACTCCTTCAGTGGTCCTGTGGAGGAGAAGCAAAGCTCTGCCCCTGCGGTGCCGGGAGCCGACCTGCTGGGAGGTTAGCCTCCGCTAGCGCTCGCGCTCATCTATAAAATCTGAGTATTTAAATTAAAAATGGGAAATGGCTGCTGGAAATGTTCTGTGCTGATGAAAATGGCAAGCAGTGAGTAACGATAGAGACGCATTAGTCAGATTAATGTTCCTGTTCCACAGACTTGGCAAGCAAACTTATATTAAATACACAGCAGTTCCAGAGTGGCTCCAGGCTCATTTGAAATATTTCACCTCATACATCCTTCAGGATTTGTTCTGCCTCGGTTCTGTCCGGCTCATTTCGTTTAGACCTGGCCAGTTTGAATTGTATTTTTACATCAGCTGCAGTAAAAGTGTTGGTATGTTTAAGTGTCTATTAGTGAAACAATCTGCTAACGGAATAGTCATTCGGTATCTTCAGGTTGTCAGTAGACTCCAGGCCTGACTCTTCATCCGCTGCTCTCCTCACCCTGATGCGCCAGTCACTCTGGAAGAAAGAGGGTAAATCTGGACGCACCAGGTCACATGAGGAGAACAAAGCAGAACAATCATCAAAAACACACCTGGAGTGTTGCTTTGATTTTTTTTTTACTGCATGTTAGAGAAATCCTTTAATCTCCCATAGCAACCATTCAGGGTTCATAAACACCTGTGTCACAAAGCACAGCTTTTTCCACATAGCTCCTCCACATAGAGGCTCCTTCAGACTAGCCAGCAGCAATTAGCAAACACTGCTAATTGCACAGTGCTGAGCTCATACGAGTTACTTCTCAGTGCAAACACTCCTAAGGGTGCAAACGCTTTATAGATGAATGTTGTGATGACTTCCTGCAGATGCACTGTCAAAGAGTAGGAGCTTCTTAAAGAGACAGAGCCCCAGATTCAAGGCATTAAATTATGAAGTCAAATTTCTTTTATGTCATTTTGATATTTACAGTATTTTTATTACAACCAATTATTACTTGATTGAGCTATAAAATGGATCTATGTGGCTGGAAACTACATAAAACTGCCCTTTTAAATTTTTGCTCTCTTGATTCGATCCAGTCTGGTAGCAGAGTGAACAGTTTTTGGTCCTTTCTGTGTTTCCCTTTAGGCCTGATTTCCCCCACTCTGGCTCCCACGGCTGCCCCTGCCCTGGCCCCGGCCCTGGCCCCGGCCTTGGCCCCGGCTCCAGTGCAGAACGACTTTCTAGAGACCGGCTTCGACTCGCTGGCCTCGCTCCCAACCCCGACACCACCGGTACCCGCTGCGGCTTCGGTAGTGCCCATAGCTCCGACCGCGGTGGTGTCAGAACCTGCGTCCGCCATGCCAGCGCCCTCTGGTGGCTTCGATGCATCAAGTAGGTGGAATTAGGAGTTTCCCTTTAACGACCTGATTCTTCGTCATGTAGAAAAAAAAAAGAAAGGAAAAAAACCCCCAAAGCATTTTGTTGGTAAAGGTGCTCTGCTTGGTGTGCTCGGTTTTCTTTTCGAGGAGCTGTTTTCACAGCGGACCTCACTCCCTTTTCCCGCTGACGGCTTGGTTTCTGCATGAACGAAGCACTGAAACGCACCGCTGTCACTGGCCTCCTGACGTACAGCTGTTCTTCCTGCTGACTGCTTTTCTCCTCAGCACCGCTGCCCGATTCTGACTTTACTTTCTTTGCACTCTCACAAACGCTGTGCTTTCTTCACTTTCCACCCACTCTTCTTCTTCTGCTTCTCTTCTTCCCTTCTTCTTGTCCTCTTTCACTCTGCTGGGTCACTGCTTGCTTCATCTAATCTGTAAATGGTGAGTTCAACTCTGCAGTGCAGTTTGGACGGCACTCCCTCTCTCTCATTGCATGCCGCAAAAAAAGTGCTCACGTCTACCGCATGAGACAAGATTTTTGTTATCTGTATTTATTTTTAGGGCAGCCACTTGTCACCAAGGCCATTTGCTATTCATACCTGTCACCATACTTGTAGCTGTAATGTTTGATAAACCTGCAGGTATAGAAAGTATTATTGTTATGAATGCACCATGGACAAGGATTTCTTTAAAGATATTCCAGTGCCCTCCATATTTCTGGACACATGTGGGATAGATCCATAGACATGCTTGAAATAAATTAAAATTTTTATTTCAGCAGCATAATCTAACAGAAAAATGTAGAAAAAAATCTTGTGTTTTATTTGATTTCACTCCATTTTGAGGATTAATACTGTTCATCACTGGCAGTTGTTCTTAAATATGCCATTTAGATAAATTTGATTTGATTAGAGAGCATCTGGGCTTTTTATTTTGCGAGGATGGGGCGTACAAAGGCTTTGCACAATATTCCTAGATCATCCAGATCTATGTTTCCTCCGTTTTACTGTTTTGTCTTGCAGGTCATGTCATCATTTCAGTAGGCTTCAGGTCTGAAATGGTGAGGTAAAAAGAGGAGATGTTGTGTTTTTGACACATCTGCGCTAACCTGCCCAAATGCTTTGAACCTACAGATAAAAGACCTTTTTCATTTTTCTTACAAATATTTAATCGAATTTACCTGAAATTTGGGAGAAATCATTATGTCAGGAAGTGAAACAGACCCACAGCATCACAGATCCTCCATCATGCCTAAAAGTAGACATTGATCAATCAACAGGCGATTCTGCATGTTTCAGTCTGAAATGCTGCTGCCGTAAATTTAGCAAATTATTAAATTTTACATAACACGTTAATACTGACAACTTAAGGTGTCAGTAGGTATGGAGGAAGCTGAGTGTTCTCCATGAACAATACTGACAAAATGTAGGTGAAATGGCCTTGATGTCACCTGCTTTCATATTTCTACCTAACGTGGTTGCAGTTGCTGCCGCTGCGTAGCTTTGAATGCTCCATCGCATCCTCAGTTCGGTGTGACACAGTGGCTGCCATGCACAGCTTGTCTGCAGATGCTGCCACAGCTGGACCGTCCCCTTGTTGTCGCACCGCCTGCTCCCACGTTTCCGCCCTCTGCCTGCCTTCAGCTGGATGCTGCAGTCACACGTCAGTAATTGTTTCTCTGTTTTTCTTGCGTGACTCTCCGCTAGTGTTCGGCGGTCTAGGCGACTTGCTGATGCCGGTGGTGACGCCTCAGAGCACCGGAGGCAGCACGGCGGGCAGCACAGGGACCCCCAGCGCACCAGGAGGAATATCAGCACTCCCTCCCGCCACCCCGCCTCCTGCCAAAACAATCGGAGGAGACTTGGACTCGTCGCTGGCCAACCTGGTTGGAGGTAGACCGCAACTATTAACACACAGAAAATGATTTTTTTTTTAAAAAGAAAGAAACTGCAGGTTTTGTAAGGTAATTCTTTGTTTTCTTTCATTTTTTCAGACCTTGGAATGAAGAAGAAGTAAGTGTGTGATTAAGAACGCGAATGCACCGTTAAAATAAGCGTCCTGTCAGTGACTAATCCTCAGTAAATAATCTGGACAGAATTTAACAATGCAACTATTTTTATTTTTATTTTTTTTAAGGGATCCGTTCGGTGAGAAGAAGCTGACAGGAGGCGCCAACTGGATGCCGCAGGTCGCTCCCACAAGCTGGGGCTCCCCAGGGGCCCCCATGGTGAGAACAGCAACTCCACAATCAGAACCAGAACAGAACTTGTTTATGAGTCCCTCTTGCTCCAAAAGATCCCTTCAATTCAATCACACGATCATTCCAGTTGTTCCTAGTCAAACAGCACACAGTACGTGCAATTAATTATTCAAAGTAGTTTAAAAAGTTTCCATCTAAGGAAAACCAGGAGTTTGCAGTGAGTTGAAAGGAAGCAGTTTTTGTAAAAGCTTAGGGAAAAAAAAAAGACTAAACAATATACTTACACCCATTTGTGTCTCATAAAGTGAAACTCATATTTAGAGTCATTAAATTAAAGCACAGAGTGATTTATTTCAAGTCTTTATTTCATAAAGATGATAAACTTTATTTAGAAATGGACAAAGTACAGATCAGTCATAAAAGCCACCATCTGATGCGCTCTGCCAGATTGTAGCATAAGCTAATTCACATCTGCAGTCGCTTGGCAGCTCATAAAAAACTGGATGTTCATTACAATAGTAAAATAAAGCAAAATATATAACATCACAAGATGCTTTCTACTGACAGTACACAGATAAAAACACATAAAGACTTCATCACTGACGCACTGATTAATAGTTTTGTGAATTTTGAAGTTTACGCCTCAAAGCAAATGAAAACCCAAAGTCCAGTCCAGAAATATATAACCAGAAAACTCCAACAGGATTGTTTTTAAGTGGAAATGTTATGTTTGTTAATATGTTGTTGTTATTTTAGTTCATTAAATTATTTTATGTTTTGGTCATATTTAAATTACTTATAACATGAATATTTTTTTAGATAAATTTTATATTGATTTGATTAAATGAATGCTTGAAGTGTGTCGCTTTCTGTTTAATGAATTGTATATCAAATTTAAACTGAATTACTGAAATTTATCAGTTTTTTTTTTTTTTTTGTTATTTTCTAACCTTATTGACTTGCACCAATACGTTGTTGTTGACCCAAAATCCTCTGACAGCTAAATAATCTGTCTGCATGTTCAGGCTGCCGGTGCGCCAGGCGCAGCGCCCCCTGGTGCACCAATGGTGCCAACAATGAGCGCACAGCCTGGCTTTGGCATGGTGAGCTTTTAATGTCTGTGCTTAGCGAATTAGCTAAAACAATTGAATCACTGTTTAAAATACAACATATTTGTAATTAATTTAGAAATAGTAATGATTTCTGATCTCATTCTTTTTTCCAACAGCCTCCTGCTGGAGGGCCAGGGGTCCCAATGATGCAGCCCATGATGAGCCAACCTATGATGGGGCAGCCCATGATGAGACCTCCGTTCACAGGGGTTGCTGGAGCTGCACCCGGAGCACCGGTAACCCGTTATATACCATAAAAAAAAACATCAAAGTGTCTTTAAGTAGGTATTCATACACCTTGAACTGTTTTTATCATGGTGCAACCAGACAGATTTCATGTGACAAACCAACACAAATTTCCCCATAATAATTGTTTCTACCCTCGTTTATTCTGATGTGCTAAATAAAATAATGTGCAAGCAACTGGCTTGAAAAGTCACACACTTTGTAAAGAAGAGTTCAGCTGCGTAACACAGCGAAATACCTTGACCCTATTGGTCAAATACATTTCTTGATTTATATGTCAAGAAATGCAGTTCTTGACATGTAAGAAATAAAAGTGCACTAAAAAATACACTTTTTAGCGTTAAAAGTGCTACATTTCTCTCTTTTAATGCCGGTTTGTAGTGGATAATTGGCTACTGGACCATTTTAGGTTGGGAGTGGGAACGTAAATAAAAACAAAGCCAGGACCCCTTCAATATGAAGCTGGCATTTATAAGACAGGAAATAAAAACATAAAAAAAGCAAGAAAAAAATATGTTTAAGTATCATTCTCCCTCTATCTGCTGTCTGCTACATAATGCTGCTAAAACAAACTTTGCACAAAAACGGTGCTTAAGTGCAAAAAAAGCTCCAAGGCACTGAATATAAAAACAGATTTTTCTCTTTAACATAATACCTCCTTCCTGTTTTAATGATAACAGGAGCTTATTAGGGCCTTTTAAGTATTTTTGTTTTAATAGGAAAATAGAAAATGAAATCTGTATCAAAACCTACTCAGCCTGAATTTTAGGCTGGAAATTATGCGTCTGTTAATGATGCTGACCTTATTGTTTATCTTGCTGAAAATCTCATGCTTTAAAGGATCCGTTTTGCCTGGTTTTGTCTTAGCTTTCTTCAGGACCTGCAAATCAGAGCCCCAAGAAGCCCAAGGACCCTCTGGCAGACCTCGACCTCAAGGACTTCTTATAATACTCCAGGTAGAAAAATCTGTTTTATATTTCTATGCTGTTTAAACTTTGAGTTTGGAGATGTTTTTTTTTTTTTTCTTCTTCTTGAATAAAGTAGTCATAAGCCACTGGTAGGTTCCCATTGTTCATACTTTTGCAGTGACGTTCAGCGTGTCACCAGTAGGTGGTGCTGGCACTCTGAGACCTGGAACATTTGTGTTTCACAGTTCTTTCTATTAATTAATCATAATGTCTTTTTTAATACTGGGACTCTGATTTAGTCCATATTTAAATAAAGTGTTACAAGTTGCAATATTTGAAAAAAAAAAAAGGTATTTACAGTTTCATTTGTGTGATTTGGGGAACAATAAAATATGGATGCGGTTCTCTTATATAGTTATCTGTAAAGTACGCAAACCTTTAGCATAAGCAGCTGCATTTCTAAAAACTTTGTCAATATTCTGTTAATGTCGCAAAAATACAATTTCAGAATTGCGGTGTTTCCACTGAATCTGAAATGTAATTAAAATCACATAAATAAATTTGTTCACGTCATTAAAGAACACTGCGTGCCATCATCCTCTAACTACTTCCTGTTGTTGTCTTCTTCATGGTCTGTGCCAGTGGCAACATCCAGGTTGTTGATCATGTGATTTGAGTGATGAAAAAAAAAAAGTGTTTCCATTGCAGTTTTGCGAAATAAATCAGTTTTAATGCAGCCCATAAAAAAAACTAAAACTTTTACCAAAAAAATAAGTTTCTGTTAAGCAAATGTATTTTTTAAAACGTTACAGTGCTCTATAGAAACAAACGACGCACAGTTTATTGAAAGCACAAAAGATGAATAAGTCTAATGTTGAAATCTTGTTTCCTGTCTCCCAGCTTCTTTTCTTTCTGGATCAGAGCCTTCTCAGCGTTTACCTGGCGCCTGTCAACATCTCGAGATGCCAGCAATGTTCCGTTCCTCCTTTTCTCCTCCTCACCTGTCCATGACCCAACTTCTCCTGTGTGATGTTGTAGCACAAACTGTGAAAGTGAACCATAATGGATTATATACAAATATAAGATAAAAAAAATAAATAAATCCAGAGCTTGTGCTTATGTCGATGTACTAATTTTATTGTCGAAACAAAATGACACAAAATCCTGAGAAAAAAAATAAATAATAATAATAATAATGATAAAAATTGTTCAGGACGGTAAGTGAGAGGAAGTGAAGAACTATGTGTTTTAGATTTATTTATTGTGCTGAATTGAATGATTGATGTGCTTTGGTGTCCCAAGCCCCGCCCACATTCCATTAATGTCTCCGCCTCCTTACTGAGGGGGGAGGAGCTTCTGTGTGTTCCCATGTTGGTTGGATGAGATGGGTAAACAAAACGCCCTGTAGATTTTTGAAGAGGCCTAATATGTGTGTTGTTTTACAGGAAGGTCATTTCTGATGTACAGAGGTTTCTTTGGTGAGAATTTTGTCTTTATTGTAAATCTGGTGAGGAGAATCTCAAAAGTGAATCAGACATGAAATTGTGAGAAGTCTTGTGAGTATCCCTCTATTTGCCGTCATCATTGGAACTAAGTGAAGCAAGTAAGACCGCCACTAAAAGATTAATATACTGTATATGTAAGATCAACCTTGGTGGGATTTTCAGTTATTAAAAAGCAGCAAGTGGTCCTTTCTTCTTTTTTTTACTTGTGGCCTAACTTTCTATATTTTGTTCTTTTTATGTCCTTTAGTTGTATGCCATGTACAGCGTCCATTTTGGTTCATTTCTCCAGACTGTGGCTATCTGCGTACCTTTCTATTAAAGAACATATCTTGGAACTTTATGTACTTCCGGAAAACTACACTTTAGTCTTCTTAGAGGTGTGTTTGAACTTCCCTTGAGTAGAAACGTTAAAAATCGTTGACTTGGTCTCCCGTGGTCGATTTTAAGAGTCCGTTTTGTCATTTTCACGACTTGCGTAGCAAACTCCATGCTCAGACGGGTCGGATCGACGAAATTAAGATTATTATAGTAATTAAAATGAGGAGTTGTAGGCGTGGGGCCAGTTTGAGAATTTTATAGTTTTCAGAGACCATGCATAATTGTATCCCTTATTATTCTTCAATTTATAGAGTAGCAGAAGTATATGTATAATTGTTATTAATTGTTAGTGAGACTATATTCCACTCACACCTTGCCAACAGCACTAGTAAGGGTGATGGGTGGCCCTTAGTTTTTAGTCCAAGCACCTTGACTGCACACATTTTTCCCAACTGGAAGTATTTCCAAGTCCTTGTAAGTGAGGGAAAAGTGCAGTAGCCATATTTTAGGCAACTTTGCAGCAGGACGTCAGGGAGGGGCAGCCTGAGAAAACGCTCCACTGTTTTCTCTGGCTTCTGGCAACTTTGGTGTACCCCAAAGACCAGTAATTAGCCCACGCCTGGTTGATTTTGCAAAGAGCGCTCGGTCACTCTTTGCTCAGCTTACTTTAATGAGAAAAGTTTAAAGATACAATGTGGTGTTTTGTCCTGTAAGCACAGCAAATTCTGTTTACGCGCAGGATTACTCATCAAAGGATGAGGCTGCATGAGCCTAACAACACGCTAAATGTGTTTACCTCGTTAGGAAACTTCAAAGTTGACGTTATTTACAAGGTACAAGGGCTTTTCCTCTGATGGATTCTCCTTGAAGTTGCTAGCGGCCAAAACACCGCACTGTACCTTTAGCCTCGAGGTGAATATGACCTGCTCTAGCACCATAGTGCGTAGTAAAACTAAACAAAACTTTTGCTTCGCTTCCGTCTGAGCATCGTGTTTGACTCTTTCCTTAATCGATAACATCTGGTTTGCCGTTGGTGGAGCCTCTAACTATGGAGAACTCTATTTGGGGTTATAGTTGAACCTTTTTGCCATTTTTAACCCAGAGTTCAGTAAAATCACTTTGAGTATAATCATACATTTGGTCATAATTTAATGCCAGTCTCCTCTTCTGTGCTGTAAACTACGGAAAGTGATAGATCTTTCTCTGTGTCTGTTCTCTGTCATGTTTGTGGATTGGTTGTGAGAGTCAGAGTAAATCATGGGAGAATATTAACATTTTTTCATGACTGAATTATTAGAATTGTAATTTTTTTTGTTTGTTTTATTGTAAATTTACTTTATTTACAATGGCCCTCCCAGTGCATGTAAGCCCCTCGAGATGCAATAAATTGGATGACGGATTGAGCTGTTCTGACTTTTTTGGGGGGTGTTTCATTTTAATGTGCACCCTGCTTAAATTGAAATGTGGACATCTGCTTTAATCACCACAAACTTCTTGGGATTAACACTGTCATACATTTTACTAAACTGAGAAACAGAAAAAATGTGTTCTCCTGTTTTTATATTTTCTGTGAGGAATTCATACTGTTAAAAGTACTAATGACCAACATCACCGTTTGCAGTATAACTATATACTTAACCAAAATGTCAAGAGATGTAACATTGTTCTGTGGAATAAATGGATGAAATCTTTTGTGTCAGAGGCTACTAACAACCTAGCATGTTTAACCATACGCATGTTGAAGTCTTGTTCTTTTTGTGTCACCAAATGTCTCCTGTTGCCATTTTTAGTGAATATCTTACTAAAAACAAACATACGAATCTCTGTGGAAGCCCATTCCCAGTCAAATTTTTTACGACTGGATCTGAATCCAAGTACCTGAAGAAATGTTGCAACCCCTCATCATAACACTTCCACCACTGTGTTTAACATTTGGTAGAGATTCTTCTGCCAAAAAGTTGCACTTAACGTATGCCAAAACCTTATAAAACATTTTATTCTTTGCTGTTTGCTTGGATGCATTTGTTTTCATCACATAGACACACACACGCAAAGGGGAATCTTGGTTTTAATGGCTTGTAGTCTTCAATGCTAATAATTATTTGCAGATATTTGGTATTTAAAAGGATAGTCTTGCATTTCCTTGGAGTAAAAGCAACAGGAACAAGTCAGAAACATTACATTTAATCTTAAACTACTTCTATAAAAACAAAGTGACTTTTAAAAAAAAAAAAATCTGTTACCCTTAAAATAGAGAAATAAAAACAGCTCAAGTAAATTGTTGAATGGTTCAGACTTAATGTAACGCAAACATGTAGCCTCACCTTAAGCTTAAAGTTACAGTACTAGGCCACCAAAAATATTTTCTAAGTCATTCCGAAATGGAAACAAAAAGGTTACAGTCCCATAAATTAGCACCACGTCATTCTCTGTTATAGCTATGTGCACAACAATGAAACCACATTTCACTGTATTGCAAGAACGGATGAAAGAGGATGAGACACGAATCATACAAAAGCAACAAAAAAACCCCATCTCCTAAAAAGTATCCAGAAGGAGAAAAACACTCATTAATAGATAAGCGTAAAACACAAAACATCTAATGCAATGTTCGAGATATACACAAATCAAAAAATCAGCTTATTAATTTTTTAGTTTTCTCTGAATCTTCATACGGTTCTTTTTTTAATTAAAGTATTTAAGATGGTTTTTGGGCATCTTGTTATTGCCAATGCTCACGTTTTATGCTTACAGTGGTGGAGAGGCCTTTTCTTTAATAACGATACCTTGCAAGTATTTGTGATTTATACTATAAACCATTTACTGTACTATGACCATAGAGGTCAATTTATTTCAAAAACTGTCAAAGTAGACTTAAAATACTTAAAAAGGATTTCCTTTCCCATATATATTTCAAACAAATAAATAAAAAAAGACAACTGACAAGCCACAGTTCCCTTGATGCATTGATGAGTTCCTATTGTTGCCACTTCTTCACTTGAATCACGGTAGCAGAGTCATTATGAGGCACATAAGGTAAAAGACAGGAAGGGGAAGAGGAAGCAGTTGCCTAGTTTCTGCTTGGTGAAACAAGGTGATGTGTCAAAGTAGGTGAAGTCTGTAAGGGGGAATTGTGGTGTGAAATGATGGGTAAGAAGCAGAAAAGTGGGGAGTTTCCATGTTGTTTTAGGCTACCTGACACTCACTCGAGTCCCCATGGACCCAGTAGCAGATCTGCGCATACTTGAGCGGCGTTATCCTCACGGCCACATTGTAATCCTGCTGCATCCCGTCCCCATTGACGTCAACCCACTGGTGACCGGAGAAAACCCCAATGATCTTCCTCTTCCACTTCTTCTTGCCCGGCTCTTTGAGGCGGATGTAAACTCCTGAGCCGCTGGAGCCAGGTTTGGCGTCGCAGTACTGATACAACAAGTCATTGGATTCCTCAGACACAGAGCAGAACCGGTACACCAAGTTACCGGGTCGGTCATCGTCAAAGCCGGAGAAGTGGATCCTACCAGCAGGGAGCTTCTTAACGGAAGGTATAACACCCAAATCCATGTGATTGACCTTTGGGGCTCTTTTCAGCTCGAGAACGGCGTAGTCGTAATCCGCAGTCAGTCCATCTGACACACCTTTAAACCAACCCTTAGGAATCTGGGTCTTTTTGACTCTGGTCCACTTGAATGAAGGTTTCCCAGAGTCAACACTTCGACGACTCCGGATCTTCTTGCCTTTTCCTCTTCCTTTGCGTTCCCCTCTCCCGCCATTTTCCTCCATTTCCAGTCCTTCCTCTTTAACTTTGTCCCCCTTTCTTCTTTTGCCCCTTTCTTTCCCACCCTTTCCTCTGCCTCCCTTTCCTCGTCTGCTCTTCTCTTTCAGAATGCCAACACGCAACTTCTGAACTCCATCTAGATAATCCTTTCCATCGTGGATGCAGTGTGCAGCTGTCAGCACGTGTTTGGGTGACACCAGCACCCCAGAGCACCCTGTAGATATCTTCACCGAGGTGGAGAAGGGATATTTGGTGGAGTACTGCTTGTCAGCGATGGTGAAGCGAGTATCTGTGCCGTACACTTCTCGCTTGTGACGGGACCTTGATGAAGTGTTTCTTGGCCAGACAGTGACTTCATTGAGGCCATGCACAGAAACGGAGGTGTACGTGCGTGTGCCGTTCTCGTAGACCGTCTCGTAGGATAGGAACTGCTCCAAATCATTCAGGGAAGGCGAGGGAATGTGGCGCTGGCACTCGATCCCGCAGGTGCCACTCAGCTCCGGTTGAGGGTGAGCTGCAAAGCTGGGGCTGCTGAGGGGCACAGTGTGTCGTTTCCTTACCAGTGGCACCTTCCATTGGGGCCAGGTGTATTGGTCGTCAATTGTGTTTTCCTCAGCAGTTACAGCCACCACCGCAGTCAGCACCATCACTGGGAGCAGGACGCAAAGTGGTATGGGGCCCATTGTTAAGTTGGGCCTGGCTCTGAAATATAGAGAACCAAATATGAAAACATTAATTTACACACATTAACACTTCTGACAATCACAGGTACCAACAAGAACCAACTTTTGAATCACAGGGTTTGGGGCCACTGTAACATTGTGACATTTCAGATATCTTATGCAACCAAATACATTAAAGTGAACTTCTGCACACACATTTGGTATAGATTTATTGATACTTTGGTGAATGTAGCCCTTTTGCTCAAACATACGAGCTTGAAGGGTATACTCACATTTTTTTTTATGATAGGCTTTGCTAAAAAGTTCAAAGAAGCAGATATTTCCTTAGGCATTTTCACTAACAACTAGTCCAGGTTGGGCCCATTTTGAAGTGGAACGCTACCATCTTAAAATGGCTCCATAAGAGAAAATATTATTTGAGAAACATCATTGTCATTTATATGACTAGTGTTTGCTTAACCCCTTAAACTGTTGCCACTTTGTCTTCTAGTTAATATGTACACTGAAACTGATGATTATTTATGCAGGAAATGGAAGCAGGATATGGTTCATCTCTAAGGAGCTTCCTGATGGAACATACTTAGAACAAAACATGTAACGTATTTGCAGATATAACAGCTGTCTCACATAAAACTAAAGACATGTAAACCTTCCTAACCTCAATTTATTAAGCATTGTTTTCTTATATCCTTTAATGTTTTGGGGTACAATGTTTTGGTCCTTGCTCCACCCTACTAAGTTCTCTAATGACTAGATGTTGGCTTCAGTCTTATTGAAGGTAGTGTGGATTTCTGCTAAATGAAATAAAGTTACCTATCCCAAATAAGACACCACCTCCAAAAACCCTGCAACAACATGTAAGTATGTATACACTTACTGTGTCTTAGTGATTCCTAAATGTCTTTAAAACCTGACTTGAGATTCAATGACTAAAAAGAAACGCAGGAAATTCCATTCATGACCACAGGGAGGCAGTGCAGCCCCAGCGTTCAACGGAGACTGTAACTGAGCAGGTCAGGGATGTGTGTGTGTATGTCTCACACTTGAATATGTTAAAGCCATCTGAGGTGGTTGGTGTTTTCATTTTTACATACAAATCAGTAACGTTGGGTTTTATATTTTTGCAGAGTTTTTACAGCTTAAATCCAGAGCTCCTGCATTAGCTGTGTGGTTAAAAGTTTTCTGCTCTTTGACTCTATAGCTGGAGGGCAGTGGGCAGTGAGAAGACGCTGGACAGGGACTCTCTAAACGAGCTGAGACATTGGCTTGGAGGTTTGCCACAATGGTTAACCTACTCCTTCAGTAATGACCATATCTGGTTTCCTGCAGCTCCACAATGCGCCCCTCCATGCGCACAAATGGCATCAAACACAGAGAGACTATGAAGACCGATGCTGTCTGCTGCCTCCTATACCCAGGAGTGTCAGCCTCCCCCCCGAATCCACATATGCGTGCGTTAACTTGAGGGTGTGTTGTAATAGATTGGACAGACGATCGCTGAACTAGAAAAGCGGCAGAAATGAAATTCGCCAGCGGGGCTGCGGCTGTGAAGTCAGCCTGCCGATTTCAAACGCTGGAAAAGAAAGTTATTTGGATGGAGGAGGATTTACGGCTTTGGTTAACGTTTACAGACAAATTAAAAGTGAAATGCCCATGTCTGCCCTACAAATCAGTTTAAAACCAACATTTAAGAGGGAAAATGAACTCAGTTTCAAATTGATACTTCTGTAGTTATAAAAAAAAAAGGTTCCCAGGAAAATGTCATCATTACATGCATCACCTACAAGCATTTCATCATCTGTGCAAGGCTTACAGTAGCATTAAAATAGAACTTTTATGAAATGTTTGTGATATTTTAGGTTTTCTTTGCTGCTGATGTATTCAAGCTCACCAGACCAGATATAGGCAAGAAAAAAAAAAAAAAGTTGCCCTCTGCCTCAGGTCACCTCTGACCAACTGCAAATATTCCACATGTATGCTTCCCCTTTCTTTTCTGAACTTTTTTATTTTATTGTTTTATATTCCAAGGTAACTGTGACGTCTCCTCCAACCGACTCTGACTGTAATCGGGACATTTTTGAGGCCTGGCTGCACCCCACAGCCTCCTATAAAACACAGCCAGCGGCTGAAATCTAACCAGCATACAACAGACTGGTAATAAAATACATGGCCGCAAAGAGCCGTAAAACACTTTCAATAAATGAAAGAGCAAAAAAAAAAAAGACCCTTTTTTTAGTTTCTGCTCAGCGTCACACTCCCGCTGCCAAATTCAGACGTAACATTACAACAAATAGAGAGAGAGAGAGAGAGAGAGAGAGAGAGAGAGAGAGAGCCGTCCCCATTAATCAGTGGAAACTGATACTCCGCCATGATGGCTTTTTGGTCTTCGAATGGGCTGATTTTCGACCGAACTATTTTTTTTTCCGCTGCACTCAGCTAACGAGGATGACGAGGTTGTGCCCTCTTCATCCTCCTGTGGAAAGCAAAGTGGCCGGGAGGTGGCGCTCTAAGGTTCAATCTTGTGTGTGCAGGTCTTTTGTTCACCTCACTCTTCTTTTTTGTAGTAAAATTGGTGATAACCAATTTCGACATATTTTCCGACTTTCTGTTTTAACCAATATAAAGTTAGAAAGACAATAAGCGTATAAGGAAAAATATGTGTATTATTTTCTGTTTGCCTAATCTTTCTGAATGAAGCCATTGTTAATGTCATTTAAATTTCCAAAGTAAATAATAACCAATTACAAGTAATTTTTTTTTCAGTATATCCTTCAGACATCCGCAGATCGACATCTGCACCAGTAGGATGAATTCATGTTATTCCAGCGTGAACACATAAAACCGATGCGTCCTTTGCTTCCATGAACGCACCACATGATGCAAATTGATGAAAAGTGGAAATCTGGACAAGTTCCCTACTTTTTGTGATGTAAAATTCAAAATAACTTAGAGAGAAAAAAAATCAGAGGTGAATCAAAAGATATTTTCTTTAAGAGAAAAAAAGTCTTCAAAAAATGAAAAGGGGGAAAAAAATAAAGAAACTCTTGGATTAATTTTTTCTTTCTTTCTATCGGCAGCAGGAGACCATACAGGCGTCCCTACCTGCTCGCATCCGATTGATGGATTATGCCAGATCCGCAGTGTATTGTTTGTTGTCCTCGGATGTACACAAATATGATCCCGGTGGCAAACAGTCGGCGGTCACTGCATCTCCCAGTCGCGCTGTCATCAGCAGGGCCACGGCTGCCCGCTCATTGCCTCCTTCAGAGAGTCTGAGGGGGAAACTCGCGGCCGGGACGCTCTGCTCAGGCTGCACTTGATGCTGAGAAGGGAGGGAGGGACGGAGGGTTGAACAAGAAAGAGAGAGAGAGAGACAGAGAGAGAGAGAGAAAGGGAGAAAAAGAAGGAGGTGGAGAGGAAAAGAAGATATGAAAGGAACCTTTTTCTTTTTTTTTTCCGCCCCGTGACAAAAGTTGTTCACTTCTGGGTGGGGCAAGAGTTTTGGACCTCACCAAAGAGTGCACTGAGGGTAAAGGTAGTGTTCTGTTCAGGTCCTGCAGTTCAGGCAGAAGCTTAAATCATTCATGCATTGTGAAGAAATGACGCTTCACAGTTGGTCCACATTCACCCAGAGGAGGGTAGAGGACACAGAAGTTGTACTCAAGTGCAAAAGTTGTCCTTTTGGGTCTTAAAAGTACAACATTTTGAGATCCAAAAGTTGCACTCAAAAATATGTTGAAGTATTTTTTGAGGACAGCAACTCAAGCAAAAGCAAAAGTAAAAGCTGCCCAAGAAATTACCTTACCTACTAGCAACTGATCAAAAAATCAATCATATATTTAAGACCAAAATATAAAAGTTATGTGAAAATGTTGGTATATTTACAGACCAAAATGAAACTAATTCATATAACATCATAACAAAAAAATAAAGAAACTAACAAAAACTGCAGATGTAAGAGCAGTAATACGTTATAATAAAATTACTCAAGGAAAAGTATAATTGTTCCACCCCCCCCCCCAAAAAAAAGTTACACAAGTAAATGTAACAGAGTAAATGTAGTTACTACCCATCTCTGCATTCACCCAATGATACGCATCAATGTGCGCATGTACGTACACCATGGGGCTCAGTGCCTTGCTCAGGGGTACATCTACATGAGGCAGCAGGAAGCCAACCCTACAACTTTTTGGAAATTGAAACTGGTCTCTTGTTTGCTCCTTTGCAGAGTACCATCCTTAGCTGGCCTGCCAGATTAGATAAATGGCCGTGTCCAGAGCTGCATGAAAAGTCCAAGGCTTAGAGGTTTTGTTTACAACCTTGCTCCGTTTTGAACATCTCTTTAACTTTCTCCTTGACCTGTCTGCTGTGGTCCTTGATCTTTATGATGAGATAAAATTACACTCAGGCGGACTCTATTTGCGAATCATAGCACTTCTAGAGGCAATAGGTTGCATTGTATTTTATTTAGGGCTGTCCGAGGAAAGGGGGCTGTATACAAATGCACTGGACATTTTTAAAGAGTTTCTTTGTAAAAGAAAATGGAAAACTATGCGTCATCTTTCTTTCCCCTCACGATTGTGCGCTATCTGGTGTTGGTCTCTCTCATAAAGTAAAAGTTCAATGGGTGAATACACCCCACATTTCTTGTGTTGTATGTAATTTACGGTTGACCATCTAACTCACCATTTTTCAATTCAATTCAGTTTATTTGTGCAGCGCCAATTCACATCAAATGTCGTGTCAAGAAAAAGACATTTTAATTCAGTTACGCATACATTCCACTTGATTCTAGTTACCTAACATATCAATATGCTCACTTAATTATTAAAAGAAGTTTAAAGGGGCAGTATTATTTTAAACTGACTTTTTCTTCAGCTTTACATTGTGTTATAATGTTCAAAAACATACCCAGTGTTGCTTTGATTCTTTCATGCACGTTTGAGAAATCCTTTAATCTCCCATGGCAACCATTCAGCTGTGCAAAATGCCTGAGTGGACAAAGCTCCTCCTCACAGAGATCCCCACCCCTCATCCCCTTTACAAAGCTCCTTCAGACTAGCCAGCAGCAATTAGCAAATACCTGGTGGCACTATGTATCTGCTCAGTTTATTACATGAGCTACTTCACAGTCCAGTGCTGATCAAACTGTAGTTAAAGGGTTAATAGAGGAGTGATGCTGTGATGACTCTCTGCAGGCAGTTTCAGACAGAGCAGGTGTTTTTAAAGAGACAGAGGCCCAATTTCAAGATATTAAATTACAAAGTTAAATGTCTTTTAAGCAATATTTGATATATTTAGCTTTTTCTATAACAATTGAAGTTAACAGTTACTTGAATGTGCTATGTAATTGCACTGTGTGCCTGGAAAACACATTATGCTAAATAATACTAAAAAGTTTCCACCCAAGGAAGCCCAGCAGACTGAATGGAGTCAATGACTGGCAGCATTCACTCTTTGTCAAAATTTCACTAATGTTGTGAAAACTGCAGTGTTTCCATTAAAGAAGAAGCGCAGTCAGAGTGGAGAGGTTTGTTGACATAATAAGCACTACTTCCTGTCGTCGTCTGCTTCATGGTTTGCGCCAGAGGCCACGTCTGGTTGTTGATCATGTGACTCGTGTGCTGCCAAAAAATGTTCCCATTGCAGTTTTGGAAAATCAACCAATTTCAAGGTGTCCAAAAACAAAACAAACAAACAAAAAAAAACCCAGCAACAACAAAAAACCACCTCATCCTAGCGCCAAAACTTTTTATTAAAAAAAAAAAATGTGATCCCAATTTGTGCAATTTTACGTTCAATGAGACCTTTGTACTTTCTGCTTTATTAAAAAAAAAAAAAAAAAAAAGAGTTTTTTTCAAAATTGCCCTGTTTCCATTAGGCAAATTTAATGTCAAACTGCGTACATGGTCGATGGAAACGCAGCCAGTGATAACTTTCTCGGTGAACCTGCAGCCTTGTTTTGTGCGCCGACTACTTTCATCATAAGGGTCCATGACTGAAGAACAGAAGTCAACCGGATCTTTGTCTGACTTCACAGCAAGAAGCCGAAGTCTCAGTGAACCCGTAAGCAACACGGAAAAAACGCGTGTAATCACGGCAGAGTGGAAGAGTCCGGTGTAAGAGACGGGGAGGCCTGACACACATCTGGCCCCGTCTGTAGTCGACGCTTATCTCCGAGTAATCTCTCCCCGTCCGCCTCTCCCAAATTTACACCTGCTCCCTCCGCTGCGCGTCTCATGGAGCTTCGGGGGAACTTGGGTGGTCGGCACACCTGGCCGTCATTTCAATGATGGATGCCCACTTTCGCGTCCACTTGGGTGGTGATCGGTGTGCGCGTGCGCACTTCATGTCCTCCGTGGGTGTGGTCCCTGTTGCTGCTCGTTGCTAATGAAACATACCTTTTATTTTTATTTTTTTTTAGGAGGACTGAGTCACTGGCCAATGAAAACACACACAAGTAAGTGCCTGTCAGAGACGGGACTGAGGTGAATCTGAACTGCTGAGTGTTTCCCCTGTCTTTCTGTCTGTTTTATTTTCATTTAGTTTTCTTACTATGGTGCTCCATCTTGATCTTTACTGACTCAGTGCACATCCTTCCATGTGTTTGCTGTGAGTGAACCAAACGCAAGCCACACATTTTTAGATTTTCATTAGATTTATTTTTTTTAAAGAGAAATTTGAAAAGCATGTATCATAACTATACTGTTATTTGTGCCTGTTATAGCCTGTAAAATTATTAGAAAATTAAACAAAATAGCTAAAATGTTCAGGGGTTTGAATGCTTTAACTAGACCCTGAGGTTTGCAGAGTTGGAAATTTCACAGTTTGTATCAAAGCCCACAAAGAGGCAAACTACATTGTCTACCGCCCGCCTCCTTTAAATTGCATTATAGCATAACCTAAGCTGAACTCAACCTCCGTCAACCATTGGCCGCCTTTCCGACAGCTGTTTCTTTGTGTTTTCCAAACTGTATTTTTCTTTCCTACTCAAGAAACTTTCTAATACACGCTTTACAACTCTTCTCAACCTCGTGCCCAGCCCACATACAGAATCGCGGTGCCAAGTCATTCGCACACACACAAGCGCGTCGCAGCGCCGAGAACCTCACAGAGCTCTTGCTGCATGTGGCAAAACAAATGTCTGAATTAGCTGTGGCAGACCTCTCCTTGAAGTGAGCAGTTAATCATCGAGAGGATTTACAGGCAGCATGTGTCGGGTAATTTATGTCACAGAGAAAAAAGTGCTAAAAGAAAGAACACCGAGATCACAGGGCTGAAGTCATTTAGGCTGAAGATGGTTGTAAAAATGTCAAAATATCTGACGTTTTGGAATCGCCGTCAGTTAAAGCTGGCAAGGAGGAATTATCAGAAAGCTGCATAAAGAAACTCAGATGATATGACTCAAATTCGAAGTGGCTCTCATCCATCCCGTTCTGCTCCCTTTTGGAGGTTCTCCTTTGACATTGTTGAGGCCTGTCGGTTGCAGGTCAACTCTAGAAGCTTCTTGGCTGTTGGGACAGAAATCGGGCAGATGTAGCCAAATATTCAGACCCAGTTTGTTGAATTGGAGAAGGTAAAGGCAGAGAGCCTCGTCCATCTTGATAGGCTGCCATGTTGAGGAGAACACAAAGTCTGGGTTGTCCTGATGACTTCAGTTCACCCTGGTGAACCAGTTTGTTCACAGAGAAGCTGAAACCAATGGTAGCTAGAGTTCACATCAGAGTCAGAATCAACTTTATTAGCTAAGGCTGCATGCACAAACAATGACTTTTTACTTCACTTTCAGGGACTCACAGCATACAAACACAAAATATAAACTTTAGAGGAAATAAAATAAAGTAGCAAATGTAGAATATATGTATCTGCAGGTATGTATGGCTGTTTTATATACAAGAAGAAGAAAAGAAAGAAACAAGTTGCTGTAGTGTAACATGCCTATTTTATTCCACAGTAGAGCAGCCGACCGCTGTGGCTGCATTGTGTTCACGGTGTTCATCAGACAGACAGCCTGGGGGAAGAGACTGTCTCTGTGGTGACTGTGTTTGCAAGTACTGCTCTAAAGGTAAAAGTCTAAACTCTTTTTGTGTCCAGGATGTGTGGGGTCTGCAGAGATGCTTGGGAAGTTTAGCTCCAACATTCCTAAAACTGTAGACATTCAACATGTTAGATTGTCTTGGCCCAATATCGCAGCGTGTGTGGTATTGCACGTGACGTGTCGCTGATCAGAAACTGAGATGACAAAAACTAAGGTGAGGTTCTAAATAAAGAAGACAAAGCACCGGAAAGTCTGGTGAATGTCAGAGATGTCAAATATTGTTTGTTTTTTTTCTCTGTTAAACATAATCCATAAACTATCGCCATTTCTTCTTCCCAATTTGTTTACTCTGAACTCACATTTGTGCAATTCTAAAAATATAGTAAAGAAGTTGCATGGTCCTCAACCAGATCACTTTGGACTCAAGTCTCTGCATCCCAACACCAGAGTGCTAATCCCAAATTAGCAACAGTTTGACAATGCTAGACTGTTCCAGTTTTGGCCCCAATTAGCCGAGTGCCTCCCTATTACCTCTGGATCGCAACACCAGAGTGCTAATCCCAAATTACCTACCTTACAGTCCTTGACTGTTTAAAAAATATCTCTGCAGAGGGAGAACCCACACACACCCCGCATGCAGGACGCAAGATTTCTCATTTATTTGCAGGAATTACAGCTTATAAATATAGTGACACAAAGTCCCTCCCTTTCCCAAATGGAGGATCGGTTTACAAAATATCGGCAAATTGCAAACAGCTGTGTCTCGTAAGATTCCACATTGCGTCACATTCAGTAACATCAAATTAGAGATTGGGCCGACCACCTGTAGATTGGAAGGCAACGAGCATCTGCAGCACCACCGTTCATTACAACACATCCAAACCTGTTATACCTAAGATTTTATTTGTTATTGTCATGTGAGGTTTCTGAAATTCTGAAAATTGGTCAACAGTTTTAGAACTTTGCTGTGTGAATCAGGCCTTAGTCACGGAGGTGAGGTTGTGTGTCACTGCCATCGCCGAGCCAGTAAAAGTTAATCCGGTCACTTTGACCCAGAACTTAACTAAACATGTCGTTCCATCACCCTGTTGGGTTAAATCAATCCAGAACTGAATCGGTACAAATTTGACCAAGACCTACATTAGCAAAAGTTTTTTTTGTTTTGTTTTGTTTTGTTTTACCCAGAAGCTTTTAAGTGTAATTTTAAAAACTCTTATTAGTTGATTTGGAGCAAAACAGCAAACAGAGAGGGTCAGATTCATGCCTTATCAGGGTTCTCCTATGTTCCGATTGACTCGTTTCAGGCAAAATCAAGGTGCACCAAATCTTTTCCTCTGCCGTAAAAGTTACTCTGAGTGCTCTCTCTCTTTTTCATAAATATCTCCACACCTCACTAATCCCCCCCGTCTCCACCGACCCACAATTTAACTCCTCTGGCTTTATTTTGACAGCTGAATGAATCTCTCAGTGCCGATGTGTGCCAAACAGGCGGCCATTGATCTGACAGATCCGCTCTCCGCCTCACAGCGGTGTTAACACGGTCCGCATAATAAACACAGGTCAGATACTGTATAAACAGCAGCGAGACAGTTGGTTAAAGGTCCCGCTCAGCTCTACGTTCACTTTGTCACCATTTTGTTTTTTTTGTACAGTAAATATTTGGGTAAACTGGCTGTACCGTACGGCTTTGAGAGACGGGACTGTACGTGATGAAAGGCGGACTGAGGGTCACATGAGCGCTTTTCAATCTAATGTGGCAAGTGAACAGAAAGCCACAGTCCTGCTGAGAGATGGACTTGTGAAGACATGTCAGAGAGCGCTCCTAAGATGTTCCTCTGCAGTTGTGAGGCTTTTTTTCTTTTCTTTCACCGACAAATGTACGCCCACAATAAAAAAATGAAAAAAAAAAATGGCTGGGTCATGAAATTCTTCTGCAGGATTTCAGAAGATGCAATGTTTTTAAAATGCGCAGTGAAGTGAAAGAATGAAATGAAAAAAAAAAAACTGCTACTCTGCTTTGTTCAGTTTAATGACATCACAAGAGGCACACAAATTGAGCCAATTAGCTGACTTTAGTAAATTAGTTTCTGTGCACACGCGGCACTCAAAAGTTGCTGCAGAGGAGCCGCATGGCTCACTGGGAGAGCAGGCACACCAAATATAGAAGTCACAGCAGTCGGTGCAGTTCCCGGTTCAATTACTGGCATGGCACTGCAAAAACTAGTTTAGTTTCCAGTGTAAATATCTTTGAACTCTCGAGAAAAGACTGAAATAACTTTCAAGGAACTTTTCAGCAAGAAATAGGAGCTTGTTTTGATGAACACTGGCAGACTATTTCACTTGTAACATGGGGACAATGTCTTGTTACAAGCAAAAAAAAACAAAAAAAAATCTGCCAATAGAACAAGTAATTTTTCACCAATAATAAGGAATTATTGACTTGAAAGAAGCTCCTGGATATTACTTAAAAGTTACTGGTAAGCCAGCCTTTCTCATTTCAAGTTCACTAAAGTGCAATAAGATATTTGCATTAGAAAGTAGACCAAAAATACTTCGTAACATTTTCTGCATTCACCCCCCTCGCCCAGGCTCCCCAATAAACTACTCAATAAAGCTCTCTATTGTGGCTCAAAAACCTTTTAAAAACTGCTAAATTGTTTATCTGGTTGTATAAATGTTGGCAGAGTCCAGAGGGACATTTTTTTCACCGAATCAACTTATCTCTCTCTCTCTCTTTTTTTTTTCTTTTTACTGCCAAGCATCCAGTTTGTTATCATACGTCTATCTCCAGGAATAAGGTCGACGCTATGCGGTCTGCCTCAGATGCATGCACGGCTTATCTAAATTAGCCATTAAGTAATTCTGTCTGCTTATTGAAACATCCGGTGCAGAACATCGGGACTTCGAATGGCTTTTAGAACAGCTCGGCTCAAAATAATCGCTGAAGACCTTTGTTAATAAAAAAGTCTGGCCATTCCAGACCGCCTTGGTTCTCTCCACAAACTGCTTCCATGTGTCTCATTGTTGCCAAACCTTCCTGTAACCCATTCACTGTTCTAACGTCTAATGCAAATATTTTTGCTTTAGCAGAAAGTGTGACATCTGCAGAAGCGCGGTCACGTGAAAGCTAGGGTTCTGGAAACCAGATTTAGTTTTCGTTGAGTAATTCTTTACAACAGACATAGTGAAAACCATTTGAAACTCTGAGCAGGTTCCTGATTTGATAGGAGAGTCTCTTGTCTCTTGTGCATGGCCTTTTCAGTTTAAGAACACAAAGATTATAAGTCAGATCTTGTTCACAAATTGTTCAACGGTGATGTCATGGCTGAATTTGGCTTGCCGTCTGTTTTATCTCTGGTTAGGAGCTTTCAGGAATTCCCGCAGAGCAGAGTGTCGAAGACGGACACAGTAAGGAGACTCAGGTCAAAAGAACTGTCAGTCTGACTAAATCAACCATGTCTCTACCAGTCTGTCTGAATTCTGTTGAAAACATTTCAGATATGCACATTTTTTATTTAGCTTTGGATTTCTCCTTTAAAACACGTGTGCCTGCATCCTCTAAGCTCCTTTGCAGAAGTACTTTCACACCATCAAACCTTTTGTCATTTAGACACAAATATCAATGTCTTTAACCAGAATTTCACGGATCACACCAGGGGTTTCCAACTCCAGTTCTCAAGGGCTGAATTAGATATTCAAAACGGCACCAAGTCCTGCACGAACCCGGTGATAACCTGTTTATTCGATTCAGGTTGTCTTGAACCAAGCAAACATCTGAAATGGAAGAAACTCAACCCTCAAGGCTTGATAAGTACCAATACAAAGTAGTGCATTATTATTATTATTATTATTATTATCACTGCATAAATGATAAATATCGGAGCTCATTAGTGAATAAACAGCATCACAAAGAAACACAGCAGACAAGAGAAGGAGGACGTTGTAGAGAAGTTTAAAGGAGGGTTTGATTTTATAACGCTAAACGATTTGAATAAATGAGCATGTTACTAAGTTGCTCCCTCATCAAAAACATCCATGGAGGGTTGCCCTGATTCTTTCATCCATGTTTGAGAAATAATTTCACATGGCGACCATTCAGTGTTGCAAAAACGCCTGGTTGGATTTAGGTCCGCCTTCTAGGACGAAGCTCCTCCTCGGTTGGAGGAGGAGCTTCTGAGCTTCTTTCTGATCTTCCGAGTTTCCGCCTCACAGAGCACACACCTCCCTCGTGACTCCCATGCTCAGCTCCTTCAGACTAGCCAGCAACAATTGGCAAACGTTGCTAAAGTTGTGATGACTTCCTGAAGGCAAAGTGTTGGAAAGAGCAGGACGTACTTAAAGAGTACTATGTATATCAAACACGATTTAAAAGAAATCTGACTTCATAACTTCAAAACTGTTGAACGTCGAGACTTTTCGAAACCAGGTCCCAGAGTCGATCAATTTCAAAACGTCTGCTTTGAAAGACGACGTTTTAGCTTCATCTCTGTCTCTCTCTGTCTCTCTATCCCACAGGCGCCTCACTCTCAAATAATGGTGCGTTCCAGTTGTAGTGCAGTAGCAAAGATGAACTGGAACGGTACTGTATTTTTTATGACAACTGAAGATAACATAGTTACTTGATTATGCTGAAAAGTTATACTATGTGACTGGAAAACATGTCATACTGCCCACTCGAGAAAATGCACATTTTAAAATTTAGTCTTAAAATTGAAGTGTATCCCACAGTGAAAAAATGCGGGCTTTAGCTACTTTTATTAAAAAAAATCCAGTTAATTGACATGAAGAACAAATGGAAACCTGCCCTGCAGCCCCTGCAACTTTGACTACAGCAGCCGATGGTTCTACAAAGAGTTGGATCAGCATATTTTGCCGTAACAACTAGGATTTTCTTTCTCTTTCTTTTTGTCTTTTTTTTGTTGGACAAAGCTTTGAATAAAAATGGCAAAACACACTGAAGGTTGCGGCTGTAATCTGCAAAAAAATCATGGAAAAAAAATCCTCCAGGAGTACAAATCCATTTTCAACGAACTACATGAATCTTTCTTGCATCGCTTCGTGTTCTCGCTGACCGCCTTTTCATTTCTTCTTGCAATAAAAACATAAAATATCTTTCTACGTCGCAACCCCGAGACACCCAGCGCAGAGTTCGTTAATCCCGGTCTCTCCTTCGCCCCGCGGGGAACAAACAGAGCGTCTGTTGCATGTCGGACAGCTGGGAATACTATTTGAACGCCTGAGGTTTCCAGTGGTGATTGATGGGGTTATAATTTTTGCTCCTGTACAGTGATGGTTAGTGCGGCAGCCTCAAATCACACGCAGGGATTGACATTTAGGATCAGAGTCTTCTTTCTTCCTTAAACAGGGACCTAAATATAGGAGTGCTCCTTTACTGACCTCCCTGTGACACACAAAGGCCGTCTTATGTGTCTGCAACACAAACAGGCCAACATTTCAGTGCCGACTGCTTCAGCATTGAGTTTTAAATCCATTTAAGTTCATTAAAATTTTTTCTGGTTAGGAAATATTTTCACCTTTTTGCTCAGACTGATTGTTTTAGAACCTGTTTAAAGCTGCAGTAAGTAACTTTTTTCCCCTTTTTTTAACATTTATTAAAACTGTCACCATGTGGTGGTAGTATAATATGAGACAGATAATCTGTGAAAAGATCGATCTCTTCCACTAATTCCCTGAGCTGCTATTGCTGACTGAGTGAAATGCACAACCAAAAACAACCAATCAGAGCCAGGAGGAGGGTCTTGGCACTGTCAATCAACCTCGTGAACATGCTAATGGTGTAAAAACAACTCATTGTTACAGGAAAATCATTTATCTGCAGTCACTGGGGGCTATGGTAATTAGCATTAGCATTCATGACAGGCTCTGCTAACAGGGAGAAGCTCTATTGTAGCAGAGATTAAGGGGAGTAGCGAGGAGTGGGGTGAGCAGCACGCACAGTGACATGATTGACAGCGCTGAGCCACTTCCTGGTTCTGATTGGTTGTTGCTAGTTAGCGCTGGGAGAAAGCAGAGGAGTTCGTTTTTTCCACAGATTATCTGCCTCATTTACTGTCACGACATAGGATCAGTTTTAACAAATTTAAAAAAACAAAACAAAAAGAAAAAACAAACAAACAAAAAAACAGTTTTTAAAAATAAAAGTCACATACTGCAGCTTTAAGAACCTGATTGAAAGCATAAAACAAGCCAAAGAGAAACGGCGGCTCCGTCTCTCGTCACCGTGAAAATGCGGTCAGACCATTTCACAGGCGCTCTTCAAACAAACGTTTGCACTTAGCGTCGGCTGATGGCAAATCTGTTTCCTGTGCTGAGCGGGAGCCTCCACACAAAACATATATTTTGCAGATTATACAGCAGACGTTTCATCACACCAGCGAGGAGCACCTGGCAGTAGGAAGCAAAGCAGAGCCTCCGATTCGTTGCTGTTGTTGAGCTGAGGAAACAGATCTGCAGTGTGTTCCCACTTGAGGCGAAGCTGTTTAGACACACGGAGACAAACAAGAAAAAAAAAAAAAAAAAAAAGGGATATTTATCTCTGAAGGACTCGTCGAGGTGATCTGGCTGAAGGAGGTGTGATCATTTTCCAACATGCTGTCCGGACTTCTCTGAGAAAGAAGGAGGAAAGTACGGAAAAACGATTTTTCTGTTCCCTTGGTTCTGTGGATAAGGCCTTATTAGCTGGAAGGATGTTGTCTATAAAAATGAGCTGCATACAGTTTTAAAATGATACCCTTACCAAAATAAAACTCAATTCATTTAACCTTTCAAAATTAATAATAAAGAAAAGATGATAGTCTCCCTTTTCAGAGCAAAAATATGTACTGCTTTTGTAAGGTAATTTTCGTAATATTCCCCACAAGACCAAATGGAGAGCATTGTAAAAATTAAAAATGTGCTTGTACTTGTTTTGCTTACAGATACACTTTATACATGCAGTCGACATTTAAATGTTAAATCTTGAGCACTTTTTAAAAAATGTTTTAAAAAATAAAACAGAAATTTAATTCCATTTTACAGTATATACTGTAGCACTCTTCACGAGATAATAAAATATAAAGTTCCATCTTGTTATTGTTACTTTATGTCTGTGCTCCACAGATAAGTCGCAGAATGAAATTGTTTCTTCTTCCAGCTCCCTCGATAACTCTGGACTCAAACAGGGGGTCATTATGAGGGGCAATCAGTGAAAGGGCCCATTGATTTTGGTGGTGGGGGTGGAAGGTCATGCGTGGACTCAAAGGAGAAGCAGAGATCTTAAAGGAGTGAGAGCAGTCATGTATATTTGGGCGTATGGCTTGCTGGCTTTGAGTGTCCCCCAGGAGCCAAGCAAAAACATCCACCCACTTCCTCCGCTGCAGCTGAAGGTGCACCACAGGCCCAACGCCAGTCTGTGCATTTACTCTGTTGAGAGTTCAAACAAGAGTTAATGCTTCATTCAAGAGTTTTTTATGATTTATTTTACATTATCTATCTCCAAAGTAGCAGCTTTTTTTTTCTTTCTTTACCTTCAAAAAATGGTTGAAATTACATGTACGTATTTTGCCCTGTCCCCGTGTTTTATTTCTACTTTATTAGAAAAGATGAAAGAATGTACAGATGCCCCTAACAGTTGAATCTCACTGTCCTGGTTTGACATGATGGTTAATACTTATGTCTGGAGATAAAAAGTAAAACAAAACAAAAAAAGAGAGAAAAGAAAATTCATATAGAAAATTATTTCGAATCAAGGCCATATAGCGTGATAAGATGCAAGAAACCCAAAAGGTACATTTCACCCTCTGAATTGGAAAGAATGTACAGATAGGAAATAATAAAAAAGGTTACTATTAAGCAATTTACAGAAAAAAAACTAAACAAAACAAAAACAATCTCACCAGCAACACTGGAGGCAACACAGAGAGGAAATCAGGGAGATATCATGGAAACTCTGCTGATTTGCTGATGACTGAGAGAAAAATGATAAACACTGTGGTGGGGGTCACTGGACTGGAAACGTGTGAGATGTGCAACAGCTGTGCAAGAACAATGACAAGAAAACAAAGGATGCTGACCAAATACATGAAATATTGATCTTAGATGTACTCTTACACACGTCTTGTAAAATAAACACATTTCCACCACAGCTTACTATTGTTGACGTGAAGAGCGGCCAAGTTGAAACACACAGTCGGCCTTACGAGTCATAACTGGGTGTAGCTGCAGTTGCTCCCGCTCTTCCAGAAGGAAGTCTGATTTTGTCTAACCGTTCCAGTTCATCTTTGCTACTGCACTACAACTGGAACGCACCATTATTTGAGAGTGAGGCGCCTGTGGGATAGAGAGACAGAGAGAGACAGAGATGAAGCTAAAACGTCGTCTTCCAAAGCAGACGTTTTGAAATTGATCGACTCTGGGACCTGGTTTCGAAAAGTCTCGACGTTCAACTTCCTCCACTTCGTGATGCAACGTTCTCTAGCTAAAGCACAGGCTGAGCTACATTAGCTGCAGCCAGCTACAGCTTATATCTTCTGTATGAAGTGACGTCTCAATTTAATTTAATGAGTCATTTGAACAATCTTTCTTCAGTTTATACTGACATGTTCCAATCCAGCCACAAGCTATGGTTTCCTAGCTCCAAAGAGGCTAGCTGTAATTGCCTTTAATGAGCATGTTTGTGAGTCCATCACCATTGGCTACTGCACAGGAAATTTGCTGCTGTCAGTGTGCAGCGAATGAGGCGGCGCTAAGAGAAAAAAAAAAAACCACGTGTTTGTGTGCGATTCCATTCTCGGTAATTGTATTTGCCTTTGTCTGCTGCCTGCTTCTCTTCCTGGCCAAAAAAATCCCCAAGAGGATAAACAAAAGGAAAAACACTCACAGGGTCGGGGGAAAGTGGGAACAGATGGGTATGTATGGATGTGAAATGTAAACTGAGGAAGTTTCATCCTGGAGATGCTGCATGTGTGTTATTAACATGGCCTAACAGGTGGTTAGGTTTCCTGAACACCTGGTCTCATAAAATGTTAAGAGACCTTAAGAAGATGAGCTGCATGACTCTGTGTTATTGCTATCACATTTACTTGATCACAATTTATTCTGGATTTATGATATTTATCACAAAAGGATAGTTTAAAGGGGCAGTATTATGTATTTTCTAGGCACATAGTGTCATTTTTATAAGACAATTAAGCAACTATGTTACCTTCAGTTGATATAAAAAGACTGCATATATCAAACATGACTTGATAGAAATTTAACTTTGAAATTTAATGCCTTTAAATTAGGCCTCTGTCTCTTTAAAAACTCCTGCTCTTTCTAAAACTCCACTTTCAGGAAGTCATCACAACTCCACTGTTAACCCTTTACCAGCGTTTTACTGAGAAGTAGCTCATATATGAGCTCAGCAGATGTTCAGTTCCATTAGGTGTTTGCTAAATGCTGCTGGCTAGTCTGAAGGAGCTGAGTGGGGCAGTGGTGTAGGAGGGCTCCGAGGAGGAGCTTCACCCTCGAAGGCAGAGCTAGGTCCTCCCAGGCTTTTTGAACAGCTGAATGGTTGCCATGGGAGATTAAAGGATTTCTTAAACATGGATGAAAGAATCAAGGTAACACCCTAGGTATGTTTTTGATGAGAAATATTTACATTACATCATGATTTAATAAAAAAGTCAAATTTGTATAATACTGCCCCTTTAACTTGTTAAAGATTTTACTCCATCCTTTGCATTTAAAAAAAACAAAAAAAAAACTCTGTACAGTAGTCACGCTTTAAAGCCATCCCATTGCTTATTCATTTTAGACGAAGCTTTTCTATTGGACTAAGAACTTGTTATGTTTCCTGGGGCTTCTGCTTGTTCCTGCATTTTTCAATTCAAGCTAAAAAGAAAAAAAGGAAAGAAAAAAAAAGAGAAATTTTAAAGTTTATTAATAATAATAATAATAATAATAATAATCACAGTTTCATAACCAGACTCTGCCCTTTCAGATTAACAATAAACATTTCCCACCATCGCCGTCCGGGTGGAGGAGTTCTTTGATCGCTCCAGCTCCGCGCCGTGATGAGCTCCAGTTGGCGGGCTGATGGCGTGTCCCAAACTCTCATGCATTCCTCATGCCATCCTCCTGCCAGCTGGCCCCCTGCCTGAAAAGCTCAGGAACAACTTCCCCGTCCTTCGCACAGAAACAGATGGCAGACGTTAATCGTTCCGATTGCTTATTTAAACATGGCGAGAAAGCGTGATAAACAAGCTGATTGAGAGGGATGCAGTTGTGTATAGGAACACATCGACTGGTCACGCTGATCGGTATCAAACACTGAGCTGTTGCCAATTTCACTTTGTTTTTTCATCTTTCCTGGGTTGCATTTCGCTTGTTAATCAGACTATAACTTTGTTTATATCTAAATTACAAGAATTGGCAAATTGTACTAATTATACACACTCTCAATATTCTTCAGGATAATAAAAGTTGCAGTAGTCTGGGTTCCCTGCACTGTCAGTGGCTGATTTAGTCTACTTTACAAAGTACAGAAATGAAGAATAAGACTTTCTAATATGTAGCAATTACACCTTGTTATTTATTTACTTGTCAACAGCACGACCTCAAACTTGAGAGACTTCTTAACCCCAGATTCAAGTTTGTAGATATTTGTTCACGGAGCATTTTTAATTAGTTGTACCCTTTGAACTTTTTAACGTTTTGCTGTATTACAGCCACAAACTTTCATGCATCTTACTTGGATTTTATTTGACATCCCAACACAAAGTGCTCGCATAGATGTGAAAAAAGGGCAAAGGTTACTGAAAGAACTTAGCTACGGTTACAGCTGCAAGTATTTAGGGGTTTGCCGCCACCTGCTTTGCACCCCTAGAGATCGCTCATGTCAGTTTAAATAGAGAAGGTGTGGAGAAGGCCAACTTTCATGTCTTCCCACAGGTTCTCAGCTGAACTTAGTGGACTTTTACTGGGCCACTTTCGCTCTGGCTATTTGTTTCTGGTTGTTCTCCTGGCAGAAGGTAAAACCTCAGCTGTAGTTGTTTTGTAGCCTCCAGTTAAATTACACACACATTGGCTCCACTAGTTATGCAACTTCTGAACTAATTTAATTAAACTCGATTTTATTTAGGAGTATCAGACTGATTGGGGTTGGTTCAAATACACAAATCTTTCAGAATATTTGGAAAAATATTAAAAAGCATTTAATTAAATTTTCTGCTTAACAGTCATGCACTGGTATATTTTGCTCCAACACATAAAATCCCATTAAAATACACACTGAGGTTTGTTGTGTAAGTAGTTTGAATACTACTTAGAATAGATAATCTAAGGAAATACATCCAGATTTCCTTAGATTATCTCCAAGCATTTTATTTTGGATTTTGGGATATAGTAGCAATATATTGATTGTTGTCTATTTTTAGCCACTCAGTTGCAAAATGGCTGCAGTGTTTGGGTTCACTCTGGCGTGACCCGGCCGAACCTCGGCTGTCAAACAGATGATCTCACATTTACCTCTGGATTACTTTACAAAAGTCGATCCGATGATACGACATGCTCAGATCCAGAATGGCAAATCTCCACCCCCTCTCCACTCCCGATCGTGACCGACTGTTGCTGTGAGGTGATCACGCTGAAACGCTGCGTTTGTTTTGATTTTATTTTTTTCTAACTTTAAGAGTTATGAGCAAATATCTGTGTGAAGGACATTTTCCCTTTGCTTAAATTCATCTTCACTGAGCCATAGTGTCGGGTTATTTTAACACAGAAAAAGCTTTATCTCAGCAAAACCATAAGAAGAAAAAAAAAAAACTCTACTCATTTTCCAAAATGTACTTTCATAATCTTAATATGCAGCATGCTAACTGCAGCGTCTGAAATCTGAACTCTTGGGTTTAAGGGGAGGGAGGCTAACGGAGACGTCCACTCTTGGAAAGACTGGAATCTGTTTTCAGTGTTTTCCATTCATGCGTATTTTTCCCCCTGCTGTAAAACAATTGATTCCAAATATTTTGAGAGTGGCCTCAAAACCCTTCCAAGACTGACTGACAACAGTAATTGCTCTTCTAAAATCATTGCAGATGTATTCCTCCATTGGCTGCCGTAGAGAAACGGCCTGCCAAGGCGTCGTTCTATTGAAGGCGTACACACCGTCGCTGCTGGTCAGTCAGTGCACATTGTTTCCACAATCTGAATGCATGAGGATTATATGTTCAATAGTAAAGTACAATATATATTTTTGTTGTTCATTTGGGGGTGTTGTATGCTGAATTTAACACCAGATAACACAAAAAAATGTCTGCTTTGCTTTTTGATGGCCTTAGGTATATAACTCTACATATCTGTTAGTTTTTCAAAGTATCTGCATTCTGAACGGTCATATTGTTTTTTCTCCGGACTTTGTGCCATTGAGACATGTCGTAATTTTGTACCAGCGGAAGCCAAATGCATTAAATCATGTCGTAAACAACGGCTCAAAATCTTTCATAATTGTGAAATCATGAAAGAAGTCTGTGTCGCCGAAGTGCATCACGTCGCAGTCCCGCCCCTCGTGGCTCTGACTACACGTCCAAACAAATTTCTAAGTTGCAGTCAATGCTCCACTAGAGGTTGTTGCAATTAATTGTGCTTTCTTTTTATTCACTTTCTTCGTGTTCATATGATTTTGTGACAATACTGTTGGCTCTCATTGCTGAATAAACTTTAAAATTGATCCATGAATGGCTCCATCCATTATCGCTTCTGTAAATAATGCACTAAAGTGTGACATCACTGTTCTTCTAAGAATGTGGGTCGCTTTGGGGATGCAACCGTTTCACACAGAAGTCTCACTGCAGTTGGGTTAGTAGTATGAATGTGCAAGCAAAAAAAAAAAAATCTGATTTCATCAAAAAATTGGAATTGAGCATCAAGACCTGCTGTGTGGACGTAGCCTGGATTTAGTTGAAGAAAACTCCAACACACAAAGTGAAACACTAAAGTTGCAGAGAACAACATAACTTGATCCTATGCTATACTATGAAAGTGCTCAGTCTGATAAAGATAAAGATTCAAACTAAGTTCTTGGAGTAGCTCCAACTTACAGCAGCCCAATCTACTTTCTGATGAAGTCGCCTAATAAGTGTCTGTCTAACCGGTGATGCCCAGTTCATTCCCAGATGCTCAGCTGTTCCTGAAATGTCGGAAAAACTTAAAACTAAACATCACAGCAAAGTGTGTGGTGAACCCCGTCTTGATGCTGCACATCCTTCGCCTCACACACAGTACAAATTCAAAATGGTGGGTGTATGCTTTCTAGGCGTGAATGGTTTTAACGTTCCTCTAATGTGCTTCATTTTTGCTTTTCAATACACTGATAAGATGGAAAACAGTGAAAACATTCAGTTTTTAAATCATGTCATGATTTATAGAACCTTTGGATAGATAAATATTTACTGTTTACATGACTAAATGTAAACATCACAGACCCATTCAATAAATTAGAATATTATTGAGAAGTCCATTTATTTCTGGAACTTTGTCACTGAGTCAAACGCATTATGTAGATTAACTGCACTGCAGATGGACTTTATTTCTGTTAATTCTGATGATTTTCTGCTTATGCTCGATGAAAACATGACATTTAAAATTAGAATATTATATCAGACCAATAAAAAGAAATTGTCAACACAGAAATGTAGCCTTGATGAAAAGTATGTTTAATATCTCCTTAACGGTTGTCAATTTTCAAAAGGTACTTTTAATCTAACAATCAAACCTAGTATTCCAATGAAATCTGTAGTTGCAGTTTTTGGGAGCCCATGTGCTTATAAAAGTCCCCGTAAAGTCTATGTTCCCACCAATCAGGGTGTGTTTTGCTAATCGGTGAGAGTCCAGAGAAACAAGAGTGGTTTCACAGAGGCCATTCAGGTTTATCCATTTGACAGAAGAAGAAGTTTGATTTGAGGAAAAAGCGGTCTGTGAGTTAGCCCGCGGCCAAATGGAACCACTTCATGCTGAAACCATGTGAGACAACCAGGAATTTCCTCAAACAGCCTGGTCTCCGAGGGACCAGCATCATACCCGTCCTTCTTATTTCTTCCTTTTGCTTTTAATTTAATATTTGGATGCGTCACTGAAATGTGTTCACAGACAGCAGCCTCCTGGTTCCGCACTATGATTCCTCTGCAGCGCCCTGTCTGGTTTTAATACAAGGCTGCCTGAGAGCAAGAAAATGAATCCCTGCTTGTTTTCATTCTTGTCAGGAGAGTACAAAGATATGTATCGGAATCATATACTGAAATCAATAATTTTAAAATTTGCAGCTTCAAATTGACAGAATGAGCAAAAAAAAATCACCATCTCAACTTTTTATACATCTTAGTAAAATAAAGTACTGTCAGAGCATTTTTGTACATTCTTTAGCAATATATATATATATATATTGTGTGTGTGTATATATATATATACACACACACATATGGTAAATTTTTTGTACATACTGTATGGGTCAATTGAGGTTTGACATGTCTGTAAAAGTCACCGTTGATTTGTCCCACACACTGACATTCATTTACAGCTGAATATTTGGATATAACGTTAAATCTATGCCAATAAACTTAAAAATACAGGCTAATTTCCTTTTCTGGAAGCCATCAAATTCATACTCCTGTGTCTAGTTAGTTTTTATTTTTTTACATTTCAGGAAATGTAAGGAAATAAACACACAAAACTTTAAACTTTCCATCTTGTGTTTTGCCACGCAATATAACAAAATCTTTGTTGTCAAGTGACATGCAAGATCTTCTCATTTATATCAAGAAAATGAAAGAAAAAAAAAAAACCTAGAATAAGAACAGAGCTTTCACCTTCTACCCCGTAGATATCATATCTTTATCAGAATGATCGTTCACACCCTGCACACACGTGAAACCCCCAATGTGCAACGTCCAGAGTTCAAGTTCTCTTAACAAGACACAAACTGGCAGTTAGACAAGTGTTTAGAGACTATAAGATGACAGAAAAATAATCAAGACTAGTTGGAGAGCAAAAGCTCATCATATCATCTGCTGCGTCCATGTGAGACTCTGCTCCCATGTAGGCAGAGCATAATAATCAGTCACCTCATTGTAACCAGACACGTGGACCGAGGGTTCAGTAGCTTTTCTTTTCATGCTAAATTGCCAGGCTCAGTGTTGCAACACCGTCCTACTGTAACTGTGTGAAGGCTGCAGGCTGACCTTGGCTGCGGATATGACTGACTCTGTTGCAATCTTTCAAACTCTGTGTTTTAGAAACAAAAGCAGCGCCTCTTCCTCACCATTACGGAAGAATTGCAAGAAGAAAACTCATTGTTGAAAGAAAGCCACAAGAAGTTACATTTGCGGTTCGCCGTGACAAAAGCATAGGGGACAGAATAAACATGTGGGAAAAGGTTGTATGGATGAGGTTGGAGTATCATGGTGTGGAGATGCTGTTAAGCTGTTAAGAGTTAATGGGAAGATAGATTGGGACAAATAAAATAAAATATTGCGAGAAAACTACCAAGAGGTTGCAAAAGATTTGAGACAGGCATGGAGGTTTAAGCAGGTGAACGACCTGAAGATTGCAGCCAGAAGTGAAAAGAAATGGGTTAAATTAAAGCATATTCATGCAGTGAAGTGACAAACTTCAGACATCAATCTAAGTTAATCATTAAAGGACTGATTTAAAATGCATTTTGTCTTCACAAAGAATGGATAGCAATAATCATACCTTCTAAAAAACGAACTTGCATCTGTAACTGTTGCGGGACGTGCTTCTACAGAGTGTGAATGTTAAAATCATTTTTTTTAAATTTGCAATTATGTAATATTATAAATTTATAATGGTATGCACAGTGTGTGGTTTGAGTCCACCCCGCATCCCCAGGGTTGCAAACAAACACGCAGAAGCAGCATTCAGTTTTTATTCACCACAAATCTGGAACAAACTTACTGCAAAATACTGAGTTCCTATATACATTATATATGTAGACTAAAAACACACTTGTGTAGAGTTGTGTTTGATTAAAAAAAAACTGGAACATTGATTCATCTTTGATGTATATTTAACAATGATTATTTTTAATGAAGGGATTTGACAAAATGAACTATTTGTTCATTATGGGTCATGTAAAAGCACTTTGAACTGCCTAATTGCTGAAATATAAGAATAAATGTGATGACTTTTTACATTAATCCCCAAAAATGTATAGAAGCTGGTGGCAGTCGTGACAAATTGTGAGCAATTTAGCGGTGTGTGGATATATATATTTTGTAAGGCACTAGCTAATTTTAATTTAGGACCTGTGCTTCAAATTTGAATGGAACAGCAAATGTTGAATGTGGTTTTAAATACAGTAACTTGTTGATTACAATAATGTGTTTTTTTATTATTATGTTGTTGCACTGGGCTGAAATAATTCAAACAATTCAAGGGTGTTTCGTGTGTAACCATTTAGTGCTAGTGATAGGCTCCTGTTGGGTCACCCCACGCAGGCTGACACTTTGCTCATACCATGACCTTACAGCTCCACTGATAAGGAGACTCCTGCTCTTCTTAAACCCCCCTGGGCGGACGTGCGACCAGAGCTACGCGGCTGGACCTGCGCATCCACTTGTTGAGTTCCCAACGGTTCAACCAGAGCGGCTCTATTTAAAGAGGCAACAAGATGGCACGCGGGCTGGTCAGACGAGAGTCGGTGGAAACAGAGATGCACAAATCCGAAGACAAGGGGAAGACGTTCGTTTACACCAAGAAGAAGGGCTACGATGTCACCAGAAATCCCCACCTCAACAAGGTGGGTGTTCGTGGGAGTTCGTGGGAGTTTTCTGCTTGTTTCTTTGAACAACAAGCGTTGGCAAGTAAGCTGCTGAGTTCAGGCGCTGTGGGAGATATTAGTACTCGGAACGAAAACGTCAACGTATTTTAAGCTAGCGCTACGAGCAAGAAAATATTGTGTTTGTCTTCATATCATTTTCTTTTGGTTTTAGAAAACCTTTAGAGGGTGAAGTTTCCCAAACAGCGAGTTGCTTCAAAACAACAAAGTTTTGCTTTCTAATTAGCAACCGAACTAAAGTAAACTTTCAACGTTTTTAGTGTGTCCTACATTATGAATGACGTAATCAATTTACCCATTACATAAGAAGCAACTACTAAACAAAATGTTGACGAATGTGGCGCATTTGTTTATAACTTTTAGATGGCTTGCATTTATACACAGAGCCCTGACGGAGCCCAGAGGCAGCCAGTGAACGTCACATTAGCTAGGACGTTTGGGTATCAGCTTTAGACGCGGTTATATTTAGAATTTAAAGAGACCAAACGCTGCTTCTGCACAGAGAGGGGGTACTTCAGTTAAACCGCTGCAATACTGCTTAAAACACAGTAAAAGAGAAGCAATAATTCAACCAAAGGACATGTGAAAGAGCATGATTCAGCATGTTGCATTTTATCATGTTAAATAGCTTTACTAAGATAGAGAAGTTACATAACCAGGCAGTAAATAATGTTGAGTAACTTCCTCAGAAAAATGTCCGGCAGTGACTTCAATTGTTACTCCCAATTAAAAAAAAACAAAAAACAAACAAACAAACAAAAAAAAAAAGAAGCCAACTGGTGTTTGGACTTCATAGCTTGCTCATTCATTCCCATATTTTACATCAATGTTTCCTCAGTTTTTGTTTATTTTGTCATTTGTATTGGAATGACAATGCACAATGGGTTATGTAAATAGACCTAAATTAGCTACATAGGCTGATTCTCATTTGTGCCTGTGAGCTTTCCAGTGTTTTCTCTTGGCTTGATGATGGTCTGGGGCCCCAGAGGTCAAATTGTGGCCACAGGGGCTTCTGTCCATGGTGCTGACTGACCAGCAAAACAGGCGCCGTCATTCTGACTCAGTCCACAAAGTGCTGTCTGACTGCTCTCTTTTAGAAATTCTTCTTCTTCTTTTTTTTTAAATTAGAATTCTTTTACGATCCTTTTTTTTTTTTTTTACTCTTTGAGGGGTTCTTTTTGTCACATATGTTCCTTTAATGAGAAAAAGGGCAACATGTATTTTAATTATTTGATTTATTCCAGAAGAAATACACTGTAATACTAAAACGCTGCACATTACCTCACAAAAGTATTCACACCCCTTGAAATCTTTTCCACATTACAACCAAAAACCTGAGCGTATTTTATTGGAATGTTTTTGTGTGTGTGATCGTCCACAGTGTAGTGTAAAATTGTGAAGAGGTAGGGAAATTATGGATGGTTTTCAAAAGTATTTTACAATTACAAATCTGAAAAATATTCTTCCCTGCCACTGTGGCTCAAAACTCTCCCAAAAGCCTGACCCTCCCACCGCCGTGGGGTCAGAGTGGAGATCGTGAGGTTCAGGCTGATGTGTAACTAGGTCACTTTTGAGGACAGTGCGGTTGCACTGGATTTTATTAAGGGGTACCAGAGTAAATAAAAGGGACTAAATACAAACAAAAACCACGTATTGTGTAATCTCTACTTCTCAATTCAGCAACGCATTGTGTTCTTAATACGACACCCAGAAGCTTGAAGTTTGACCATGAAGCAATATATTTCACATAGTAAGGTGTTCAGAGTTGATAAAGGTGGCCGTTGGTTTACTGTGGTTGGGTGAGATGTCAGGAAGGTTCTTGATAAGTCGGATAGTGGAGCTCCAGCAGGCCGTTATCTGTGGCGTGAGTGAGCTGGTGCACAGAGTTGCTGATGACTGCTAATGGCTTCATCAGTGCTGCCCACCAGCACCACATGTTTGATTTACTGTATCGCAATATGGAGTTCAGTGGCATGTGTGTGTACTCTGGTGGAAGATGTGGCGCTAAATGCGAAAAGCTCATTTGTCTGGTTTGAACATAGAGGTACCATATCTTCATATGCTTTTAATAGTAAAACATAGACATTGTAGGAAAAAGATTTTGTTAAAATTTAGTGCACTTCATTTTATGTTGACCAACAATTCTTTGGATGATAAGCAAAATAATTTCTGCCTTGCATGCTATGGCCCTCCATGCTCACTGTGGAGGTATCCCAGGCATGACAGGACTCCGCTGACAAAGCAGAAATGTAGCAAATGTTGCAAGTTTTTCTCTGACTTTACTTTTTGACACTTCCTGAAAAGAACAATCCAAAAAAAGTCAGATTTCTTTTTGCTTTCAAGTTTGATTTGAACACGTCATACAGCAGGGACATGTTTTACCGACTCAGCATCTGTCACAATGTCCTCCTTTGTTCTCTGAGTTCCCTTTGTGGTATTTTGTTTAGGACTGAAACTAACGATTATTTGAGTAATTGATTAACCTGTCGATTATTCTGGTGATTACCGCATTAAAAAATGTCACATTCTACATACCTTTCATTTAACTACAATATTAAAAATACATTAAATTAATAATTCAATTCTCGTTTTTAAATAAGAAAAAACATTTGACTGCCTAAAATGCAGTACTCTAGCATACCTTTAGTAAATCTAAACCAGGTGAAGCTTGTCCATCTGAGGAGTTTTTGCTAAGACATATTTGCAGACAAAAGTGTTTTTATCTTAATTTCAAATGTATATTTTTTCTATAGTTTTGGCTTAATTACTGCTCTGAATGTTTTTTTTTTCTTTTCACCAGTCTGGACTATGCAGGCTGTTTCGAGTCTGTATAGTCCAGTTGACAATTAATCGGTTACTAAACTAGTTGGAGATGATTTCAATAATTGATTAATCACGAATAATCAGATAAATTCTATTAATTGTTTCAGTTCTAATTTTGTTGGAGCTGAAACATTTTCTTCATGGACCTGATAAGTTTCTCTTTTCAGAAGTTTACATTGTCTCTTTAAGTACAAATTATTTAGTTTTTAAGAAAATCTTGTTTACTTACTAACGGATTTTAACATTTGAGTCCAAAGCCAAGTTTGAAAAAAGAAAAAAAGAAAGAAAAAAAAACCTAAAATTTTGACCTGAATTCTTTCCGAAGTACTCTGTTGGAACAAATTTTCATCAGAATGCATACCGGGTTTGATATAAATCATCCTCGCTTTACATTACTGCTTCCCTAAGGACCTATAGCCTCGGCGTTTAGTCTTAGTCCTGTGAAGTATTTGTTTACGCCTCAGGTTACGCCTTGGGCCACTGACCACGCCCAGTGAACAGTGAAACCTCTTTCAACGGGCTGGATATAGGGATCTACATGGAAATAAGACTGACCAGTCATAAGTTTACATACACTTGCCATGGGCACAAATATAATTTCTACACACTTGAAGAGTTGTTCTTTGAGGATGAAATAAGTGTACACCAAATAACTTTAAAAGAGTCAAACATACAGGATAAAAAAAATACACACACCTACACTAATATTTGAATAATATAAATTTGGAAGTAACATAGAAACTTAAATTGGTTGACCTCTTGATCAATGAAATCCATTAGGGTAGGGTTAGGGTTAGGGTTGTATACACCCTTTCATTGTCCGTGCACTGTTGGGAAGAGATGCTAATTATGCTAACATGCTTGGAAGAAAGCCAGAGTAACTAGAATTCATGCGTAGGGAGAATATGCAAGCTACAAGCTACATGCCTCCACTTTGGTTGCAAAATCAATACCAATACAAATGGATTGTAAAGCTACTCTTTACAGTCAGTCAGGACCAAGATTGTGTTTTCTGGCCACAATGGGGAAGAATGTTTGCTGAAATCAAAACGACACTTTAAGTCCCAAGAACTCTGTAGCAATCCTCAAGGAAGACAGAGTTAGAGTTTGAGGTAGCATCTCCACTCCTACTGTGTTGAACTTCACCTGAACTAAACAGCTACAAGGTTAAAATTGAACACAAGTGGGTGTTCCAAAACGATCCCACACCCGCAATGGAGTGATTAAAGCAGGATAATACCAAGCAACCTCACTCGAAAGTATGAAAGCAACCGATTTTAAATGAGCCCTACGTTTTTATAAGAAGCGGTTAAATGTCTTTTCTTTAATGATGGCTAAAAGTGGTCTCCAGCTTGTGTACGACTTGCTCAGGAATATTTGAGTGTTTGAAATGTTTTTTTAACGTTTGAAGTTTAGAAACTTTAGAACGAATTCCAAATTAGGCCCTGAATTCTGGTTTCAAATGTAATTTAGGTTACATGTGTGAACACTAAAATGGGTCTTTAAAAGCACAAAATCAAAATGTTCTTTGTGCTATTGATGAGTGTAATCTTTTACATTCAAAGTATCTCATGAGCTTGACCTTAACTAATCTTTTAAATTACCTCTACAGACTATTACCTTAAAATCTCAGACTTAAATCAATTCTCTCATAATTTGATTCCTATTTTTTTCAATTCTCCCAATCTGCCCTCTTATTTTCAAGTGGTGTGAAGAGTGAACGTTATGAGCCAGTCTTTTTGTTCTTCACTTTTACAAGGTAGTTTTTCATCTCACTTCAAAGCTGGCCATCCTAAATGAGCTAACTGTGTTTTGGAACAAAGTCTGCTTTTATAAGGCGATTTTTGCTTGTATAAAAACTTTTAGTTAGGAAAAAGCAGTCAAGAGCGATGTGCCTGTTTCTTCTTGGCACACGGCTTGTTCTGCAAAAAGAAACGGAAGAAACAAAAGCAAATGTTCTGTATGTGTGTTGAAGTAGACACCAGGTAGCCGGTGGATGTACCTGATGAACCGGCCATGCCAAACCCAAACCCAGGTGAGCGTAGCGGCAGAAAAATGGTCGCCTATGCAGCCAGGTGAACTGCTCACTGTCGGTTCTCCTACGTGAGCTGGAGGCCAGGAAATTGAAGGAGAAGGTAGGAAATGACTGCTGGAGCATGTTGGGAGTCGGGTACAGGCGGGTCCTTGTGGCTCAGGCAGTGCTACATTGTTACCCTCGTCCAGCTTTCTGCAAGCCCTTGGGAAGAGGTGTGTTTACCTCTCTTAGCTGGTCCACTTCACCCCTAACAGGAGCCAGTCACGGCACAACCTGCTAATTGATGCTGAGGGATGCAGCGCTGAAAGCAGCCTGTCCTCACATCGACAGGCTTCGTTTCCCTCTAATCTCTCTGCTCGCGTACGCCTCGCTCCACGGATGTATGGACCCACACACAGCCCTACCGCTCTCCCTCCCTGCCTCCGTGGGTGGATATTATAGGTGCTTTCTGTGCGCAATAAAGAGACAGAGTGGGGTATGAGGTGCAGAAAGGAACCTCTATGGTGGTGAGCAGAGCTCCACAGAAGTCCTCTGTCGCGATGCTTGATCACCTTAATGAGGTATCTGTGTGCATCTCGCTTCTCTGCCGGTGCCACTTTGGACAGCAACAGCAACATTTGAAAAAGAAACCGTCTTGTCATCTAATTAGAGATGTGTAATCACGTCGAGCACCCGACTGATGTAACACATGACCATTCACTGGTTTTCTGCTGTTGCTCAAGTTGGAAAATACAGATGATGGGAAAAGATTAAGAGAACGACAATTGCAGCTGTTTTCCTTTGTGTTCATGTATAATTTCACAGTGGTGCCAATTTTTAGCCCTACTTCCTACCCTCCTGTTGCCATTTCTTAACTTCATTGATTGTTGGGGCAAAAAAGAAAGCTAACCAAACCAGTTTGCCCATGTATGAAAAAGTAATTATCCCTAAAAGTTCTTGCTATGTCACCCTTGGTAGCAACAGCTGCAGTTGAGAGGCTTTTGTGATTTCCTGTGTAGGAATTTTGGCTCATTCAATATTTAAAAGCAGGCTTGTTGGGGTAATTACACATAATGACAATTAGATTTAGGTTCAGACTTTTCCAAAATCCTTTTTTCCTTAGGGTTTTTTCACACCTGATTGTCTAGTAGACAAAATTTCTACATTTGTTACATTTACATCTGGTGGACTGCACTGCATTAAAAAATCCAAACCCTTTGAGCAACCTGTTTTGCCGCTCGCCTGTAGGTGGCGCTGCACCAAGAACCACTGAAGTAAATGCCACAAAAACCTCTGAAGAAGGCACTGAGCGCAACTTCCTTCTTCACGAAATGGAAAACAAAAATGGAGTGGGGTCAGATTTTAACAGGCCACAGGCCACAAAATTTGAAAGTGTAAAATGGCCGGCAGCCTTTCATGGCAACTGTTTTATTCGCACATTTTACCTGCTTGCAAAGCTGCAAAAAAATAAAAACTACTTAGTGAATAGATGCTGAATAGAAGACCCACAATGACCTACATTCTAAAACAGAGGGCCACGAAATGAAAAATGAAGCTGTCATTCATCCCTTTAATGCTAAATCCCACAAAACTCGTGTTGATCCCCAAGACTAAAGAGCAAAGTTGTGTTTATTGAAGTCTATAAAACTTACAAACAGCATGCATCATTTAGGGCTGAGAATACTAAATTAAATGGAGAGCTCACATGCAGACAGCGTTTGAATTAGATCTGCCATTTGCAACCGCAGACGACACTGCACCATGAAACACTGTATTTAAGGGCATTTGTTTCTGGCATGTGCTGAACAGCGCATGATGATTAGGGAGTGAGGCTCTGATGCCAGATGGCGACGGTCCTGATAACTCTGTGCAGCAACGTTTAACTCCCAGTTTAGACTTACTCTGGTTTGGCTGCTGCTTTCACTCACTCAGATTTGCTCTGCAGACTTGGGAGTTTTCCTTTACGCAAAAGCATTCACATTCAATACTTGAATCATAAAAAAACATGTCAGACTTTGTTTAAACTTTGCACTTGTGATTCTTTTTGTTATTTTAGAGGAATTTTGTATGGTATGTTTGAGTTTCTGCACGTAGCCAAACAGCTCTTCCACACATATATTCAAACGGGGACATATCACAGTTTTATTAAAATGTATCCAGTGCAAAAATCGAAGCAGTATCGTTTCAGAAACAGCCATCTGCAACTTGGATTTCCATGAAATTCTCTGTGTGTCAGCATGAAAGTAGGAAGTTTATTTTTTGGTTATAAAAGTTTATTTGCTGACACTTGTTGGAAAAACTGAGTGGTGTCTTGTTTATTCTGCGAGCCGAGGTTCCCATGTCCTTTGGTAGTTTTACTGACGGTGTCACTCTCATTCCCACCTTGGCTTCCTGTCAACATGTAGCATCCTTTTTTTTGTGTGGGAAAATTCCTCCGTTAATGCTGAGTAGCAGCTTCGTTTTTAAGCTTCTTTTAGCATGACGAATACAAAAAACGAATCATTAATAACTTCAGTTATGACAAATGCTACTTCGGTCCAATCATGAAACTATAAACAAAAGTTAAGCAGTAGGAAAACAGGATGAAGATATCTTCACATTTATTTTTCACATTTATTTTTATATTGTTGTTAATAGAAGATTATGCGATTAAAAAAAAAAAGAGTAGAATTGGTGAGACTTTATAAGACTTTATGCGGTGCATACCATTTGTATTTTTTAATCAGTCCATCAAGTTTACTTGCATAGCACATTCACATACCACAACAAGGCAGTTCAAAATGATTTACATCAGGAAAACAAAAACATCCTGATCACATCAAACAGTCACCAGTTGTGAAACCAGTAGCAGACATTATATTTTGTCAAGTGCCATCATGAGAATCATCAATACGCATCAAATATCTTGATCCAGTTATTGCGGGTCCAGTGCAAGTTGATATATAGGATAAGCTTGCATCAACTTGTTTGTGTTTCAGATATTTTGCAGTTTTAAGAACAATTATTCCAGATTTTTTTGTGCATAGAAGCTGGATACTTTTTCATCCCTGTTTAGTTCTGTTTCTGTAGGTGCAGAGTAGGCTAGAACCAGAACCAGAACCAAATTAGGAATTTCCAAATTCTAGATCCAGATAAAAGGCAACTAAAATACTAATTAGGACAGCCAATGATTCCCGAGCGGCCCCTGAATTCAGAATCTGATATGACTGCTACCCATATGAACTGTAGTCAATACTTTCTCATTTTCTGCAGCTTAAGAATCAGTATCTGAGCTTTTTTTTTTTTTTTTTTTTTTTTTTCATCAATTACGCTCATAGTACTGTATAACATTTATGTGTGAACATGTTCTTCAAAGTAACATTATCATCATGAGTTACATATTTTGGAGGCATGAAAATAACTTCCCTACAATTGGTGTCTCATTGTGATTCAGAGGACAGAATACTTAAAATACTTCCCTAATTCCGACTGAACCTTTCGGAGCACGCCTCTCTAAATGAAAGGGTTAAGATGATTCATCACCTGAAAGCGCAGAGAACAACTGCTCTTTTGTTGGAAGGTTGGAACAGAAATTTGGATGTTTTCTTGACAGGAAAAAACTGTATTAAGAGGACTTGTCAAGGGATTGAACGTCCCAAAGCTGGCCAACCAGGACATGAAACAGTTCAGTTTAGACGGATAGCTCTGGCAGGGAACTGCAGGTTTTGTTTGTGATCATAAAGTTTCTCGAGTTTTAAAAGATGTTGTTTTACTATTTTTTAATGTCTTTTGTAAGTAGCATATTTATGTGGATTGTGTTGTGAAGGCCAAGTAATAACTGGTTTTTCCAAACACTCCATCTTCATATTTATCTATAATAATTAGCTGTAGCAGTGACTCATTTTAATATTGTGTGAGCCAAATGTCAAACGGTGTTCTCTGAATAATTTATGAATACTAAGAGTTTAAGAATACTAAAATACATCAATGAATATTGATGTGTATTTTAAACCTCACGAGTAAAAACTAGTAGATGAGTAGAAAAAGTGGGATTTCTAGCTATTTCCATTCACCATCACTATGTTTATTAAAACCACTTTGCGGTCTAACATAGAGTAGCCCACTCTACTGCTGAGTGGAACAGGGGTGCAGTGAGACAGATGCGAAAAGCAGAGTAACAATGCTGGTCAGAATTGGAGCAGAAATGATGTATGTTTGATTACTGCTAGAGTCAGATATTCAACTCTGGAAAAAAAATTAAGAGACCACTTAAAATGATCAGTTTCTCTAATTTTACTTTTTATAGGTATATGTTTGAGTAAAATAAATATTGTTCTTTTATTCCATGAACTGCTGACAACATGTCTCCGAAATTCCAAACAAAAATTTAGTATATTAGCAGAAAATGAGAAATGGTCAAAATACTAGAAAAGATGCAGTGCTTCCAGACCTCAAATAATGCAAAGAAAATAATTTCATGTTCATTTAGAAACAACAATACTAAAGTTTTAACTCAGGAAGAGTTCAGAAATCAATATTTGGTAGAATAACCAGGTTTTCAATGGGGTTCAATTTCCAGAGCTGTAAATTCCAGCAGTAATCAGGTTTATTTTAACTTAACATTTTTTTACAAGCTGCCATTTACCTTTGTGTGCATAATGTGGGCTTGTTACAAAGTGCTTTTAAACCTCTGGATAGAGTGCTGGTCTGTTGGGTATGTAAGTTTCTTTACTTCCTTCAACTCACTAGATCAATTCCAGATATTAACTTTATGGTAAATTCCTTTATGGCATATTTGTATAACAGCTTGTCAACCCAATGACACCAAAATGCTTTACACACACACAGAGACATTGAGCAACTGACTTATGAGCTCATGTTTGAACTGGACACTTTATCACTAATTTCAAATTAGGTTTCCATGGAAATGAACAGAAGCATTTAGTGCTTCAAGAATGAATCAAGATCAAAAGTGTGGACAGGGTGCAAATTGCTTTCATCTGGACAGGTATTAAACCGCTTCAGTGTGTGTGTGTGTGTGTGTGTGTGCACCTGTAAAAGTCTGTTTAGAGATCAGTGACCATATTTAAAGCTAAATACAGCAAGGTCAACATTTAGGTTTCAATCCTTCCCTTAAGTGAACTGAAAACCGTGACAGGTCAGTCTTTGTTCAGGCCTCATAGAAAACATCTGCACCTTGTAGATGGATTGCAGAGCTCAATGCATGCATGCGTGTGTCACAGAAGCATGTGTGCGCGCGTGTGTGTGTGTGTGTGTGTGTGTGTGTGTCTGCATTGTGCCAGGTGTGGCCAGGTGTTTCAGGTTGACTGCACACGCTGCGGGTGACTAGACATTCCTGTGATAGACTGGAGTGGATCGCCCAGACAGACGGAAAGCTGTAAACACACACACTTGAATATTTTTGTTAACCTTCTGTTCTGCACGCTCTTAACGGGGTTGTTTTCTGGGGCAGCAGAATGTAATTTGATAAGTCTGTCAATTCAGCTGACTGCAATCATAAGCGCTCTAATGCCAGGTTTATTCAGCACCAAATACAAGGGAGAAGCCATTAGTTTGTCCCAGACAGAAAGAAGGAGACTGTCTGAGCCTCATCACCTGCCCATCAAGCTCACCTAAAGCATCTCACCTCTTTCAGCTCACCTCAATACTGCTCTTGTCTGCCGTGTTACTGTAGGGGAGCTCTTGTCGTATAATAAAATAAAATTTATGGAAGTCTCGCAGTGAAAAATAAAGAAAGTAAAATTGTGAAAAGTCATGTAGGTAAATCCCAATACTTTTATACTGAACTGAATTAAGTGAATTCTCCCTACTTTGTAAATATTTTACTCAAATTAATTTCTCTCCATGTCCCCTTAGGGGCTCCGTAGAAAATGATTAGGGGCAGCAAGAAAATAAAAGAATTTTGACTGTAATCTCAGAATCAAAATTGTTTGAATTGTTTGTGAATCATCAGGCAAATCTACAAAACTCCAGTCTTCAAAAGATTGCAAGGAAGAAGCCATTATGTGATTATTTGTGTATAACTGAGATACACCTGATAATGTTTGTCTATTCATATGGATTTTGAAAGAGATTGACTTCCCTCTCAGAATTGGCCTTAAATCCTCTGTCTTAACTTCATTTCTGGAATAAATTAGTAACAAATTATTTAGTTTTTAAACCTTAGACTCACCAAGCAAAGGTTGATCAGTTTTTGGTGGAACTGTAAATGCATCATCAGGCATCATTAGTCTTATAACTCAAACCTACCTAAGGTTTACAAATCCTATAACAAGGACATACTGACATAATTGTCATACATCAATGTCAATAATGTATGTCAACTATTTATTTGTATTTTGATGTAGTTTGACACAAAGTCAGAATTCCAAGAAAGTCAGAATTCTTTTCTTTTTCCGGTGAACCTAAACCTCAAGTAAATAAGTAACAAATTAACTAGTTTCTAAATCTTAGACTTTAAATGTTACCAGTGAAATGGAAGTGTGAGACATCTTCACAATCAGCTGATTCACCCCTCATACAGAATGTTCCTAATTCTAGAAGAATTTCCTTTAACATACATGTAAAACCAAGAAGCGCAGACTCTTCAGTACACCTGAAACAAGTTTTATCAAGGCAGAAGATCCCCTATGTCACAGCTACATGCATTTTCTTCTATCTGACTAATCGTCAGAATAATCGATAACTAAAATAACCGTTGGCTGCAGGCCTACATTTGAATGACATACTGACATACACACGATGAAAATGAACTTGACCAGATGGGTGATTAAGTGTGAGTACTGACTTGTGTTGTCCCACTAATGCATCAAAACAAGCTTATAATTTGTATGACATGCAGTAAGTAAGCAGTTCCTCTACTTTGCCTCGCTGCATTGCTGTTTTGCTGCTCACATCAATAAGGGAGGATTCCAGAGGCAAGTGGCGCCATTATTATGCGGAGTCCATCCTAATCCAATGAGTCTGCGTCTGAGTCTGCAGTCTATGTAGAAAACATTGATCATAGTTTTCTCCCCATGTGTTCAGCTCAGCGGCCGGGATGCTGAGACGAAGTCCACAGAGATGGTTATTATTAACGTAAGAGCTTTTCTCCCGGCGAAGTGTTTATTCAGGCCCTTGAGTGTGTGACAGGATGGCATCTCAAAAGCTTGAAGCACAACCGACACAGCGGTGCACACTTTGAGCTTCAGAGATCGCTGATTGCCTTGGACCCTTTCCCAGCAGCACTCGGGCTCCTGGGGGACCCGAACGGCGCGGGATGAAAGGGGCTGCCTCAAGGGAGCTGTGCCTCCTCCACCCGCTTTAAGGCTGCCCTCCCTAAGTCAACAGCAGTTTGGTTTTCAAGGCTGTTTGACCAACAAGTGTGCCTGTGCATTCACAACTTGACACCTCTTGATTTAAGGAGCCCTGCGTCAGCATGTTTGCCCGAGACGAGGCGGTAACGACGGTCCACTGGTCTCTTTTGGAAGTCGGCGTTGCTGAGGTGGAGGTCATGACTCTTGGAGGGAGGAGTGAATGGAGGCAAAGTCCCGGTCACCCAGAGACCTGAAAGCTGCTAGAGCAAGAACAACTGACGGGGAACTTCAAACTTAGTTCTCTGTGTTTCGTGACTTTGATTTCAACTTGAACTTTAATTCATAAATATAGAAGTTAGTTTTTTTTGTTTTGTTTTTTTTAAGTCTGAGTCAGTGCTGTACAGTAGATTATATCTCTGAATAGGGATGTTATGACTGGAAAAGCATTCAAGAAATTGAAACACCCTGATCTGATTTGTGCGATACTGATCTTCTTTTTCTTTTTCTTTTTCATTTTGATTGTTATCAGCACTCCAAAAACAAAGAGCCATCCGTATTTCAGTAAGGATTATTATCTTTATAAACACTTACATAAGACAGACTCAGGCTGAGACTGGAGAGGAAGTAATTTCTGTGACATAATAGAGTTATTAAGGATAACAAAGAAATCTGTTGTGTATGGAAGCCAAAGTGTGTGGATTTTAAATTTCCACACACTTTGGAAATTTCAAATCCAAACAACAAACCCATATTTGTCCATTGGATTTTAGAAATGAGTGTGCACAGGCAGACCATGTACGGTGTGTCGAGGTATTCGTTGGGAAACGCTTAGTCAGGTTGTAGAATCCTGAAGAGATGTTTGGGAGCTGATGTGTGCTGTTTCTCTTCCTCCTGAGAGGAAGGGACGGATTTAAATGGCTTTATTATGAGGGTAATCCTCTTGAACCTTGCTACAGCTGCTGTTTTAGCAGAAAACAGATGGGAGGGGGGGCAAGGAGGGCATTTGACTCTGCACAATAGGGAAAGCTGCCGTTCCATGTCCTCACACCAGAAACAAACATATCCAGAACTGACATGATAGAAAGGCACACAGAAGTTCTTTCGTTCATTATCATACCCTTCCAAAGGTATTCATTCCACTTAAACCTTTTCATATTTTGTGAAATTTGTTGCCTGTTCTTTGCAAAAAAACAACAACAAAAAAACAGCTCAAAAATAGTCAGGCTGGATGAAGAGTGCCTGTCAACATCAACTTTTCTTTCTTACCAGAGATTCTTCAATGAATTTGAATGGTCAAACTGCAAATGGGTCTTTCTTTTGACAATAGCTTTCTTTTGCCATTATTACTTGATGGCTAGATCAGTTTTTTTCCCACAAGGGCCTTTTGGTTGTTCTCTTATCGGTTTAGGTGGACGGCCCTGTCTTAGGTGGACGGCTCTGTCTGAGCCAGCTCAGAACCTTCCCACAGCTTCATCTCTGACCTGCCCAGCACGTTCATGATGGTGTTTGTTCACCAATTCTCTAACAAACCTTTGAAATCTTCAGAGAATAGAGCCACATTTCTGCTGAGATTGGATTACTCACAGATGGATTAAGAGGATTCATAAGAAGATTTACGAATTCTTCTTACGTCAATTAGTTGGTCATGGTTTTATTTAGGTGTGCAAGAGGATAGGGTCTATTCTACTTGAGTAGAATGATTAACAGCCTCTCTGTGCATTTCATATGACCTCCAGGACTTGCACATTCCTGCAATTTTCCCCATGTCTTTTATGGAAGATAAGCAGCGAATGTAAAGAATGGGAATGGTCCACAGATTCTGACCAGGCCGTAGCAAACATTTAACAGCACCAACTGTGTGGGTCACAAAAAGGTGAGATAAGAGGTTTAGTTTTTTATCAATGGAGCTTTTCATTCATCAATGTAATACCTGTAATTTTAGTCTCATTGTAGGTACACTAAGGTCTAAAAACTGTCTGTACTTGTTTTTCATCAGAGAGCATAGTGGGGCCTCACCTGAGGAAAGAATGGCCACACAAGCTGTGTTTACATTACAGATGTGCATAAAACATTGTTAATATTCTGCTAATGTTGTAAAAGCACACTTTTGCAATTGCTGTGTTTCTATCAAATAAGAAACGCAATTAAAATCACATGTGAATATGTTTGTTCCCAGGATAAATTAAAAAACCTGCAGTGCCATCATCCTGCTACCACTTTGTCTTTTCCGGCAGTAGTGACATATGACTGTTGATCACATGACTTATGTGAAGCAGAAAAAAAGTGTTTCCATCACAGTTTTTCAAACTTTCGATCCAGCTGAAAAACCACCTCATCTTACCAGAAAAACGTTTAACAAAACGTGAGTTTTTTTTCCCCACCCAAATTGACGCATTTCTATTTAAGCGAATTTATTTTCGTAATTCCAATGTGTGCAATTTCAACGTCAATGGAAACCCAGATACTGATCTACTTCATTGCTGCCTTGAACTTAATCTTCTCATCTCTTCTGGTTCTAAACACTGTCCATCTTTTTGCAATGTATTCACTGAAATTTCACCAAAGCAGTCCTATTATGGTACCGTGTTGTTACCAAGCAACAATAAACTGGGTTTGACCAAGTACGTAAGTACGTAAGTATTTTGCAGCCAAAAGCTATTGTGTCTCCGTCTGGGTCACATAATGTGTGTTGGTTTAATTGTCCCCCCTTGTCTCTTTTCTTTAATAATCTGAGTTTTTGGTGCAGCTGATTTATCAGAAAATCTGATTCAATTTGTTTTTTTGTTTTTTTTCCACCAGTAAGATTTTTTTCTTCTTCTGATGGTTTTTGTATGTTTTACACAAGTCCAGACTGGTAAGAGGGAGACGTTTATTGTGTGGGGAGTAGGTCAGAGGGTGCTACACAGATGAATTAACAGATGATAAGCATAGAGTAATGGTATATTGACAGGAGATTTGTTTGGTTGGTTAAGGTCGGGTTACATCTAAGAGGTCAGGGTTGTCATTTCTGATAAAGAGATGTCAGGGAAACTCTTAACCAATTCCACAGCGGTTTAAGTGGCCAATGATGTACTGTTGCAGACCTTTATGACATAGTGGCCAATGGAGCTTAAAAACAATCACCTAAAACAAATAAGAAGGTTTATTTGTGTATCACGCTATGGTATACACAATTCAGTTGGTTGAAATCCAAGTTACACTTTTTATAATCTAAAATCAACTATAAAAGGTATTACCAGCACTTCCATTGAGACATTTGCCACAGAAAACTGTATTTTTTCCCCCCTTTTACATTTCAGAAACTATAGCATCTTTTTTGTCACCATCAAATAGATCATTAAAATGGTCCACTTTTATGATTTTTTTTTTCTCAAAAATATATAATCAAGAACAAAAGGCCTTATATTGTAGATTCAAAAATTCCATGCTTTTTAAGTAGTAAATTATTATAACTTTCTGCATTAAAAAGTGCTCCCATATGCATGTCTTATATGTAAAACGTGCTAGGATCAGAATGCGACATGGTGTTGAGACTAAGCTTTAGATCCCATTCTTCAGAGGTAAACGTGGGCGCCGCTATGCACACACCACAGCATGACTCTGTTTCAGGACAAATAGCTTTCTGATACTGCATCTCTTTCCACTTGGCTGGTGATGCCTAAGGAATTTCCATAGTGTAGGATGTCTGCTGGGGCCGTTTGGGACCGGCGTGTTCGCTGAAGCTTCCTCAAAACGTGTGGGCGCTAACATGTTGCTGGTTCAAGTCTTCCATGAAACCTGCTCAATTAGCCCTTCTGAAACGGAGAAACAGATTCCTTTTAGTGGGACGGTTTGAATGACAGACATTGATCCCGAGTTGTAGACCTCCCATGGTCTCGGATTTATCCCATCATTCAGTGCTACATCTATATTTAACACTCTTTGATGTGTCCTTTCTAAAGCTGAAGATGGATGGCTAGGGAGGGCAGTTTTGGATGAAGAGGACCAGTATTTCTTGGGATGCTGGAGAGAGTTAAAGTGGATGGGTCATTAGCTTCAGTATGAGGGTCATTATTTGTGTTGGAGTAGAACGAGCCCAGCTCCCTCCACCATTTGAATTCATGGCCGTTCTGTGTAGCAGTTCAAACAGAGGGGGAGCGTGAACGCTCACTTGCACACACTAGCATGAAAGAATGCATTCATTTTAGCTCTCTCTCCCTTCCCCTCCCCCCTTTCCCTTCTTTTAGCACGCATTCAACACACACTCAGCCACTTATTCTGATGTAAAATGGATGAGAGTACATGAGAACATGTAGCACGTCACCGAACTGAAGCCTCTGAAGATGCGCTACAGAGGTGTAACACCTGTTTTCAGTTCCTGCTTTTAATCTCCAGGTGGGTTTCTCCACTACATGGAGAAACCCACAGTGACAAACTGGAACCCATATGGCGCTAGTGCTAGCTTAGCTTTCTTTAGCTACCACACCAATAACTCAATGTGGTACCAAAAAACTGGTTGCATCTTGGCAATAAGACATTGCTGGGCCAGAGGATGGAACCCCTTTCATTAGCATCTTGGGGCGGGGTAATGAAGACCAAGAACCAATCAAAATATTTTGTGTGCCTTGTTTGAAACTCTAGAGTGACATGACCTAATTCATCTGAATATACAACACATTGTCAAAAATAGTTAGGCAACCCATTCAAATGAATGAATTATGGTGTTCCAAATATATGGTGCATAAGATCACGTCCTGTAGACTGCTTCTAAAAACCGATTTGGAAAAAATGTTTCTCTCTTTGGAGTTTGTTGAATTCCAAAATGGTGTCTTGATAGGACGGTATCTCTGCAATAAGTCAAGGCATTTACCTTCCTTGCTCCTAAACAAATCACTATCAATTATTAGTGGAATCATAAGAAAGTAGAAGACATTTCCAATGGCCTCAACTCAGCATAGAAGTGGCTTAATACTGCAGCCCTCTGTGGCAGATATCGCTAAAACTCTACAAAAAGAACTACGAAAAGATCTCCACATGCTCCCACTAGCATCTGGAGCAGTAGTGACCTCTTTGTTGATGGCCCCTTCTGTTTCCAGTATGGCTGCGCACCAGCGCACAAAGCAAGGCCTACAAAGATATGAATAGGCGAGCTGGGTGAAGAATAATTTGAATTCACAAACAGACGGAACATCTTTACAATGAATTGGAGTGAAAACTGCGATCCAAGCTTTCTCGCCAAGCATCAGTGTCTCCTGAAAGAAACTTTCAAAATTTCCCATAAACATCATCCCAAACTTTGTAGAAAAACTTTTTCCCAGAAGGACTGAGGCTGTTGTAACTGCAAAAGCTCAACTGAGATCACGTTATGATCCATGGATTGAGATTGGTGCGCAGTCGTACTGGAAACAGAAAGGGCCATCAACAAGATTAAGTCAGCCAATTAGGAAAAAAACTTGCGTAACTTAATCTTACTACCTTATATAACTTAAGTACCTCAGTCAAACAGCAAGTGAAATCCTGGTTGTGGTTTCTTCAGTTTGAAACAATTACAAGATTAGCTTTAAAGATTAAAAGAAAACCATCTTATGAACAGTGAGTAAAGGTAATACATCAAATCTGGACGCCAAAAGTTATGTTTAGGATGAAAAAATCTGTTAAGAATTTAATTTAAAACAAAAAAAATTGTTAAAGCTTGATTTTACTTACAATTGACCAAAGTTGAATTTGAGATTTATCCCCCATTGCCCCCTAAAACAGACCAATTCGGTTAAAGGAGTGAGAGGGTATTCTATTTGAATTTATAATTGTTTATTTTTTCACTGTGTGCCATATGTTTTTGCTCTTACTCAGTAATACAAATGTTGATTTTTAGACCTCTAGAGTATTGTCTGGAATATGACCTTTGTTCTGATAGCAGAACAAAGGTCAAACACACCTTGTAGTTGCTGAGATACCTGGAATTCATTTTGGAAGTGTCATTTTCAAGAAATCTCCAAAAAAACAGGCTTAGTTTTCAAGGGGTTAAAAAGGTGTATATGACTGACCTGCTTTTTTGGTCTGTCTGGTTCCAGCCTCAGATGTTTTACAATCCTTACTCCCCCTTCCCCTCCCGAATTCTCCCTGAATCTCTTCTGTGCTCTCTTACGTCCATCATGGTACTCCCTTGGCCTTGCACATTCCCCGTTTTCTGTGAGATGGCACGGTAGAAGCTTTAATGCTGTGTTTCGTAATGATCTGTAGGGGAGATGGCTACATCATCCTTTTGTAGCCAAGTATAATAGGTCATACAGAAACTCCGGGGAGTCACAGCAGCACTCCTACTGTCAGAGAAATGACAGCGCAGTTCTTGTAGATGCCAAGTCTCCAGTAAAACTCTCGTGGGCCATCTCAGTTCATAACGCTTCTCCAAAGTGAGATTTCTGTATACTTTTAGTACTCTCCCATGTTTTTATCTGCTTTTACTTGCATACTGACACAAACCAGAAACTTTGCAGCTGTTGCACCAACAGCATCTCCTTTTTTTTTTTTTTTTTTTGCTAAACTGTGTAAACCAGTGTTTCTTTATGTTCCAGATCAGTTAGAAGATGCCCTTTTTAATGACAAGAGAGGATGACTGTCGTAGGCACAGGGCCCTTTGAACCACCTACCTAATTTGAAGTTAGCTGAAGTCATATCCTATGGCTCCCTACACAATAATGCCACCACCTTTGTGTTTCTCACCACATTAGTAGGATTAGTCCTCATCCCTTATGGCCATCGCACATGAACCCAATGGTTGCAACTCACCTGCAACAACAAACACACTTTATATACAGTTTTATAATTGCACCAAGTTACCAGTAGATTTCACTTCAGTCACTGTGATTCAAACTAATCCTATGCATTGTGATGTCATGCTTTATTTTTTTACATTATGTTTAAGCCTAATTGTCCTTTCTGAGACATTTGAAAGAAGATTTGTTACCATTTATAACTGTATAGATATTGGAAGTGGAAAAAGTGGATTGGTGCCTCCCTACTTGAAACATTGTCAATAATGCTTTCCTTTCCACTTCGAATGTAACAATGTAAACTGAAGGCTTATGGTCTAACTATCAAATCTGCCTGCTGCAGGCAGATTCTCCACGTTGGTTTGTAGGTAGAGCAAACAAATTAACCTGCACCTTAATATATTTGGGGACTTTTAGCTTTCCTGTGCAGGTAAATATGGTCAAAATAGTAGCAAAGATTAGTATCAGTGATTTTAACTCATGAGGAAGGATGTTGTCAGCTGTTCTCAAAGTCAAGATTTTATAAAAAAACAAAAAACAAAACAAAATAAAAAAAACTCAAACCTTGTCTGTCTTTGAAAGCATCAAAATTTTAAACTCATTTTGCTTTTTGACAAATACAGCTGTCAAAAAGAGCAATGCATATTCTTGCTAGTACAATGAAATAACACAATCGGCGTGCTAGTGGATGTGTGATGTCATGACACTGACTTACGTCTGGGTTTTGGACACGGATTTGGAGTGCTGTTGTCATGTAGAGGGTAAAAGGGGCCAATAAACATCTAAATTAGGGTGGCGGGTTGGAGAGCAACGGCCATTTGAGGAAATGTAATAATTCATGTAGATGCAAAAGTAGTGTGCTGCTGCATATTTTTTTAGCAATGTAGGAAATAGTCACTGCAGTCTTATGGCTGTTGGAATACATTTCATGCCTTACTTACTGTACATGATTTTCTAAACCTTTAGAAACACTTTCCCCACTAGTACAAAATACCTGATTTGCTCCTCCTTTGTTGTCTTCCTTCATCACCTCATTTGACCTTGTCTTTGAATCCAGTCCTATTCTCTAATCCCAGTTGCCGTAACTGCAGAGTAAATCTGTCATTCCACTGGAATATTCCCCCGTTTACCCACACCAGCTGTTTTTACAGTGTCTAGACACACATGCCGCTATTGATGCAACAAGACGTGGGCACGGTATGCTGCTGGACAATGAGGATATCATGGAGCGCGGTTCTTCTCCTGATGCAGGATTAAAAGCCCTCACTATTAGAGTGAGTACAGTGTACATTAAGGGCGGCTTAATGTAAACTGTGTTGGCGAAGCATCAGAGTGTGCCTGTGTGTTCACCGTCTGCATGAATAAGCACACGGCTGGCATAAAGATTGTGATGATTTTCACATTATCATCATCATACTTGTATTGTGTGTGTATATTAGGTGTGTGTGTGTGCGTGTGTGTGTTTATAGAGACTGCAGTGACTATAGAAGCACAGAGGCCGGTGACTCAGTCTTTCCTCCAGCTGTTAGCCAGAGTCTATCCCAGTATGGGTCACCGGCAGCCAGCCCAGTCAACTCATCAGGAGGTTTCCTGTGATAGCAAGCTTCTAATTCCGTTTCTGTTGACTCTGAAGTATTTATCCGTCTCCTTCTTGTGCTGCGGTTTCCAAACGGACTCGCTTTGCACGTCTGGAGCTTGTATCATGTTCAGGGTGAAGAACAGGGAGGCTTGCATGGACTTGCCTGAACCCTCGAGGCCAGGAACTTCTTTGCTTTCAATCCAAGCCCAAATCCCTGTCTACATGTTTGCATCTATTCTTTAGACTTAATTACCGTTCCGTCTAAACTGTTCGTCGGGACTAATATGATTAACCAAGATGATTAATCAAGCAACAGTCTGGAAAGCCCAGTGTAGGGTGCAGAGAACACGTGGCGATAATGGTGGGGTAGAGTAAATAACGCTGATGGTGTTGTTTAAGGGGAGAACCTCAGCAGTCTGCTGTTCCCTGTTTGGTCAGCTGCAGAGGGGCTTCTGGGTTTTTGAGGAACGTCGACGTCACCAGAAGAGAACGAGCCCAGATACATCGCTCCGTGTGGCTTATCAAAAGAACGGTCGAACACAAACATGCTGGCTGGCTTTTTCTCACAGTCCAGCTCAACGCTTTGCATATGTTTGGTCTTCACATATTCAATTCAGGGCTATTTTAAAAACTGCATTTTTAGCTGAAAGTCCTCCAAAGAGCGCTTCGTTATTACTGCCAACACAAACATTTTCTGGTACTTTCCGTTGATAGCTCAGAGAAAACACAATGATGCTATTTATTCACTCACTCTAGCAGAGTCAAGCACAACTATGATATATTACAATTAGATTAAAGTGGAAAAATCCCTAAGAGTTAAAAAAAAAGAAAGGCTCAGGATTTAGTGAATTAGTTCTGGTTTTTGCAGTCGAGGCTGTATTAATCTGATTTCTGGTTTCTTTGGGTTGTTCACAAATATTCGCCCCATTAGACTTTAACTCTTATCATAATTTAAAATCACATTCCACACTCAAACATATGCAGCCTAGTAGCTCCATACAACTTAACTTAGCTTAGTCGGTCCTTGGAGCTTAGGCAGGCTGGTACCTTACAGCATTGGTGCACTTAAAATGTGTAACTAGCTGCTCTCTGAAAGCTAAGCCCCGCCCCTGGTAGGTTTTGAAAAATTCCAGAAAAGTGGGCGGAGCCAAGAAACAGAAGAGTGAGGGTGAATGGAGAGAGCGAGTGGGGCTGTGATCAGGACGAAAGACACACTGTTGTCAACTTATCCGCTTTGTTGCTATATTTAGTGACTTTCATGACCCCTAGCGACTTTTTATCAAAAAAACAACTAGTGATAAAGTTAGTAATTCTTTTTTGGGGTTGTTGGAGACTCACGGCAACACTTACCTAAGCACTGCAGTTGAGTCTAACACAGTTGTCCATTCAACATCATACCGTCTCCATTTGTCAGAGCAGAGCATACCCATTCCACTCTGTGTCCACATTGCAAATAAATCACAAAAAAATTGATTTGGACATTAATTACTCTTTAAGAGTAAAATGGGATATACTCACGGTGACTTGGTGCGATGGACCGGACCAAGTTCAGGCAACAGAATGAAGCACAGCAATTCCAAAGGCAAAAACATGAAAAGGGGAAGACAAGAAGGAGAAAGACACCCTATCACCAGGCTAAGAAATTGGAAGATCTCCCATCAAAACTAGTCAGAGATCCACTTGGTGTGCATAAGAAGACGGATCTACAGCAGTCAAATGCATCTGCATACCAGCTGGAGAAGGGCCATCTAGTTTCCTGCAACATGTAGATCTTCACAGACTGTGAATCAAGATTTGTTGACTAATGGGTTGTACCAAACTGCGTGCACTTAACTGTCTTGTACATTTCTTGTGCAGCTCCTACACGTGTTAGCCCATCTTGAACAGGGATAACTCTAATGAGAGCAAAGTTAGGTTAGGAATGTAGAAAATGAACAAGAGTGATTCTTTGAGGTGGTTTACTGTCATTAGTGCAAGGAGTTTCTTTCAGTCAGTGACAGTGCCCCTTAGTAGCTGCGGTAGATGTGGCAAAATTAGAAGTCTCAACGCTTTGATGAATCCCTTAATGTCTTTTGTTGACGTGCCTGTGTTGTTAGGGCTGATCATCACCCAGTACTGCCAACTACAATTGCTATTGGGATAACCATAGTCAACGAAAGGCAGCACTTAAAATGATTGGGAAATGCTTCTGTAATTACATAACGATAAGTGTATTAGGGGGAGGAGCAATAAAAGCACCTTGGGTTTTTTTCTCTAGAAAAGACTTCAGATTCTTGTCTCCTTTTCCAATCCATTTAGAATGGTTTGATTTACCAGCTTCTTATTGTTTTAAAGGTGAAAAAAAGATGGTTCATCAACCCCTGGAGTAGTGTGACGCATTTTCCCCAGCCTTTCAAAAACGTCTGTGGCAACGTCTGCACAACAAACCGTTTGGGAAACTTCTTTGGGGATTGGTATTGTCAAAATGTTTGCTGGTACTCACAGTTGGTGCCTTTCAAACGTATTCATATCGCAATAACTTTTCGTTTTTTAAAGCCTCTAGTTTGAACGTATTTGACGGCGAATTTGCAGGGTAACATGCTGTAGCACAACTGGCGATTTTTACCAGAATCTTCGGTTTTCAATCTTCCTTTACATCTGAAAAGTGTGTAAAATTACAGCTACAAGTTATTTTGGGCAACAGCTTTTTACATTTAAAAACTCAAATATTGAAAATTTCTCCTTGGCAAAACAGCTTATGCTCACTCAGACTAGATGGAAGGACTCTGTGAACGTCAGCTTTCAAGTCCTGCCACAGATTCTTGTTCAGGTACTGTTACATGAGAGTCTTTTGATGTTTATCCATTCCGATTTAAGCTCCAGGTTGAAACTCCAATCAGCTTACCTGTCCCAGTGTGTTTAGGCTGATATGGAGAATGAATTGTTACATTTGGTCTTCTGTTTTCTGCACATCCATAAAGTCCCATCAACAGATTCTGCAACTCTAGGAGTGACTGATGTTAATATTCAAACACTGATATTGAACGCAGCTTGTTTAGCTGTATATTTTTAAGGGATTCGTAGTGAAAGGGGGTGAATTAAAACCCATACCACACTTTTTATCTCTGTGATATAAATTGTCAAACATAGATGGTATCCTTTTGTGCCACTTCCTAACTCTTCACTACTTTGCATTGGTCTATTACATAAACTCACAATAAAACACGCAGGTGTGAATACTGCAGTGCTTACAGTGTTTGTGTGCGTGTGTGTGTACACTTGCTGCCCCTGGTACAGATTAAGGCCTTGAAGCTGCTGGGTCTACATCTCAGACACGCGTAGTTGTGAGAAGTCTATTTGTGTCTATCGAATGAATGTCAAACTGCATGCTTGCTAAAAGCAGCCTCTTATTTCAGAGCAAGGCTCTGCAATTTTCCTTCTCATGTTTGCAATCTGTCACTGCGTAATTTTCTAAATACCGCCGATCTTGCTTCACAATTTTCACACGGAATGTGAAAAATGAGACGTCATATCACGGGAGAGCGTGGTGTGGGAGAAGACTTTCGAGTCATGTTGTTACAGTGATAAGAAGCTCTCTCTCTCTCTCTCTCCCTCTCTCTCTCTCTCTCTTTTTCTCTCTCCTCCGGTGGCATTAAGGAATTTCGGTAAAGAAGGGAGTGGCCTTACTGTCAGCCGGCTCACAAGCTCACTGTTAGACGGAGTTCTGTGCGGTTGTGGTTGAAGGGTCGAGGAGGGGGAGGAGGAATTAAAAGGCACCAGAATGTTTTGAGCTTTCTTTGCACTGAAATGTTAACTGAAAACTCACTCTTTGAACTCCCTGGGAAGGACAGAAAGGCCCTTTATCAGTTTCAGAGAGCCTACACTTTCATCTGTCTTGTTTAGCCATCTGGGAAGCTAATTGGCTGTTTCCTCTCCCCGCCGAGTGCTTTTTGGGGTAGGCATGGCAGCAGTCTGAGGTTAAGGGCTGGCACTGCCTGGCTTGGTGGATTACAGGTTTAGTTGTGACTTCAGCTGCTTGGGACGCGGAGCTGCGGGCATCACAAGTGTTGGCACGGGGTGCGGGCACTTCAGATGTGGTCAGGGCCATGTGGAAGCTTTCTAGGGTTTCTTCCACCCAGCCCAGTTTAGAACTCCCAAAGGGAGGGAGAGCGGGCTTCGCTGCAGTCCGAAACTCATGTTCAGACAAACAAACCCAGGGATGTTTGTGTATGCATGCGTGTGTGTGCGTTTGTTTGTAATACCTTGTGGGGACGATTTTCCTGACATATACTACGTTGTGGGGACCAATCGCTCTTCGTGGGGACCGGATAAATGTATTTGTCACCAAACTTTGGTTTTGTTTAAGAAAACATGATTAATAAATAAAGATGAAAAAAATGCTAACTTTTTGTTATTTCCGATCTTTTATTTCTATCTTGCTTTATTTTGTTGATTTACATCCGAATTTTCCATTTGTGGGGATTTGTAGCAGAATTGAAAAGCAGCTGAAACTGCAAAAACTACCTCGTACCTTTGTTGGTTGAATGCATTGATAAGACTCTACAATTTCTGTAATGTAAAACTATGACAGGATTTAATAAACAAAATTAAATCCAGAGTAAAGTGCAGAATTTTTACAGAATTAGTGAGAGGTTATTTTGTAGTGGTTTGGCCGCTGCGGCTATCGTACTCGCTCTACCTGGCTGGGCTCGGCACAGGCAGATTGATCCGCTCAACCATGGCAAAAAATTTTGAAACAGATGTGTTTCCAGAAAATAAAAATTAAAACTCAAAGCTTAGCGCACATGCCATCGCAAGGTTTTATGATGGCATGTGAGGGCAGATTGTAAATAGAAATACAAAAAAATGAAAAAATTTCCACCAAAATATTCCGAAACTTTCAAGAAAAAACAAAAATAAAAAAATGGAATTTTCTGGGTTTGAAAAGTTTATATGTGCTAGAAAAAACTCAGTTTGAGATTTAATTCCAGAAATTTTATAGAATAAACATTGAAATTCAAGTTGAACATTTTTCACTCAGAAATTTCTGGGGGTTTTTTTTGTTTTGTTTTTTAGAAGATTTTGGAGATTAATCTCAAAATTTCAGAGTTTTTGGGCAAAAAAAAAATACTCTTCCTTTTTCCCTATTTAAAATGGTTCTAATACGTTGCCGCGATGCTCCGGGTCAGTGAGTTTCTGTACATTTTGTCAGCACAGAAACATAGAAGAGAAGCTAGCTTCAGACAGTGATGCCAGCTAACTCTTGAACATTTAAATAAATCAGAGGTACAGTCTGTTGTAGTTGTTCTGCAGAATAACAGTAGGTCTCTATTGATCTATTGTGATCTATTGTGATCAACGTAACAAATCTATTGATTTGTTACATTTTCCCACCATAATAAGATCCTTTTTGGGTTCATAAATATGATTACAATGCAAAAAGAGGAATTCAGAAAAAAAATTATTAAAAATGGAATTGGGGGAAAACATAAAACAGACTTTGGATTATAATAAATTTGATTTCATTGGGCCTTGCATTACTGTAATTATGGCAATCATTAGACATTCTCCCTGTTTCAATGGGAAAATAAACATTTCCTCTGTTTAATTGACAGGACCATTCCTGTGGCTTATACTTGGGAAAGTCCTGCTTAATTTTTCACATGGAACAACATACTAAAGTCTGACTGAAAGATATGCAAACCTATCAAAAAATAATAATAATAAAAAAATCTAAGATTTCTTTTCACATGTCAACTACAAGGAAATATTTAACCTGACAGTCCATGAGACAACACCCCAGCCCTGACTTCCCCTTCCTCAATCAACAGTGTATAGTTTGGTGTTCTCTGTTCTTATCCTTAGTTACACAGTCCAACATTTCCTTCTGTGAATACTTAAATGCTTTGACTTTTGTTTGAGAGAATAATTTGTCACTCTGCGTGTTTCCCCACTCACTTGAAAATGGCAAAGTTCACTTTTATGGCCACGTTCTGTCTGAATGTCTGTGAAACACTAACCATATTCATACAACATGACCTTTTTTAATAATAATTATGAACTTTTCAAAAATGAGACATTCACTTGTATTCAGACACCTCGACTGCAATACCCCCAAATTAAAATCTAAGCATAAAATCAGCAGTTTTAGTTGGGCAGTGAAATAACATCCTGAGCTTTTGAACATGTCACAGATCACCGTTCACTCTGCAGTTTTGCCATTCTCTTTCCATTTAACAAAGTCACCAAAACATGGTCACCCACCTAAACTGACCCACGGTAGAAGTATCTCTGGGGACAACTATTTCTCATTTACTCCACAAATTGGATCTTTATTGAAGAGTGGAAGGAAGAAATCTATTGGCAAAAGAAAATTCAAAGCTGTTTTAGGACACACATCAAACGTAGGGGAGTCAAAGTTTAACTTCCTGGCCCGTTGAGGGAGAACCTCTAATTTTCAAAGTATGTTTAATACGATGGAATTCAGTACTATCATAGAGATAGAAATATTTCAAAAATGAATGAAAAGACACCTAAATCTAAACACTGATGTCAGTTTAAGGCTTTGATTGTAGCATATTCCAGATTTGCGATGTGTGATGACATCGGGCCGACCACTGCTCTTCACAAACCGTTTTAACTTGTAAGGTGAGCCACAGCTGTAAAATACTACCTGATGTTCTAGGAAAGCAAAGATGTGTCCCACAGCTATCTCCAGTAAGGAATCTTAACGTAGAATGATAAACGGCATCAGGGGGTTTCAGGGTGGAGTTCCATCAATAACGGAGCAGAGAGGATTATTTTCCGTGTGAAAAGTATCCTCTGCTTTTCACATGCAGAGGACATGTTTTCTAATTTCTGCCTCCATTTTATTCATGAAAAATCAGTGAGATTTGAAAGAGATTTTTCTTCAGGATGCCCTAATGAAAAATCTTTCTTTAGTTAAAGTGTGGTTAATTGAAAGGACTACGTTTAAAAAAACAACAAAAAAAAACTGCTTCATCTTCTAGTGGTTTTAATTAGTCTGGCTCAGATCCAGACCTAAATCTAATGAGATTCTGTAGGAAGACTTGGCAAAGACATTTTCCATCTAACCTTATTTAGCCTGAGTTGTGTAGTGCAGAAAAATGACCAAATATGTCAGTTTCCTGATGTGTACAGTTGATCAAGACATTCTCCAAATAGGTCTGGAGCTACAATTGTTACAAATTGTTCTTTGCCAAAGTATTGACACTTTGAAAACTGTTGATCCTTTCTCTTCACTTTGTAGTTATGTAGAATGGTGTAACAATGACAGTGGAAAGGTGAACAATCCATTCCACCTAAACATGAGCTGCACCAAAACGTGTTGTCATAATTGAAGTCTTTTTGTAAGGCAGATATTAGATGAAATAAACTGAGCTTTGCTTTTTTCTTTTTTTTTTTAAAACTTGTTTATGTTTAACCAATCAAAACTTGTTACATTCATACATTCTGTCTGCGCTGATGAAACTTATACAGCCTAGAATGGTGAGTGCTTGATCTGCTGAGGAATAGGATCCACTTTCTGACAATATATTATATTTATTTGACATTTTGCACGTACTTCTAGACTTTGTAGAAAATGTTGGGTTTTTAACTGGTAATTAGATTAAAACAAAACTAAAAAAAAAAGTTGGTGATTGCACAACACAGTTAACTTACTCTTTCTTGATGCGGGAATCTATTTTACATTAATTCATTGCAATTAATGTAAAATAAAAAATGAAGGTATGTGATAAATGAAGCATAAGCTTCTGTTACACTTCCTAATGGAGTTTTAGATGTGACTTATATGTTAAATATTAAGAAACGGTGTGCAATGTAGTCCAAAAAATTATTGGCACAGGTTTTTTGTTTGTGCCCAAACTTACTGTAAGTAGCCTGTGAATCTATGTGTTAGGTCATCAGTTCAGTCGCCCCTTTAAACAACATATTTCTAAGATGTTGATGTTGTAGGTGTTGCTCAAAGATGCTTCATATCTTGCTAAAGCTGATTAAACAGCTAATCCAAAGAGAATGTGTCTGACTAATTCAAGTGTGATTATTTGCTATGTACTAATTTTAATCCTGCTTAGTCAAAAGAAGCATTAGATAATTTTTTTTTTCAGCCATCTGAAAGAAACCCAGATTGTTTAAACCAAGCTGAAATTGTGCAACCGAGCTACGTAATTCTTCTGTAAACATAAAAATTCCCTCCGGGTTGATCCTCACCAAACTCCTCTTCAAACTGCGTTAATTCGATGCTTAAAAAATTTCTGGGGCTTTTCGGTGTGAGTCACTCGGGTTCTCTTGAGCCGATGACTAAATTTTGTTTCTCCAACCTCTTCTAACCTGCCTGCATGTGGTGAAATCGACACTCATTTAAATCCCAAGTCTGACTTAGCCTGGGAACGGTAAAAGTGTTTGGGGAGAGGAGTGAAATGTAAACATAGAAATGTGTGGAAATCTCTTACATCCAGTGAGAAGTTCACGCCTGCATGAATAAAGTGTTTTTTTTTTTCTCACTGAAAAAGTCCAAATTTCTCTCTCGTTTTGTTTTTGTTTGTTTTTTTAACTCTCGTATACGAGCAGCTGTACTTTGTGTCATAAACCTACAAAGTCAACTTTAGGGGTGGATTTGAATATATCCCAACTAATGAAAGACCACAGAAAGCCAAGGAAAGGCTCTCCTTTTAAATGTCCATGCTAAATTCAGTTTGCCTTGTGTTGTATTTTAAGAGTTCCCACTTCTTTTCTTTTTTTCCTTCTTTCTCTCTCTCTATCTCTCTCCTTCTCTTTCTCTCTCTCTCTCTCCCTGTCTCTCTCTCTCTCTTTGCTCACGGTCAGCTGCTGCGGAGAGCAGGAACGCCGGCGAACCAGCTGCTGTTCCACACACTCTGGGTCTGATGTGAACAGATGGCTCTCTGGAAAATAGGAAATGTTTTTTGATAATGGAAGAAGGTTGTAATTCTGAGCTGAGTCCGTCTATTTGAGGTCCCTTAAGTACAGGCTGCTCCCCGCCTCATGTAACACACAGTTCTAGACGTGTGTTTCATTTTCTCAAACAACTGGTGTGCGTGTGTGTGTGTGTGTGTGTGTGTGTGTGTGTGTTCTTTTTTCCTTTTTCTTCTTCTTCTTCTTCTTCCTCCTCATCTCTTTTTTTAAGTCAGCCATAGATCTAGTCCTGTCGACTAAATTACTAAGACTGCTTATGTGAGCTGACATTTACACGGTGTTGGTTTTTGTAATTACATACAATCATTCGGGTTAGAGTGTCCTGCAGACAGTCAAAAAAGCACATAAGCCAATTATTTCAGATGTGCTGCCAAATGGAAATTGGTTGCTATTGTGCGTTTGTGTTTGTGTTTGCTTTTTACTGTCAGTCATTTTGATGAAATCTTCAGTCTACAACTTTGACACTTTCTGGATTTTTGTTTTTTTTTTCCAGAGGAATAATACAATATTTACCATCTGCAATCGAATTTTTCCAGTTTTGCTGAACTTATTATTCAAATTCAAGTGACAAATGCTTCTCTACTTTGCTTAGGTGTTGCATTTGATCTCGATCTTGTTTTTTTTTTGTTTTTTTTTTAATACCTCAGAAATGTTTCAGCACAACCAGACATGCTTAAAGTGCCAGCGGCTTTGAAAGACTGTAAACATTGCAGGTTGCAGAGTTTATAAGTGCCTGACTTCATTCTTTTCGTGGTAGTCAGCATCTGGTCGATAGTGTTCCTTGAAGCAGCATTCATTGCCAATAAATCTCTTCACATTTTACAAACTGTTCCTGCTAAAAGGGATTTGAACCTGGGACCGTCTTGCTGCGTTGGAACATTCCTATCAATCGCGTCACTCTGCATCCAACATTATAATGTATTTATAGAGTTGGATAGCAAGTTACATTTACATTTTTTTTTTGGGCGGGGGGTTGCTTTTTGGAGTATTTTTTGCTACGTTGCTCTTTTTACTTTTACTTGAGTAATTTTATTTTGAAGTTTGGCGGCCCTTACTTTAGTAAAACCTTTGGATGCTCATTGTGCTGTTAGTAACCTGCTGAATGAAAATGAAGAAGAAGCTAGTTCTAACCAACAATTCGCCAGACACACACACACACACACACACACACACATACACATACACATACACACACACACACACGCATGCCTGCGGTTTTTGTTAAAGCTTCATACGTTTTATATTGAAAGAAACTGGTTTGGGGAAACAAATCATTCATTTTGATCCTTTTGATTAATACACAAAAATTTCCACATAACTTTATGTTTTGGCCCTGCTGATGATATCATTTTTAAATATTAGATGATTGATGTTTTGATCAGTTATTCAGTACTTGAGGCACCTGTTTATGAAATACTTATTTACCATTGAGTAATTTCTTGGATAGCTATTTTTTTTACTTTTACTTGACTTGAATTAGTGCTACTCTTACTTGTATTTTCGGGTTCCTCTACCGTCCTCTATTTATTTATCTGTTTCTGTGGGAGATATAACAACCTTTTTTCAGATTTCATTACTTTCCTCTTGAGTGGTCAATCTGTGGAAAAAAACCCTTTTCCCTCACATGAGTTGATTAGTAACAGGTGGGCAGGAGATCAGCGTCCTCTCTTTGAAATAACCTCAAAAGATCAAAGGTGAGACGGCCCCAAAAGTTACAATCGCGACACGGCAGGTGTGGGACTTCCTGTAAGATTTCCAGCCGGGTGTCAAAGGTGAGCAAGATAGAAAGCCATAGAAGGTCAGAGGGCGTTCATGTCTGTCTTCTGTATGCAGTTTGTTTAAGAATCGGTGACTCTGAGAGCGGTGATCACACCAGACTGTTGGTAAACAACGGTCCCTTTAACACAAGGCTGCCACCGAGCTCCTTCAGGGAAAAATAACCTGGCGGGTCAGAGGATTTATGAAATCTTTTCTCTGAGCATTCCTGTCCACGGCGTAAACTTCAGAGCGACATAAGTGATTGCTTTGTGTATAAGAAAATAGACATTTTTCCTTCACACATTTAAAAATGCCATAACCTCAGATACCAATTCTTGTGTTCCAACAAAGAATGGATCAGAATGAGCTTTTTCACTTTAAAGAAAGAAATGGCTTCCAATCAATCTGTACCGTTCTGTTACAAGCTGGAGAAATGTTAACAATGTGTGTAATGTCAACCTGTTAGGATTGTCAGGAGTCCAGTAAAACAGACAAGTGCATGCCTCCGCTGATTGTGTTTATGTATCAGAATTCCTTATCGCAGCGGTAATCACACGCCGCATACCACGGCTTAACACACCACTTTTTATGTTTTATGTTTTTATTACGTATAAAAGCTAAACTGTATGTCTCACACACATATTTTTTTCAAAAGAAAAATTGTTTTGTTTTGAGAAAAGTTTTGGCTTTCCCATAGACTTCTACTGTTTTTGCTTTCTCGTTGCATAAAAGTGTCTCAAATAATTTAGCACATTTTAAAATCAGACAGAGATAGTAAATGTAATGTAGAATATTTTCCAAAAAGTCTTGAGGTTCATCAAAATTTGTACTTTTCTAATCCAACTGTGACGTAGGTGGTTTTGGCCTCCCGTTAATCCCACTTTTTTTTCCCCCAGTCTCTTTGTTCTTTATTGTCAGTCATGAATTGTTCTCTCAATCTGTGAATAATAGTTTTCACTGTATTTCGCTAGAGTCCTGAAGACTTAGAAACGCCTTTGCAGCCTTTTCCAGGCTGTTCCTGAATTTCTTTAGTGCATTTCTGTGATGCCTTTTAAGGTCTGCTTCATGTTGTCAAACAGGTTCTACTTAAGAAATCTCTTGATTCTACAGACGGTAATCAGACCTGGTTGTGGTTAAATGAAACTGAACTCTTTGTTTTTCTTTAAAAAAAAAAAAAAAAAGCAAAGGTTAATGAGGGAGTTTCCAACTCCAGCTTCTCAGTCGGTTAATGTTAAACAATTTTGGGAGGAACATTCAACCTTGACGATCAATCACGTTTGGATTCTTGACAGAGTAAAAAAAAAAAAAATCTAATGCTTTGCTTTTACTTTACTATGATACAGATTTTTGTAAATTGAGAACATGGGGTGACTAAATCTCTTAGGGATAATCAGAAGCATGCCAAAGTGTAGAAAACTGTCTGCGCTACACGTCAAACATTGAAGCAACACATAATTTTGATGGAACACAATACATGTGCTGAACCACTACTACACCTACGTTCCTGTAACTTGTTGAGTTAATCTGACCGGCTGTTCGTCTTACTTGCCCTGAAGTACATGCCAGAGAATAAACATCCTGTCCTGTAAGACTGTTTGGCCAGTGATTTCTCTCCCTCCATGCAAAGTAAGTTTAACTCTTGCTTTGATAAAAACACAACATTCTTTTTGTGCCTCGATTTACCTTTTGTGGTCGGGGATTTTGAATTGGTATACATAAGACTTTTCAAACTTTAAATGAAAATAAAATAAAAAAGAGTATGTCCGGAATTCACTTTTGAACTGAAGGAAATATTTGTGGTTCTTTGTTTCTTCCTTTTAAAAAAAAAAAACATCTGTCCAGCATCCTTATGTTTCCAGCCGCTTTCAGAATTTAGTGTCATATCCTATCATCCTCTTCTTAAAAATAACGGCGCAAGTCTTTTTTTTTTTCCCAAAAAGTGATTTTTTTTCTCTCTCTTTTTGTCTTTTTTGAGCTGCATAAATCACAGAGGTGATGACTTTTAGTGCAAAAACTACTTTTGGCAAAAACATGACTTGGGCCATTATTTTAGGAAGGTGACAATATTCATTCAGCATGGCATGACTTCAAACCTATAAACACGTAGAGCTAAAAGTAGCAGAGATCCATAGCAGAGAAGGAAATTTTTGTTGACAGAACTACTTCTCATAAAAATCCACAAATCCATGGACAATTCTAGAAATGGGGGCGACTGGGCCTTGAAAGAGCATTTCAAGTGGCTCCTTACAGCTGGAGTACGCAACTTTTATTTTTAATTTAAAAAATGTTTTTGACATATTTGTTAAAATTGTCACCAAGTCGTCACAGTATAATATGAGACAGATAATCTGTGAATAGATCGATCTCCTCCACCTTTCCTGACAAAACAACCAATCAGAGCCGGGGGGAGGGCCTTAGAGCTGTCTATCAACTGCCTGTGCACTAATGGCGGTTTACCTTTCCAGCAAAACCGTTTAAATGTCATCATTGGCTTAGCATTCAAAGCTAAGACCCGCCTCCTGGCTCTGATTGGTTGTTTGTAGTAAGCAGAAGGAGAAGGCAGAGGAGCTTGATTTTTTTTTAATCAAAGATTAACTGAGTCATCTGCGACAGACTGGCGACCTGTCCAGGATGTACCCCGCCTCTCGCCCGGAACGTTAGCTGGAGATAGGCACCAGCACCCCTCCCGACCCCACTGAGGGACAAGGGTGTTCAGAAAATGGATGGATGGATGGATAACTGAGTCATACTATACTGTCACAACATAGTGACACCTTCAACAAATATGCATAATATTTGTTGAAGCTTCAATATATTAAATAAGGAAATATTGGCTGTTTTTTTTTTCCGATCCTTTCTTCTGTGCTTCCATGAAAAACACTGAACCCACCCTGGCCCCCTCGATAAATCTGGTCTAGAACCACCGCTGATTTTTCCCATGAACTTTTTGAGAAACTCCAAAGAGGTATAAATACTTTTACACCACCACTGGAATAGATTTGAGTTAGGAAACTGGCCCTGTTTGGTTCCAGCCTCTGTCTTGGGTGATTGACACACGTCCTCCGCATCTTGTCATAATGTTTGTCCTTACAGGAAATGGCTTTCTCCCTGGAGGAGCGTCTCCAGCTGGGGATCCACGGCCTGGTGCCGCCCTGCTTCATCAGCCAGGATGTCCAGGTGCTCAGAGTCCTCAAAAATTACGACATGAAAAGGGACGACCTGGACAGGTGAGACGCTTCCGCACAAAACCAGCCAGGATGTCGCGGTGCGTTCCAACAGACTTCGTATGTTATCCTGTGTAAGAGTTAAATCTCATCTGATCCTCTGTTTGTGCAACCAGATCCTTTGTGCAGAGCCTTTCAAAACACAGAAGGCAGATTAGCTATCTGTCCTCTGAGATCATCCGTCTTCTCATACCATAAATTTTACTTCATGCTCCCTGATCTCCTTTTCCACTCTTCCTCCATTTAGTCTGTCTTCTCTGTTTTTACAAAGTCCTAGGTGATGAAATAAAAGCTTCTTGCACGCTAACTTGCACGTTTCACGTCCACTAGCAGCAAGCATTACACAACCAACGTACTAACCTTTCATTTTGGGCTTTTTTGAGCAGCTGAAGTCATCAGCTAATTTGCTTTTCCATAACCCAACCCTCGATCAACAGATGCTCAATCAAAACTGCACTTTTCTACATTTTTTCAGGGAGAAAAAGTGACTTTAAAAGTGGAAAGGAGCAGGGCTGTTGTCTTTTTAAAGTGTAGAAACGACAGTCAATGGGAATCTGAAAACAGCAATTCCTTCCCATGCTTTCAGTGTCACTAGCTGCACATGCCTCACGAACGTGCCCAAAACTTTGTCGATGTTCCGCTAATCTCGGAAAAACGCAATTTTGTAATTGCTGTGCTTCCATTAAATAAAAAACGCAATCCAAAACACAAATAAGTTTGTTAGCGCAATAAGTCATTGAAAAACATGCCGTGATATTTCAAAGTAACTCTGTTTTGGTACTGACTGCCAGATGCCATCATTTATTTAGATGACTTTTTAAAATATGGGCTTTCGGTTCTATTTTCACCAGTCGCCTCACATTTTTGTTGTATATATTTTAGGAGATCTGCACAGCAAGCGCATGGTTATGATCTTGATTGATGGAGTGACCACTCTGCTATCAGGAGAGGTGGATTCCAAACTGTAATGAAGACATATGCATGCAATTAGTGCAAAGAAAAAAAAAGGAAAGCTATTCCATAGCAGCTCTAAAATGAAGCAGCTGATGTTCAAAAGCCAAAATTCAGAATGCAGTGGTGTGTGTCTCTTGCTCTTCCCGAGGCATTACTAGCACCCACCATGGTTTTTAATTCCCCACTGTTCTTTTAACAGTCCCCAGCACATAATTTAGCAGTAGCAATCTGCAGTGATGTGTTGGAACTTGATGTGGTGACTTAGGCTGCATTCCATTTACCGAAAAAGTTGTAAAAGTTGTAACTCTCATTTAGGAATAATATCACTCCCTCCCAACTTAACCCTGTATCAGTTACAAGTTTAAAAAGCATCTGGGATTAGTTCATTACTGCTGTCCGTTAAAGAAAAATTAGCACTACTAGTAAAAAAAATTATACATGTCTCTCCATTTAATGCATTAAGCTACATTAGCAAGATGTATGGTACTATGATGGGAGACTGATTTACAGGGAAAGTTCAGATTGGTTTATGAAATGAGGTTCTACTGGAAGCATAAAATAATTAGCTGGTTTGGTCTCTTTGTTTAGTATAAATCTAGATTAGTTGGTGTTGGAAACTGATTCTAAGTGCTTGTCAGATTGAGCCCATGACCGAGATAAACTTCTAAGGTCTGAAAATAACTCTCAGCTCTGCAATGCTTTACTTTTCTTCTTAATGGTCAGTCCAGCAGGAGACGTGTCAAAGGTTGAATTCTTAGTATGTTTCACACAAGATCGTTGGTGACAGTTTCTCAGAAAATTCACACCCAATGCAGACTTGACTAAAGTTTCAAGGTTTGTGAAAAAGCATATACTTTTAAAGGGGGAATATTATGTAAAATCAACTTTTTTGAGACTTACATCATGTTATAATGTTATTCCCTCATCAAAAACATACCTGGAGTGTTGCCAAGATTCTTTCATGCATGTTTGAAAAATCCTTTAATCTCTTGTGGCAACCATTCAGCTGTGCAAAACACTTGGGTAGACCTAGCTCCTCCTTCGAGATGCAGTTTCAGCTTCAGTGTCAGCTCCTTCACACTAGCCAGCAGCAATTAGCAAACACCTGGTAGATCTGCACATCTGCTGAGCTCATTATACGAGCTAAGTCTCAGTGCAACATTGCTAATAGATTTTGTTAATAGAGGAGCAATGTTGTGATGACTTCTTGGAGGCGGAGTTTCAGAAAGAACAGGAGCTTGTTAAAGAGACAGAGGCCCAGTTTCAAAGTGTTAAATTACAAAATCAAATTTCCTTTAAATAATATTTGACATGCATAGTATTTTCATAACAACCGAAGGTAAGATAGTTACTTGATTGTGCTATAAAATACATAATGTTGCCCCTTTAAACCTCAGTTGGTTGTTGTCCATCCATCACAGCCTTTGGTTTCCCTCAGCAGACTTTGGATTTTTGCAAATAGCAGTTTGATCTTGTTATTCCATGCAACAGAAATCTTTCATCAGTTTGCTGTTTAGTTGACAGACATAAAGCAGATGGTAAGGAAATAAGATGCAAGAACAAGTTTTTTTTATTTTCTAATGCTAATTTTATCTACCTTTTTAATTAACCTTTTTAAATATATATTTATGCAGCAGATCTCCAAAGAGCAGCTGGTGGACCCTAACCTAAAACAGACAAAGCCTGCAGGGTGCTCCTCCTCTCAGCAACAGGCACCTTGTGTTCATGGCTTTATGGAAACCTCCCTGATTAGGAACTGAGTCCTTTCTGGCAAACGGCGCTTAATTTAGGTCACACACACATGCCTTCATTTCCCGCTCGGTCTATAGAACAAAGAGCTTGTGTCACATGTCTGTAGGTCCACTTTCATCTTGTATGTTTTTTCAGTTATTTGGAAGTAAAACAAAAACGGCTTTAAAAATAATTGTTCTGCAGAAATCGGGATTGAGTGCAGTTCACTCACGCAGCGCTTTTAGCTGTATGGTATATTGATTGCACCCATATGGACATCTGAGTGTAAGAAAGAGGGAAGAAAAAGTTATTCGGTTTAGCAAATGTCATCACTGAGATGCAGAGAGCATGAAGGTTTGACAGATTCTCTTCATCCTCTGACTCTTGCAGGTACGTGTTCCTGATCGGGCTCATGGACCGGAACGAGAAGCTCTTCTACCGAGTCATAACATCGGACGTGGAGAGATTCATGCCCATTATTTACACTCCCACTGTGGGCCTGGCCTGCCAGCAGTACGGCCTCATCTTTAGAAGACCAAGGTAGATCACATTCCTGACGATAGCTTTACTCTTCAGCTGTCTGATGGTCCATTAGGATAGGTCTGGATTTGGTTTTCTTAAAGTGTTTTGGTTCGATTTCACCTTCCTTTCCTCAGTTTGTCTTCTCTGCTCCTCTGTCACATGTTCTGTGTGTATGCGAGAAGATCTTGTAACATCAAAATGCCAGTACGTTCTTTATCTGCATGAAGTATGTCTTGCAAAGTACCATCCACTTGCTGTAAGCATGCGTCTTTCTAAAAACCACAAAATATCACTATGCTACCTTGTCAAATCTCTGGTTTAGGCTTTTATTTTTAAGTAAGGCAGGAAGTTGTTTATGTGTTGACTGATTTTAAATTATTTGCAAAGTAGCATTTTGGGTAGAAAAAGGAAACGGTCAACGAAGACACAAATGTAAACGGTCTTTGTTTCCTCCCAATTGTCTTGAGAATTTTGAGCGAACTTTTAGAATATTCCAAAAGAGAAAATGCGAATTAGCCGTGTCTCCAGCTACTGGTTTGGAGCAAGTTAACCAGGTTACTTAAAGTGTAATTTCGTCAAGTGTTGGCGTTAAGTACGGCTGTCATAGACAAAGATGTAGAGTTGCAAACTAGCGTGGAGCAAATACCTCCCAGCCAAGCTGGTCTTAGATTTTTTTTTCAGAGTTCTGTGCTTATGGTGAAGAATTTGTTTTAAATTTTGGCATTTCCATTGACCTTCCTTAATGCGATACTTCAAAATGCGTATTTAAAAAATAAACGATGGAAACATAGCCGCTGTGACTACGCTGAGGATGTGGTGACTTTTTAACAATTAGCTGCTTAAACCACAAAGGCTAGCATCTGCTGTGGAGCATCAATATTGGAGTTGCATCTCTTCCCTGACGTTCTATTTAATTTTCAGTCCAGAGTATTTACCTCCATTTGGTGTGTTGTTTAAATCTGGTAACATCAGATGCATGCCTTGATAATTACTCCCTCAGTGTCTTTGAAAGCATCTCAAAAGGAAGGACGTGTTTTTATTTTCTCCCATTGTTTAGTTCATGGGAGCGTGGCCCCACCCTGTTTTTATTAATTGCTGTACAGTACTCCTTGTTCTTTTTTGCCATTACACTTGCGTCGCTGCATGTGTGGCAAAATCACTCCACTGGTCATGCCAGCCTCTGTACAAACGCAGCACATGGAGTCCAGTGGAAGGAATTGACTTATCATGCAGGAGCTGCTGCCAGCTTTTTTTCCTTTCTGAGATGAGAACCTGTTTTTTCTTTTTTCTTGTTCGTAAAACAAAGGACAGTGGAAAACATGATAAATCTTTACCACATGAGTTCAAACTCCCACTTGGGAGGTTAGAAAATCACCCAGTGGTAGGCCACACAAATTTGATAGCACATCATGAACACTTTGATTAGTGAAACAAGCAAATGGCGGCAAATGTCATTTTTGACATTGTGTAGAAATGCATAAACACACTGGCTAAGACGTTTCTGATTGCGCATATCAATTAAAACAATAGTTTTCACTAAAATACACACACGTGTCAAAACCTTTTTTAAAAAAAATTGCATTTCCCTGTAAGGTCATCTGGTTTACGTCTTTCCCTGACAGCAACTCCTCCAAAACTCCCGGCAACAGCAACAGTTGATAGCCACGCCCCCCATTACCCCTGCCAGTGGTGCATTCAGGGCTACAATCTGTTTTACTTGGATCTGCTCCCTGCTGTTAACCAGATTCATGAGGTTTTGAGTGTTTTTACTCTAATTAGCCTCAAAGGAGGAAGACCACCCCAGTTAATTGTGTTTTGAACCCTCATAGTCTCGCTTACGGCACACTTACTGCTGTTTTAAACAATTAAAAGGATGAATATTCTGGGAATACAGTCCAGCTAACCTTTTAAAAATATTCTTGGAATCCAGAAGAATATCTGGATTCCAAGATACTGGAATATTCGCCAAAATCAAAGATCTTGACAATCCTTTGAAACATGGCATGCTTAGGAATATAGCAAGGCTCCAAGTAGCCGTAGACGTTTGAGGATGTTCCCCCAACTGGCCATCCGCTCTGCAGCAATGTTGCTTTGTTTGGTGGTTCATGCAGACATTCATGCTGTCTATTCTTGTGCTTATGATTAGTTGTGGAATGACGGGTTTTCCTAATGATGCCCAAATAGTTTTATTAGAAATGCCTTGGCAAACCAAATTCTCCCATGCGCACAGCACTGTTACCCAACATCTCCCTGTTTCTCCATCCACACTGAACTTACTGGAAACTATTTCCATCCTGCTTTCCCTCTTCTCACACTCAGCTAGCTGGAAGAGTCAGCTTTTACACTCCGCCTCAGTGGTTGTGCATGTGAGCAGGTACTTCTGCCAGATCCAACAGCTTCTATGGGAAATATGTTTTTTTTGTTGTTGTTGTTGTTTTTTATTTGGGCAGGGGTCTGTTAACCAGAATCCAGCTGGGATGTTTCTGTCAAGCCCAAACAGATTTCAGTCAAGTCATTTCTCTTCCGTGGTATTATGTAAAAGTGACTTTTTTTTAAGCTTTACGTCATGTCATAATGTTATTCCCTCATCAAAAACATACCTGCAGTTTTGCTTTGATTCATTCATGCATGTTTGAGAAATCCTTGAATGTCCCGTGGCAACCATTCGGGGTGCCTAAACGTTTGTTCTCACAAAATGCCATTTATTTCCTGCAAGCTGAGCTTCCTCCTCACAGAGCTGCCCTCCCCTGCACCTCCTCTACTCGGCTCCTCTAGACTAGCAGCAGCAGCTATTAACAAACACCTGATGGAGCTGCACCTGTTCTGAGCTCATCATGCAAACTACTTTTCACTCCAACTCATTATACTGTTTACAACTAAGACTGGTTGTAAACAGTATAATGGAAAAATGATGATGTGCTGAAGGAGAAAAAGCAGGAGCTCCTTAAAGACACAGAGGCCAGTTTCAAGGGGTCAAAATTATTTTAAGATATTTACATATATAACATTTTTGTAACAACTGAGGTAACATAGTTACTTAATTTTGCTATAAAATGACACGAGAAACGTATATCCAATGATGTAACACAAAATAATTTATTTAAAAAAAACAACAAATAATATGATATAGCAATAAAAAACTGACATTTATTGTACTATTTTCACAAAATCTCACAACAAAAGATGCAACACAATGCTTGGAGGAATGCATGGGGAAATCAAATTCACATGCTTAATGTAAGTAAAATATTCCAGTTTTCTATATTTTATCCATCTTAAGTAAAATTAAGTTGAACTGAATTTATTCCGAGGCGTTCTGTTAAACCTAAACAAATATCAGAACACACATAGTTTGTTTCGCTGTTCTCATTCACAGCCAGTTTTTATTTATTGATCCCAGTTTTTTTGTAAAGCAACTACCACTCAAACCGTTTCTGTCTCTAATCAGAATCGGCATGTTTGGATGCAGGTTACCGATGGCAACTGCTTTTGTTTTACAAGCTCGCCGAGCCACCTGCCGCTCTGAGCAGCAGACCAAACAAACAGTTTGGGTTTGGGAAAGTACTCAGGCCGTGGCCCATTCTCCGAAAATCCACAACTTTTTATTTTTTTAATCTATACATATTTCCTTGAAACAAAATAAGCACAAAATGACCTCCTCCCAGAAAAATACTAGTAAACTGGAGAGAAACAAAGCAGACTGAGGAAAAGGACAATATCAAGGATGACTCAGGTGAAAAATATCTCGGTTTCCTTCCTAACCCTGATGGATCGTAGATTATTCCATGGGTGGGAGTTGCGCTCCTCCTTATTGGGAAAGCATTGCTGTCGACTTGAATTAATCAAATCTTCTCCCAGCATGCCTCACTGTCCGTCTTTTCTCCACCGATTGCCATCATCTGCAAGTGTCTGAGCAGCTGTCTTTGCAAATATCCTTGATAAAAGCACATCTGCGTGGAAATTTCTCCGATATTAACTTAAAACAGAGGAATTGGCAACATTTATTCTTACTCGATCTATTAAAACTCATTAATAATTCCAATCTGATAACAAAATCTTGTACCTGTATTTTCGACAACATGGCTGCAGTTAACCGAATAGACCGTTTAAATAAGATGCAAATGGCGACTAAAACTGGGAACTGTGTTGAAATTTTGCTGTAAAATTGCAAAGTCCTTGTTTTCAGTGAATTCTTTCACTCACTCTGTGTGACGTTGCCTTTGCATCTTCTCTAGAAATGGTTAACAATTGGTCACAGGAAGAAGGCTTGAACGCTGCTCTCATCATTTTATGTTATAGTTCTCAAAAAAGTATATCAGGCGATATATTCAGATCAGAGGATCCCTAGTTTATTCATGATGTGAACAAAATACATATAACAAAATAGTGGAAATAGATTTACAATAAAATTAGACAATGTTGTCATATTATTAGCAGAATAACATTGTTTATTTGCATAACTGTTTTAAAGTCCCGCTGCTGATAATAATATATTTTATACTGATGTGTTAAAAGATTATAAGGAATTATTTGTTTACAAAAAAACACCATAACAGGAAAACAGCTCAGTTTCTATTTGACTTTTTACTCACAGGCGTCGCCGTAGAAATCCTCTTAATAGATTACAGAAGTCACCATATGTTCAACTAAGTTTCTGTGCGTGTGTGTGTGTGTGTGTGTGTCTCCGGACCACCATGGTAGCAGATTAGCCCTCTAATCACAGCCTCTCAGGTATAAAGACTTTCTGTGTAGAAGCAGCGGTCCTTCCTTGTCCTGCCTGACTTTACCAGTTTAATCTGCTGAACTGAGACCAAACACTCCGACAACCGGACGTGCGCAGGAGGCCAAAGGTCAAGCGCCATTAAGAGTCAAAATATGGCCGACTCTCTGATCTTCAGATGCGTCGGAGGGGGGAACGTAGTGTTGGAGGAAAAAAGAAACGTATTCACATCACGGGAAGTATAGTGGGCGTTCTAATTTTTGTTAATTTGTTCGCCCTTTAACCAACATGGTTTTATGTAGAAAAAGTTGGTCTGTTTTATTTATTTATTTTTTTTTATCACAGCTGAAGTCTGTTCTCGCCGTAAATATAGCTTCTTTATTTTGTTTGACAGCTGGAAGTGTTAACCGGTGATAAATGATGATGTTTTTGTTGTCGAAAAATAATCCCGAGTTCAGGATGAAAGTTCTTCCGCTTGCTTGAGTCATTTGCGAGGTTGCGTTTCCATGACGCTGCTTCATGTAGACCGTCTAAATAAACCAATAATGTTCTTTTCAGAGAAAGACTGCCTGTTCAAGGGCTTCTTGGGGGAAGTGACACAAAGCGATCCATCTGGCTGATGGAGAATTATGGATGTTAGTATCCCAGGGGTGGATCCCCTCTCTGAGATTGAAGAGTTGGCTGACTTCTCCAGCTGTCTGTCAGGATCTGGAAAAATAAAAGCCAGCCAGGCGTTCAGAAACTCAGAGAGCGAGGACAAGTGCTATCTTTTTCTTTTTCCAAGTTTGTAGAGAAGACAGGGAAGGAAAACTTAACTTTCTGCAGTGGGAAAGATTACTGACAGTCAAGTAACATGCATATAGAAACACCGTGTTTGGTGGAAACACAGCTGTAACAGCACAACTCTATGAAGAAGAGAGAGCAGAAATTCCTCTACAATGACATAAAAGGCTGAATAAGTCATGCCAAAGCAGGTATCTGGAGCTGTTTTCAAGTGAACAATGTATTGGTGTTCCCTGGGGCGTCTCTCATTTCCGGTGTGAATTTAAATCATGTTAACACGTAACTTAGTAAGTGTTAACAGGGATTCCATGATCAAATCTAAGACCCAGACCAGACTTGGTCAGATATCTGGGAAAACTGGTACGTCTTTATGCATTTTGGCCTTTCATCTATGCAAAAAATCTGCTTTATACCACGAAAACCAGTTATTTATAAAAACTCTGCAACAAAAATTGCACCAACATATCCACATACTTGTTTTGACATAATTTCCGATCCGACATTGTCTTGTGTTTTGTAACTTTATATTATAATATACTATTAAAAAGTAGTTAAACCTATACATGGGTCCACACAAATTAACCTCCTGGTGCCACGCTTAATTCCTAACAGGAAGTCGTGGTTGTTTTGAAGCAATCTGATTGGCCAACATAGGTTTTAGCTTTGCTCTACACTTCTCCCTATGTGTTTGTGTCTATTTGTGCGGGTTCACGTGACTTAAAAACTTTTCTGAAGCAATTCTGCGTCTACCGTGTTTGTTAAAAAGGTGTGGCTGAGATATTTGTTTTTATAAAAGACCCAGCTACATGTGTGCAAGACCTAAATATCTCCGTAAATGGGGTTTCATGGGACCAGTATCAGATTTGATAAAACAAAACAAAATAAAACAAAACTTAACTTTTAAATCATACTAACAAACAAGTATCACAGACAAATTTGTGTCACTATGGGATCTGAGCTAAAACCCTTCTGGGTGTAACTAAAATAAACTGATTCACTTTGTTTGTCATGACCAGAGAACCATGACAAGCAAAGTGAATTAGACAAAGTATTGTTGTTTGTCACTGCTCTTTAGTCATGATAAACAGCAAAAATAACCCCAGACAGACATAAAAACAGAACGAGTCTATATAATTTATTAACTAGCTCATGAGGGAGAAAAAAGTCTCCATCTTGGGTGTGCTAGCAGGAACCAGGGTAACAACCTCAAAACAAAAGGAGGTTGCCGCAACTTAAGATGGTTATTTATTGATTAAATTAATAAAAAGCCATGAGATGACTCATGGAGTTTGCAACAAACCACATAGTGGACGGATATAACACATGGAAAAAAGGAAGGGCTCTAGTTAAAGGAGAACAAAATCAACCCATCATGCATGTCAAGCACTGTTTTTTTAAGGGAAACTAGAGAAATTGGAAAAATGAAAACCTTTAGATGTTCAGCAGGGAACCATAAAAACTTCAGCTGTAATATCAACATTAGATTCCAAAGCCTTCTCAGAACAGCTGTATTTATCCTGCAATTAAATTTCTAATTGGTGAAGTCTACTAAATGGGTTATTTATAGTTAAAATAACCCCCTCCCCCCCCAACCCCCAGCATTTTTTCCTATTTTTTATTCACAATTTTGTTGTGAATAAAAAACAAGTGTTGTAGCACTTAAAACCCCATTCAGAAACTTCAAAGCTTGTGGCTGTAAAATGAGGAAATGTGGAAAACTTTGAGGAATGTGAATACTTTGACATACCTCCGACAGTCTGAAAACGCAAACCAAACGAAGTGATGTTTAAGTTATTAGCGCGATGAGGACTGCGTTGCAGACAGCCATGGGAAGTCTTCAGGAGTGCGCTTTGATGAAATCAGAGGGTGAGCTGCAGGAAGTTTTAAGCCTCTAATGAGAGGTATCAGCTGAAGGCGACTTGGCCTCCTCTGAAAGGACACATGCTGGATGATGAAGCGTTCCAACTCTACAGATTAGGTTAGGTTTTTTTTTTTTTTTTTAAGGATGTGATCTTAAGACATTGCAAGGCCACACACAGAATAACACTAGCTGTGTTTCCATTGACCATATAATTAAGCAAATTAGAATTCCAAAAATAAATTGGTTTAATGGAAGCAGGGCAATTTTGAAAAACAACTCGTTTTTTTTCTTTTTTGATAAAACATTTTTGTGTTAAGTGATCTATGGTGATTAAAATTTGTTTTATTTCACAAAACTGCTTTTTTTCGCATCACACGAGTCGTGATCAGCAACCGGCTTTTTCTACTGGCAGACGAAGACGAAGACAACAACAGGAAGCGGACGATGTGTGTTTTTTAATGATTTTTTTTTATTGTGTTTCTTGTTTAACGGAAACATTAAAATTGCAAAACTGTTTTATTCTTTACACTAGTGGAATCTTGGCAAAGTGTTGCACACATTTGTAATGGAAACTCAGTTACTGTAAGTGTTTGGGAGGAGACATTTCATTTGATTTTAATTACAGATGTGTACAAAACGTCTTCCATTAAGGCCAGATATGGATGCCACAGATACTGCTCTATTTGATCACAAAACTGCATGACGTGTTATTTTTGTGTCAATGATGTGGAGATGTAGAAAGTCGGGTTCTGGTTTGCTTTGACCTCGTCAGACGTTTGGAAGTTGTTCCAATCTGGGTTTTGATGACTTGCATAAAAATATACGGCTTATGACCGTTAAACATCTTCAGTTTGTGACAGCAACAAAATTTCAGAGCAGAGTTGAGCCGTCGCCCATCTCCCTGCCTGTCCTTCCCTTCCTTCCCTCCAAAGTACAATAAATGATGTAGCATTTAATGCTCAGATGAAATCTACTTCAGTGGTACAATCTACTATATAAACATGGAAAGCAATCAAGCTAAATGTACGCTTTTATGAGCTGTCTTCCCAGTTGAGACTACCTGGCTGGATCGTGTACAACCCAGAATTTTATGGGCCATTGAAAATTCATATTGCCACATGTTTCCATGTGTGTGTTGTGTTCTGCAAGGACAGCCAGGTGGTTGGGAAAAAGTTCACTTTTTTTTTCTTTTTTTTTCCATTGATTCCATTGGAAAATCGAAAAATCACTGCAGGAGTATTCGTTTCGAGTTTTTTTGTAAGGCTTGTTTCTGTCAGCCTAAAAGCCCGCCTGGCAGCATCCGTCCGTGGTTTTTCTACCTTGCAGACAAGTTTCTCTTTGTGTTGATCTTGATCCAGTCAAAGTCCGTCAACTCACTGTTTTCTGAAAAAAGTAGGCAGACATGTTGAATTTGCAGCTTTAAAAATCTTACTTTTGAGTCAAAAATTTACTCAAGACTCAAGTTTTATGATGTTGAAGACTATATTTATCGAAGCACAGGAATGCACAATGAAAATGTGCATTTCGTTTAGGTGGAAGTAAAGTAAAAGATCCAATCGTTAGACAAAACACTTAGAAAAAAACACTTGGAAAAGAAAAACCTGTCTGCATTTCACAAGAGAAGGGAAGGACTGCAGGATTTTCAAACTATATAGAAGTCACCTGGTTTATAAATGGAGCGAGTAATTTAATCTCAATATAAATACAGCTGTTCTGTGAAGGCCTTGGAGGTTCGTAAGAGAACATTAGTGAGCAAAACCTCATGTATAATAGGAACACGCCACCTCCACACGCCCCTGCAACCTTCAAGCTGTGGTCTAAAATGTATCATTTCATTTTTTTATGTTTTAAAATAAGAAATAAAGTGTTATCATCATGAAAGAGCCACAAATGATGCTAAAGGAAGGTAGAAGTGACACTAAGAAGCTGGGTATAATGTGAGTTTTAAACTAATTAATTTGCTGTTAGAATGAAAACATCGTTTCTTTCCCACCACACTAGGGTACTGCATATCTATTGGGTGTCATATAAGTTACACGGTAAAAAGTTAACATCAATATTTGAGTTAAATAAAAAAAAAATGGTTGTTAATTTTTCAAAGTTGTATATTCGCCATGTTATTTATGCACTTATGTCATTAAGTTCAAAATTCAATATAAGCTCAGTTTCAAACTAAGTACTTAATTGAAAAGCTAAATATTTAGTTCTCAAATAAGATTTTTAGCTTATGAATTAAATATGTACCTATGTTTCATTAACATTGTCAGATGATTGAGCAAACAATGTTCTGTTTGAAGGTTTTGTCACCCAACTCCACACAACACTAACCCTAACCTGTGGTACACCATCATGGTCTTCATGATGATGCTTCTACATTGAAATTTAATGAAAACATACATTGTGCGCATACATTACAGTGCCCAAGGTGGCTGGTTTGGGAACTGCAATGATTGGGTTTTTGTAATCACGTGCGGAGGTCAGCCATTTTGTTTATTGGAAGCATGCAGCGAAGAGCTGGATAGCATCCATTAGCATCCACCTGTGTGGATGTAGAGAAGCTTTGTTTGTAAGTTTATATTTAATGTTAATAGCACAGTATTGATGTATATTGTTTTTCTTTATTTTAGTTTGAATATGTTTCATAAATAATTGTTTAGTCTCATTTGGCCACAAGTAGTTTAAGTACCAATCATCTAAGACAAATGATTGTTATGGGCATTTTTATGTTTTTATTTACAGTTACATAGAGTTGTCATGGAAACATTGTTAATGAAGTTGTAGAGATGAAGACAAATAAGTAAACGTATGTCTACTTTACTTTCATGTCTGAGTCAGACACCCGTTTAGCTATCTGTCACTACATGTAGCTCTGCATGTGTGGGGACAGAATAACTTAACAAAACTGAAATGCATTTTCTGATAGTCCACTAAATGTGTATGAAATCTGTTTTGTGGTACACACTAACTCCCAAACGGTGACACTAGATGTTTATTTCTAATCATTTGTTCCAAAATCTTTTCTCTCCTTTTCATAACAACATGCCGGTTGGGAATTACTGTCGCCTTTGCGCCACAGGACTTCACATCTTCACAGAGGACAAAATTACAGAGCCGAGCTTCTTTGGCTGCTGTGCCAAATTTTGGTTAGCAGTGGTAATATTTCACCAGCCCACACTGGAAAACAGGGAGTTGCTAAATATCCTTTAGAGCTTATCTGATATTCTGGGTGAGTCGCACAGAGTCTGGTTTGCAGTTTTAGGGCCAACCATGTGGTGTTTTAGCGGCATTAAGCTCAAAATGTATCCAGCACATGTCACGCAGGTTGGCCACAAAGTCCTCTGATGACTTTGACGGGAACTTGCAGTGCTCTGGGACAAGAGGACAAAGTTGCAGTAGCAGTGATTTAAACATAATGAATTCAGCATGTACAAAATGTGTTCAGCCTTGAAAAATAACAAACTATCTGCACCTTCAAACTTAAAATAAGGAAAAGTTGTTGAGTTGAATTCAATTCCATTTGGAAAAGTCAGTTGTTTGCAAATATTTGCCACCTCCAACTCTTGAGCTAATATATTCTGCTTTAACTGCGTTGTCTGTCTGCAGTTATTGCTGCAGGGTCTCTTTAAACTTGGACTACAAATTGAAACTCTCATTTCATTCCTTTATTACTCTGGTCAAGGTTGACTGTGCGTGTGTGTATATTGTGTGGAAGCCAAAGCAGATGTTTTATGTGGCTCTTTTTTAAAGCTATTTTAGGAGCATCACCCTTGTCTGAGTAAAGTTGATTCAAACCCCTGAACTACACAGGTTCAATTCATTTGGGACATGTAAATGCCATATAGTTAAACATTTTATTTATCACCACATAATTCAATATTTCAGCAAAATCTTTCACATGTGGATACAAGAACCTTACTTGACACAGATCCCAGGAACTTTCTTTTTGTAAAAAGGAGAAATAATGTGAGCCACTGAAAAATTCAATATGGCTGCCATGATGATCAAGGAAGGAACATTTAGTTTTGCACTAAAGCACACAGGAATATTATATCAAATCATAATTTGCTCATTTTAGACCTCTAAAGGTAAAACAAAGTGCTTGCTCTGCTAATGCTAAGCTGCTAAACATATTAAAAACTGCACAAGCGGATGCTAAACTGTTAAGCACAAAACAAATGCTGAAGCTAATGCTAAACACACAAAAGTTATGCGAAGTTAATGCTAAACACATACAAAATTATCTGAAGCTAACGCTAAACATAAAGAATTAGCTGAAGCTAATGCTGAACCGCTAAATACATAAAAATATAGCTAAAGTTAAACTTCTAAATGCATAAAAAATCAGCAGAAGCCAAACCACTAAAGAACACTAACAATTAAGATCTAACATCTTCATCTCCTTCCCGTTTGAAGGCTGGTGTGAGACTCGCAAACAGCAAAGTTTGTTCAGTTTTGGAGTCTGACTTTTTTTTAAATATTATTACTCTGAAGTTGTATGAATAGCATGACCAAATTCGAAAAGATATCATGTGACATAACGTTCACCCAAGTCATAAAAACCTGTAACATTTTATGGAAAAATTTTATTTAGTAGGCTCAAAAACATCATCCTGAAATTTTTCCAACAAATACTTGCGCTGTGAGGATCCACTGTTCCTTATGGGACCCAAATCCCGTACCCCACAAGAAGAGGTGCTAGTTTGGGGCTTGGGTTTAGGTTTAGGACTAGGGTGCGAATTGAGTTTAGGTTTAAGTTAGGATTAGGGTACAAAAATGAATGAACATCAGTGCATAGTCCTTTTTAACCCTTGTGCGTGCACGGACTGAGGCAAACGTAGAGGACTGTGGCAAATTATACAAGTTTTACGGGTATGAGTTTGTTGGACCCCATTTGTAAACACAAGGGTTAAGACAGAACATACTATGTGTGTTACGTGTATGGTTGTTTAAACAAATGTAAACTTCACCCTTAAAACAAGTTATTTTTCTCTTCAGATCAATTTGCAGATGTTTTTTTGTTTTGTTTTATTTTGTTTTTCATGGAGCAAACCAGTTCAAAACTGGGCCAGCCTCAAGTTGAAATGAGACCCTCCTTAATACTGATAAGAGCAAAGTCAACAGAGTGTTCATTAATCACTGCTTTTATATCTGTTCTTCCATAAAACTGCATGCCAGGAAACAGGAGCTTTAGCAGCAGTCAGTGTTTCCTATATGTTGCTTGATTGAGGTATTTTCCCTTTTAAAAAGTGTGTAAAGAGAATTAAAAAGCACCGTATGACTGATCCAGTGGGTGTTGTCATAGCTGTGCCTGAAAAGTTCAAATTCAATACGTCCTCCGCACAAAGAAAAAGAAGAAAAATCAGGAGAGTTGCAGAAACAAACACATTGGTTCATTTTGTGTTGCGTTAGTGCTGCCACAATGCATATTTTTGAACGTGCTCTTAAAGTCCAACTCCATAAAAGGGAGATAAATCTGCTGCTGGGCTTGGATCACTGATGGTGGTTAGCCTGGTCTCTGACCACAACAATTAGCAAATCCCCCAGTTTTCCGACTTGAAAGTGGACCTCACTCAATTTGCATGTGATGTCATTAAAATAAATGAGATCTTCCGAGTTAAGTGAAGCGCAGCATTAGTGTTGATGTAGACCTCTCCAGGAGTCAAAAAAGGACCCCGGATGACTTGCCTTAGACTCTCTTTGAAGTGTTTTCATGATGTGTGACCTGATGTCCGTTTAGGAGAACTGAACATTTACTTTGATTTCAGGCTCCGTCCTGCTCCAGCCAGAGTTTCTGTTACTTTGTTAGACACATAAAAGCCTTTTGAAGTCAATGACGGGTATGGTGGCTTTAAAAATAAAAGTTTGGAGTTGGATGTGATATGTGCTCAATCAGAAAAGAGCTCCGTTGCTGTCCACATATCCTACATGTCTCTGACCATGGTGAGCAATTTTGAAGTGAGATTTTGCAAAAAAAATGTGTATATCTTACCTACAAGTGATAACTCATGGAGTCTTCATTTAGTATTAATCTAGATTAGTTGGTGAACAGGATGGAGCTAAGTGGAGCCAAGACAAAACTGACCATCTATCGTCAAACAAATCCATCAAGGTGACTTGTGCAAACACTATTTTCTAAAACTTGAAACTGTCAGCATGTCTGGGTTAGATGATTATTTACAGAAAAAATGATTATTGGCACAGGAAGTGGCAGTAGGGTCATTGGTAGCTACCAGTGATCTTCCTATGTGAAACACAAGCTGATAGCGAAAGACACAAGACTCTTGTGAGGAACTTCTTTGTCCCTCGTGCAATAAATCTCTTCAACTCCTCTCTGGAGACTGGAAGGAGGGCTAACAGGAGTACAACAGAAACAGAGGGACCATAGGACCGGGCTGTTAATGTACTAAAAAAGAAAAACATTACGTGTTTGATGTATTGGTGCTGTGTGGGAGATGGGAACTACACTTTCCCTCAGGGAAAATCCCAAAGGGTTCCATAAAGTTTCTATCTATTCTTTTATTCTATCAGTTCATATTAATTTAGAACAACATTATTAATGTTTTAACTCAAGAAGAGATCAGAAATCAATATTTGGTGGAATAACCATGAGGTTTTCAGTTCAGTGCAGTGGTCTCCTAATTTTTTCCAGAGTTGTATGTTATGGCAAAAATGTGTTTTTTAAATAGATTTTTTTAAACTCCTGTCCCATTCGTAGCCCACGGTTTTCGTGTAAATCCTCATTGGCCTCGGTGCACATAACTATCTAATTCAAACCTGACAAGAGTTACGTTTTTTAAAGGGGTGTTTTTGTTTTTTTTTTTTGTTTTTTTTTAAGTGGTTAGCTTCAGTCTGCGGGACAGACCTCCTAAAAACAATCCCTTTTACAAAGGCATCATAATGCCTGAAGTATCATGATGAGTCATTGCTTTGTGGAGGGACCCTCATCCAAATCTAAGCAAAAACCTGTTGATCCATTGGACCAAATCTCTTTCTTAGAAGACATTGAATAAAACAACATAATTAGACCCGAAAATAACTTAAGGGATGAATAAAACCTTAATGAAGTAGTTTGTTTGCTGATTTTAAGCATTGGTTTGAGACATTTAATGACCACATAAACTTTTTCCTTCAGTTGGCCTCAGGTTTCGACCATCTCAATGTTCCACATTCTCCAATCCCGATGTAAATTTAAAGGCCATCTTTTAGCAAACTAAAATGCTTTTGAGAACATAAACATGTGGGGCTCCTGACTTTTTTACCTATTAATCTAAAGTAAAGTATATACTGGTTTTTCATTTGCATTCTCACTTGGTGTCATATACTCCATGAGTTATCTCCTTAGTGGTAGACAGTGAAAAATTTGATACTCTAAAAGCTCTTTTCCATCTGCTTCATAGTGGACGCTAGCAGCTACCCTGCTGCCACCTCAGACAATCTGAAAAGGAAATCCATATTTTTGTCTGACTGTCACTGACAATGTCATGGACCATGAATCATTGTCATTCAGTCAGTCCTCAACCTTTTACAAGAGCTCTAGCTTTTCCATCATTGTCTGTTGTTTTACTTTTAAAACTACAAGAGCTATTAGTATTTGGGCTGATGCAAACATTCCCAAAATGCATTGTCAAACCAGCACTGGAAACACAAAGCGGCATTCAACCAACTTCTGGTCGGTCTTTACTTGAGGAACGACCGGTTTCCTCTGAATGTCACGTCACATCCCACACCGAACGTTACTGACGTGCCTCAAATGTCAGCTCGGCGTGCGAGCCAGAAGGGAGATGAGTGGAAAAACTGGGCGCAGACGTCTGAATCTCATCTATTAACCAGCTGGGTTCATCGGGTCTGTCCCTTTTTATTCCTTTTGCAAGGCGTTTGGACCAGAACAGACTTTTTCCTGAAGTTCTCAGTCCTGAGTTCACGCAGAGAAACTGCCACTATGGAAGACAAATTAGAGAAGTCTATTGTCTCACTTCCTTCTCTTGCTTTTTTTGTGCCACCTGTAGGTTGGCCGTGGTCTTTTCATGCACTTTTGTCTCATTATCTTAACCTAAATGAGCAACGGTCAGTCGTCTTTGGTAAACTATTTTCTCATTCCTCTTGAATTCCCTGCAGTTACCCGCTTCCCAAAGCTTGGAAAAGCTTTCTAAAGTTCTGTGAGTGTGAATGTCTTCAGTGGGCTGCAGTGGAATGAGGTGGGAGCTGGGTTATGGTTTTCTGGGGCCAATGCCTGGAAGTGGCTCTCGCTTGGTGTGCAAAGACAAGGATATCTAAGCAACATGTTGAAACCTCATTATATAATGGAATCCTGTTAAACCCTCTTAGAAGAGGAGAGGATTGTATCTCTAGAAAGCCATGCTGCACAATGAAAGGAGGGCGTGAAGCAAAAGGAAAGTGAATCAGTGGAAATTTTCTGCCTGTCGTTTTTCATTTTGAAGTGACAATAACAAAAATAACTGGGTATTTGCCTTTTTAGTGTGTTGAGAAATTCCCAGAAAAATACCCACACCTAGCAGTTCTCTTAATCCCTTTTCTCCCTTTAGTTTTTCTTCCCTGATTGAACTATAATAGACATAATGGACAGAGATGAAATGCTGGATTATGGGTACATATAAGTGTGTTGAGCTGATTCAAGATTGTTCCTCAAACTCATTTTTGTGTTCATTCAAAGCTCTGTTGCATGTTTGGTTTCCTTCTTATTGTGGTATTTTTAATCTAAACAGTTTGTGTCAACTGAAACTTCTGCAGGAATGTGATTTTTCTTTTCTTTCTTTCTTTCTTTCTTTTTTTTAAACCACCATGCCAGACCCTATGTTATTGCTGAGTTTTATTTTGTTTCTGGTGTATTGGTTCTGTCAGCTGCTTGGCTGACGGAATTGTAGCTTCTGCGTGTTTTTGCAAAGCTAGCCTAATTCAATCTTAGGCTTCTGTTGAAGGCCTCTTAATGAAAACAAGAGTTACGTGGCAGTTTTGTGTGTGTGTGTGTGTTTGTGTGTGTGGTGATTTACAGCCAAATTATGTAGCAATATGTCTTGCCTTGCAAAAGTATTACTTTACTTTCCTTTGAACTATTCACACATGAAAACAAGGGCTACATGTGTTAGCATGCTACATTTTAAGCATAATGCATGCAAATTCTGCATAACCACAATATTTTTGGCCTGTTGGATAGACTTTCACTGCCCTTGATTCCCTCATTTGATTATTACTTTCAATAAACATGATGCTAAAGATGTTCAGCAATATCATTACAGTTACATTTATTCTGCCTCCATGTTTCATTATGTCAGATTAATGTGTAGTGTCAGCTTTTCACCACACATAATGTTTATGTGTCATGTGATCAGAACTTTTCCTTCCACATGTTCACCGTGTTTTCAGTGTTATTTGCATTACCGGTAATATTTTCAACAAACGCACTAAGGCCAGAATAACTTCCAGTGGTAAAGTCAAAAGTGGTGTCGTAAAATGAGCAAAGTCTCAGGTTTCCCGCTGGGACCTACGTCTTCTGTTTTGTTATTGTTGTGTTTTCTTAATTTGTACTAGATGTTATTGTGTTTTGAAATTTGTAGTTGTGTTTAGTGAATTGTTGAAGTGGTTAGCACCTCAGGGCCACCGTAGGGTCTTGCCACTGTTTGTTCGCTAATCTTTAAAGTAAGATGGGGTTAACACAAATCCCTGCCACTCTTTTTCAGAGCTCTCTTTTTGTAAAAATGTCCGCAAAATCTGCATCTTTTACCTTCCACTTCACAATTTATGGGCTACCTCATAATGGTCTATCACATAATATCCCAATAAAGTTAATTGAAACTAGTGGTTGTGAAGTGAGCCAGAATGAATGACTTCTCCTTTCTCTGCTGAACACCATTAATTTATTAAATTGCAGCTAAGGAAGCATGAAAGTGGAAACCAGCAGTTTTATGGCATAAATATTGGGCTGTCGTTCTCTTTTTCTACAACCTGTGGTTAGATACCATGTCCAGACGTAGAACTCTGTCTCCATGAAGGTGCTTTGAATGTCTGTGCTCAGATTCTGCTCAGATCTATTACAGTTAAATGACCTGCACCAAAATCTGTCATTAATGGGATGAAGGGAAAAGAATCAGATTGAAATATAATACTGAAGAAGTAATCAAAACTTTGTGAAGCAAATAGTTTTGGCCAATATGACAGAGGTCATTCCTGTTAGCAGAACTTTCCATGACACCAAAGTAGGAAAGCATATTTCAAATAGACATTTGTCCTTTTAGAAATGAAAACTGGCTTAAGAGTCAACAGTACTGAACATCCCTGGACCAATAATGTTTTAATTATGATAAACATTATTCCCTGCGTTTTTAAATAGATAGAGATCACACTTTGCTTATTTCTGACATTAAACTTTGGCTGGAACAAGTCTCATTTAAATTATTCTTTTCTTTTTAAGCCTTTGTGTTTATTTTGAATCATCATTTAAACTCTAACCAAGATAAATAGTCCCCTCTAAGGAAATTCAAATTAATAATCTCCTGTTAATGAAAACTGCCTTCTTGCAAGATCCTGCTGAACTTCCTTGGCTTAATAAAATTAAACCTTAAATATCCCAACAACTGGTCTGGAAGCCGGATCTAGTGTGTTAATTTTGGAAGGATGATCCTGTTTGAACTACTTTCCAAAAGAGTGCGGAAAAATGTCACGGTCTTACCGCAAGCAAGGGGTTGTTACGTCAGATGGCCAATTTCCAAAACCACGGCAAAAAAGCCCCCAAAAAACTTGTAAAATCTTCAAAATAAAAAACTTACGTAATCTAAAACACACCATCTCTAGGGTTAAAGGTGATGGCTGGTACAAGTCAGGAGCGAGGCAGGAGATTTATGTCCAGGCTTGTCTAAGAAGAATGACAACTTAATTCATGAAAGACCATTCAGTATTGTATTCATTGACCCAAGAATACATATCACAGCAAAGTCAAATCTACCACAAACCGGTGGCCAAAATGTGGTCCAAGTTCTTTTGATCAGTCCAAACCAAAGAAGGTGTCTCCCTTCTATCATCTCAATTGTCACTGTCATGGACCACAGACTAGAATTAAAAGGACCTAAATGTATTTTTTTCTCTCTCTAAAAGAGAAGTTGAAGGCAGAATTTAGAGGAGGGCGTTGGTGAGACGATGGCATTATTTCTGGTGACTGACAGGCACAAAACTGCTTACCAAAGCTGCACACTTGGTTTTTTATCACATGCAGTTGGCAAAGACAAACTTAAGACTTAACTTATATTCACCCTCTAAAAACTTGAAGTTTAAAACGGACTGCTGGGTTGGGTCTCGACTCTCAAGAAAACTTGGTATATCTTGTAACCGGGAAGAATGTCTGACATGTGTAAGCCACAGACTGTTACTCTGACAAAGGGGTTCACATTATCCTGTTAAAGGGTACANAAACCTTAAATATCCCAACAACTGGTCTGGAAGCCGGATCTAGTGTGTTAATTTTGGAAGGATGATCCTGTTTGAACTACTTTCCAAAAGCCAGAGATCTCCACAAGGAACCCCCCACCCCTCCAGCCCCCGAATAAAATCGATCCTCTCACTAGCATATTTTGGAGATCTGTCAGCTTTTATATACCAAGGGCGTTGTACTGAACGCCCTTCAGTACTGAACGCCCATGTTTATATACCAAGGGCGTTGTACTGTGCTTGACACCAGATTGTAATGGAAAGCCAGTACAAAGCACACTTCTGAACATAGAGATTCACTATTAGTTTCTTTGTAATGGAAACAGCTGGAGAAATGGACCGTGGTCTTTTGCAAATGATAAGAGTAATCCTACAACTGCTAAAATCTGATGCCACTCCATTTTTCTTTACAGTTTGTGAAAAGAGAATTTGTGTCCGTGTCTTCTTCAGAGGCTTTTGTGTTGCTTCCTTCAGTGGTTCTTGGTGATGCGCCACCACAGGTGAAGGAGGAAACAGATTGTTCAAAGGGTTTAGTTCATTTGAAAGTGCAATGTGATTGCAAACTTCAGCAGCTGAAAATGTAGCAAATGTTGCAATTTTCGGTGTGAAAACATGTCATCCAAATATGGGCATGTCTTTAAAAGACCAATATCTATTGATAATATCTAGAGCAGGGTCGGGCAGTCTTGGTCCTCAAGGGCCGGTGTTCTGCAACTCTTAGATGTCTCCCTGGTCCAACACATTTGAATCCAATAGCTGAATCACCTCCTAAGTGGAGTCAGGTTCTTCAGAGTCCTGCTAATGACCTCATTATTTGACTCAGGTGTGCTGAAGTTGAGACACATCTAAAAGTTGCAGGAGACAAAGTTCAACCATAAACATAAAAGGACATGAAGTAGGTTTAAAATATCTGCAAATAGTTGATTTGTTAATACCTTGGACACCAAAAATTAAAAAGAGCAACAAATTGTTTAGTATTTCACTATTTTTGATCATATTTGGTCAGTAAAGCGATGGTACAGTTGGACCCAAGATGGTAAGTCAGTGTAGCTTGTAATCTCTTTGCCTTGGAGGATTTTGGAGGATTTAGTGCAAGTAAAGGGGGTCAGTCAGTTGGGCTTTCTTGACTGCACTCTTGTCCTTAGCCCTCCAGTGGTGTTCATGCGACATAAGGAGTGCGGAAAAATGTCACGGTCTTACCGCAAGCA
>NW_006799939.1:6598802-6643715 GCF_000485575.1 Poecilia formosa
TATATAATGTTATTCCCTCATCAAAAACACACCTGGAGTGTTGATTTGATATTTTTTTTATGCATGTTTGAGAAACTTTTTAATCTCCCGTGGCAACCATTCACTTATGAAAAACACGTAAGTGAATTTAGCACCTACTTCTTAATGCAACGCTGGTAAAAACGTTGACGCTAAATGGCTGATAGAGGAGCCATGTTGTGATGACTTCCTGAAGGCGGAGTTTCAGAAAGAGCAGGAGTTTTTTCAATTTCAAGGCATTAAACTGGAAAGTAACATTTCTTTCAAGTTATTTTTAATATGTAGCATTTTTATATCAACTGATGTAAACATAGTTACTTGATTGTGCTACAAAATGCCACTATAAGTCTGGAAAACACAACACTTCCCCATTTTAAGATAACGTCATTACCAACAGAGACACATTTTTACATGTCGACTTCAAACACATAAAAAAAATCTATGCTGTGAACATCTTTGCTGTTAGAAGATTCACGTAGCTGGGTATCAACACCAGCAGACTGTTTTTAAATAAATGAAGAAAATCAACAGCTAGATCCTCTGCTCTCTTCCAGGACACCCGAGACCCTTAAAACATTGTCTGTCATTATGGATTTAAGACCTAATCAGTTAGAGAAACCTTATATCGCACGACGTTGACCTTTCCCACTAATTTCACGCTCTTTTTCAGTGATCGGTGCTCCTGTTGTCAGTGTGCTATTGACGACACCCAGCAAACCGAGGATTAAGGTTATGAAATTGGTGTGAAGAATGGCGGCTGGTGGTGTTTAGTGTGGGCGGAGGTCAAAGATGGGAGGTTGCTTTCGGGTCACCGGGTTGTTTTCTTTACACTTCATGTTCTCGTTATTATCTTCGTATGAAGAGAGCTTTCCTCACCGGACGTCTGCTGTTGATTGTTGCCATTTAATCTGCAAAAATCAAACATAAAGCATCAACACAAACAGGTGACTGAATCAATCAGCTACTGATTTGTACATTAGTAGATGATGCATTGAACATTGACACCTATGCTAAAAAAAAATAATGGGATTATGAATGCGAAATTCTGCTTCAGTGAGATTGTTACCTTCATAAAAAGCGCTAATGAATTTAAAGCAGCATGAATCCTGACTTAATGAGATGTCTGTAGATTATTAGTGGTGCTAAAGTTCTAAGGGCTTCTCGGGTCATAGGTCAGGAGGTTGACAGCAGCCCTAAACATACACACTGGAGGAACATAAGCTGAGAAGGAGGAGCAAATAACTGAAAGGTGAACCCCAAATGTTTTTGGTGATTTTCAAGACAGCACAGATTAGGAATTACTGTCAGTCCGCCTGTCTGATTTGATCTGTCATTTTAGTTTTAGTTTTTTTTTTTCTTCTCGAACTTTCATTTTTTTGGGGGGAGTCTTCTTAACAAATCCAATGTCACCGCTGTCTGTGATGATATTAACAACAGTCTTTTAAGCCACGTTAAAGGCTCAGCGCCACCTGGCAAAGTTTTTTTTTGTTTTTTTTTGCACAGCAGTGCAGTGTGGAAATGTCAGTGTGGATCGCTGCACAGATAAAGTTTACAATGTAAATAAAGCAAAATGCCAGATGTCTGTGGCCTAGTGACCCTTCTGTGAACTTTGCGGTGGAAGGATAAATTACAGCAGTCAGTGTTTGGTTACTAAAAGTCAATCTCTTTCCTTTCCCTCCCTTTGTACATATACCATAACTATTTTCATTTTTCCCCCTTTTTTTTAGTAATGGTTTATGATTCATCTTCCCTTCCATTTTCTTCACCTGCTTGTCGTTTATTAACTGACTAAATCAAAGCAAATCTCCTCTACGTTCTCAATGGGACTTAAAGGAGATTTAAGTCTCATGAAGACTTAAATCTTAATGAGACTTAAGATTTAAGTCTTGCGTTAATTTTGTCACATTTTTGTCAAAATCCAAACAAACTTTGTTCACTGTTGAATAAAGGTAAAATATGTAAACATTTTTGTTTTTCTCTTGACTGAAACGTAGCAACCTTGTTACTTTAAAGCTGTTTACCAAACCATCATTTCTGGTTGCTATTACACCTCAAGCATGTAGCATTAGTATCAATTTATTTTCAAAAACACTGCAAATCACCATATTAAAAAAAAATCTAATAGTTATTAAGTTGAACCTTTCACTTTCACTAACATAGAAGCACAAAAACAAACTTTATCCTGGGCAGTACTTCTCTTTATTTCTTCTTTATTTCTGTTTTTTTTAAAGAAACAGTTCTTGGTTTTTATCAAATACTTAATTTCAAACATGTAAGGCCTAATTAAATCAACAACCCTGAACACAACACTACATTTTTATTAACTATTAAACTGATCAAATGTAACTTACTACAGCTATATATATATAAAGTTGCTATATATATATATATATGTGTGTGTGTGTGTGTAAGGACTGATTTAGAACCCAATTTCGTCAGGTTTATACCTTTTTAAAACATAAAAAGCTGTAAGCTTCTCTGATGGCCTCAGGTGTGTTTGACCTGCACAATCAGAGGAGACATTCGGTTTTCCCTGCAAAGCAAACATGCCAGAGCCTCGGGCCGCTGTCGCTCTTTACAACCTGTGACCTCTGAGTTTAACCGGAGTCACATGATTCATACTAACAAACATCTGACGTTGAATCCATTTTTTACTGTTGAAAGTCTTAAACTTGTCAGAATCAGATATTAAAGCTGTTCTTTGTGCTTGCAGGTTGTTGTTCACGGGAAACTACCACCTGTTGTTACCTTAGCTCAGCGTTTTAGTGTGACCTGTTTGTGGCTTGTTTCTTGCCCCGCTGCATTTCCTTTCAGGATTTATTTTGTTTTGCTTTACTTGTGCTTACCAGTAGTGACCTGAGATCTACTAAATTATCAAAAAATGTCAGTACTTTTTCGCAAAATTCTAACACAATGCGAGCATTAGACTGGAATAATGCTGCCTGTTTTTTTTTTTGTTTTTTTTCTCTCCCTCGGAGAATAACTGTTTTCCTTCAAGTTGTCTTGGATCAAAGGACATTGATGCTACTGAGGAGGGTAATAAAGAAGGGAAGATTCTTTTAAAGGGTGTGATTCTAAGCCAAATGAATATTTTGAATTGTCTCGGTGTCTTAAACACAGTTCTTAGGGGTCCTGAGCTCTGGGATCAGCACTTAAGTCGCACTTACGTGACATCAGAATTTAATAAAGTTTTGGTCAAACAAAGAAAAGCTGTGCGAAAAACACCAGCTTAACATCAGTCTCCGAGGTTAAAGCTGCTTCTCACTCAAAACTCAGAGGGAGCGGTGTGCTGCTTTTGTGTTGCATCTAATGTTTAAGGGATACGCAGCACTTTTTACAAAAAACAAACCCAGAAAGTGACAAAACCACGTTGTCAGAAAGGAAGCTGAAGTTTGTGTATTTTTGTGTGTGATTTCAGGGGGCTTTTCATCACTGTTCACGACCGAGGGCACATTGCTTCAATTCTCCAAAACTGGCCAGAAAAGGACATAAAGGTAAACCTTTGACTTGGAAGTTTTTTTATTTTTTTTGTGCTGAACTTAAACTAAAGTCCATCACAGAATATGCTGTTTTCGAATGCAATTACAGACAAAAAGTGGAACTTTTTAATCTTGTGGATTTATTGATCAGAACTAATTAATGGCAACTGATCAATTTTGACATATAGTGGGTGCCATAAGAAAAATACACAAAAATAATGCAGCCAAAGTCGACTGCAGAGAAGCAATGACCCATGGAACCAGTTATTAGTCATATCCCTCCAAAAAGCAAATCCCAAGATATGGAAAATAAATAATTTTTCCCAACATTTTTTTCATAAATGCGATATGGCTTCCTGCCCAGGGTGTCAAAGTGCTCGGTTATGGGTCAACAAACAAACAAAAAACATTTTGTCACTTCTCCCAAGAATAACTGTTCGGATGATTCACATTCAGTCCATGTCGAGAGAACACTGTACAAAACTGTCAACTTGCGAACGACATTAAAGTACTTGATTATACTCCTATTTTGCTAAATTAAAAGGCTATTTCACTATTTTTCTTGAAGTAAATATGTTCGTTTTTTTTTTAACCTAAATTAGACAATTCTACTCTGAACAGAGATTCCTTAAAACAAAGTTTGAGAATTATGGAAATGTTATCTCACTTATGAAAACACTAATACAAATTATGAGCAGTCATTCACATCAGGGTGACCTTAGACTGAGATTGGTCAACCCTAGACTGATTTCTGCTGCTCCAGAGTAAAGCTCAACAGTCTCTTCCCCTCTTTGCACTTCATAAATAAAAAGGCGTCGCGCTCTCAGCAGCATGACGACACCACCAGGCATTCCTCACATGTCGGCTGAACCCGCAGCCGCAGCCACCTGTTCACAGCTGTCAACAGCAAGGCATTTACTGTACCTGAGCTCTGCTAATGCTGCTGCGCGTTCTCAAGGTGGTCTTATCGTAACCTCAGTGGGTACGTCCTACTTTCAACATTTCACAAAGGAGCCAAGGTTGTCATTCTCTGATGAGCCTGAGCCGCTACTGGAACATATCGGCAAGATTTGGCAAGATGGCAGAAGAGAAAACAGCATGGAAACTAATCAAGCACATTCAAAAATTGCGAGATTTTTGGAGGAAAAAGCTGTGAAAGTGTTGCACTTTCATTGACACTTTTTGTAAAAGTGTAAAAGTTTCCTTTTCTAACGTCAGGCGTTACATAAACGATGTTGTAAAGCAGTAGAGGAAAGTTTATTGATTATATTTGGTGCTCTCACTGAGCAGGGTTTGCTCTAGGATCCGTAGTGTAAAAGTTGATATTTGTTCAAACATGGCAAAATAAAGAAGCAAAGATGTACTTTTGCAGCATTAATTATGAAGATTATCCACCCATTTCTATCAATTGTATCCATTTTATTTATTCCAGATTCAATAAAAATAATAGTAGGTGTCGGCTTGTGTACGGAGCATTAAAAGCAAGCTAAATTGTAAAAAAATAAAATAATACAAAGAACAGCTCTGAGACTGGAGTCCTGCCGTTCACAACAAAGAGAGTAAAATCGCTCGTGAACGATACATCTATACGCTCTACAGCACGTGTCAAAGTCGAGGCCCGTGTGCCAGATGTGGCCCGCCATAACATTTCATGTGGCCTTTTGCAAAAAATCTGCATAACTTACTCAAAGTTCAAACCAAATTCCCAAGAAATCCACAGATTCCCACATTTTTTTCTGATTTTTACTGCAAATTTTTCTCAAAATTGGCTAAAAACATTAGATTTAAGTGACTGCTGCCTTAGCTTTACTTGATGTCAAGTTGAAGACTGTGATCAACGATTAATAAAAAGTCACATTAAACAACATACATTTGCACAAATATCAGAAAAATTCCTTTCAAATATTTCTAAATTAGTTCCACAAAATCTGTCACTTTGATTGCTAACAAAAACAATCACAAAATCCCAGATGGACTGATTAGTGTGAAAAGATGTTCAGTATGATTAAATTTTAAGAAACACTTACTGAATGCTGAAACAAACAGCTATTTACTGTTATTTTTAACAGTTGAATTGATTTTATCAGCACATTTTGACACAAACGGCCCCTTAAGAACATTTAGGTATTTTATATGGCCCAAAATGACACTGACTTCGACACCAACAGGTATGACTTGGTTTTCTAGTTAGAAATACCCATTTTCTGAAGTTTTTGGATTTTGTTCCATTTTCCAACAAGGCTGTGAGATTCTGTCTCAGGAGTGATGTGCTGGAGATGTTTATAAGCCGATCTTCCAAACGTGTTGGAAACCAAAACAAAATGAGCAGCCAGTAAAGCCTGGTACGTTAATCAGCTCCGGGCCCCCCACACTCTTCAGATTCACGCTGTAACCGTTGCAGCTAGACAGACGGGAGCTAGTGTTAGCAATGCAGCAGTGTGGGTTTTTCTAAAAGTAAATTTTAATATGTAATGATATTTAATGATCATGGTTATTATAAGTGCGTAAATATAGGTTGTATACATAAATATATAATTTTTCCCCCCTTTTTATAACATATATGAAAAAGAAAAAGAACATCATTCTGAAGGTGTAGCAGCATCATCAATTACATGCAGAGGAAACTGCTGGGGAAACATGCGTGAACATAAAAATGTTTTATTTTTAGGCAAATCAAGACCACTGTTTAATTTGTCGAAATCAAATAGCTTTTTTAAAAAATATGCAAAATATGGATATTAGACTATTTCCTTCTTTTATTTTAACAAGTATGTTAGCTGAGATTTCTAACAGAGGAATGAGTGATGTGGTTTCTGTTCTGACTGTTGGGTTGACTGACAGGCTGTTTGTGTGACGGACGGAGAGAGGATCCTGGGACTGGGAGATCTGGGATGCCATGGCATGGGCATCCCAGTGGGGAAGCTGGCCCTCTACACGGCCTGTGGGGGAATGCCTCCCCAGCAGTGCCTGCCCGTCCTGCTGGATGTCGGCACAGACAACCAGGTAAGCAGTGATGTCTCAAAAATGAGACATGATGTTAAAAATTCAACACAAATCAAAGTCTGAGAAGTGTGGCGCTTTTATTCAGCCCTCTCTACTTGAACACCCTAAACAGAATCCAGTTTTATTCAGAATTCAACGACCTAACGATGCGGTTTTAGACTACCTCCTCCCTTAATAAAAGAATCATTTCAAAACTGCTTATTTCAATTCACTCAAATTGTCTTTGTCTGACTATTAAAGATGTATTTGATGATCTGATGGGGGAAACTAATCCAAACACTAATGTATATTATATGTTTGACAAGGCTATAGTTGTTTTAAAAAGAAGTAAAGTTATTATTCCTCCTTAGTCATGCCTCAGAGGTCAGCCAAGTGTAGCAAACACATTTCACAGTTTACAATCAGGAAACACTCTGTGCTTTGGTGAGGTAAGCATCTCTGCCCATGCCAGTTGGGAAAGTACCTTTTTTTCTTTGCCGGTCTGGGCTGAAAAGCAGCTTGGAGAGCTGTAGTAGTGTCGGTAATTGGTTAATTTTTTATTTTTTATGCTGCCTTCTGAGTTAAGGCAACAGACAGTTTTTCATCAATCATAATGTCACAAACTGATGGAACTTTCCCATTGATCATTTAATTAGTATTTGGCTTACAGGAAACGTTTCCATTTCAGCCGTAAAAATACCAGCATATTACAAAAAATAAAAATAAAAATAAAAAACACACAAAAGATATAATAGTCAGTTCAAATTTAATTGAGAGTAAAATTGTTCATTGGTCTGCCAAATCCTCCACTTCGGCTTTTAATCTTTACAGGGTTACAGTCCCTCCGTTGTTGAAGGGGTGCGAGTTTAGAGTCCTCCAGTTGTTTGAAAAGGGTTGCGGGTTGCAGTCCCCCCCTCTCTGTTTTTTTTTTTTTTGATGAAATTTAAAGTTTTTTATTGTTGATTCAATGTTGCATGACTTTTTGTGTTTAATGATGTAAAGCACTTTGAAATGCTTTGCTACTGAAATGTGCTATACAAATAAAATTTGATTTGATTGACTGATTGATTGATTGATAGATACAGCATTTGCAGTAATTCTGCTGCAGCTCTTGACCTCTTTCTTTATGGGCCTCTTGGTCCCAAAATTCTACTTGATTTTCTCTCTGTAGTTTTATCGCCATTTCCTCAGGTCCATCGATACAATGCAAATTTAAATTTAACTTATGATGGCAAAACTTTTAATTCTGTTTATCAAACAAAAAATAAATACTGTAAGGATGTTTTTTATATACATGAAATATGCGCTTTGCTCTCAATTTATTATTTTTTTTTTACATCATTAAGAGTTTTCAACATTAGTGTTTGAAAATGTTTGCATAGTGTGTGTCCCATCTTGGATAAAAGTTTAAATCAGATGTATACTGCATCAGGTCATTTTCAGTCATCACTCTTTCTCAGTTTTTAGTCCTTACCTTTGTGCAGTTCAGATAGACTTCAGAAAAAAAAGTCAAACCACCTCTTAGAAAGAATGAGGAAAGGTTTTGGATCATAAATAAGTGCATGCAATAGTTTCTGTGGAACAGCTAGTTGTCTCTTAGGACTTCGATTAAAACCCAGCGTCTTGGACGTCTTGCACGGGGATAAAAACGAACAGCGCATTAAACCCCGATTAAAAACATTAAAGTTTCCAAAGTTTGAAAACGTTAAAGGGGTATGAATATTTTCACAAGACACCGTGTACACATACATGCAGGCGCACATATTTTTGGCTTTCTGGTTTCTGCCCTGCAAATGCTTATAACTGAGATTTCACTGTATTCTGCCAAGCCCTGGTAGAGGCTTCTTTATTTCTGCCATTCTGAAGGGATGACAAGCTAAATGGGATGTAATTGGATAAATGGAGCCGCTTTGTGTGTGTGTGTGTGTGTGTGTGTGTGCGTGTGTGCGTGTGTGTGCGTGTGTAGCTCTTCTCGACTAGCGTCATGAAGACGGCAGGCTAGAACGTGGACTCTTGGTAACCTGCTTCACTCTACAGCCCCGATTCTGGACGCATAATGGAGGAAGAGCAGGAGGGAGGCAGTGGTTGCTTTGGCTAATTATTAAAATGACTGCTATTACAGGATTATGTTTGTCCTTGAGTGGGTGTAGGGATTAATAGAGAGGCTTGAATACATCTAAGAACTTAAACAGACAGATCCCACAACGTTGAAGTTTTTTTTCTACAAACTTATAATTTAAGGTTTTAGGACTTATTTACTTTGTGGCTTTCACTGGATGAGTCAGGCGACAGTTTATCTTAGCAGTAATTGTAAAGTCAGCAGCTGGTTAGCATGTATGTTAGCATTTATATTTTGAGGACAGAGGCACATAGTTATGCAGGAGTTTTTTTTTGTTTGTTTGTTTTACAATGGATATTATAACAACCTTCCTACATGGAAGATGGAAACCTACTTGATAAGAAGGAGAGCCTGCCTGCCCAGGTACTGAGGAGGTGGTCAATCTGATCAGGGCTGCACAGAATGTGGCATGTTTTGAGGCATAGAGTATCCAGGCACAGTTTTAAAACTGACCATTTTGAAACAATCGCACCACAAATTTTCATTGCTAATCTTCATTCCCTGGATTATAGGAGGGATCATTCACAGCTACAATTACCCACATAGCAAGTAGACCTGAAAATGATAGTGAAGAATAAAAAAAATTAGCCTGACTCCATAGCAACATTGCTAAACTTGGGTGAAGATATTTGCGTGCAGACAATGTTGGATCTGTGGTGCATTATTGAAGCCCAAAGTGGTCATGGAAGTGATGGGAGTGAACCAACTATCCATTAGCCAGTAAAGTGGTTGGTTACTATTGAATGCATGTCTGGCAAGGAGTTATGGGCAATGCTAGCCAAGGACTTACAGGCAATAGCCAAGGAGTTATGGGCAATGCATGCTGGTGGCTTCGAAAAACAAACCCCTCTTGGGTAATAATGAAAACAAGCAGTGTCCTTTTGCCATCCGACGTTCCTTGGTGTTGCGGTCAGCGATCCTTTTCAAACATAATCTTGGTTTATCTAAGATGTCGATTTTTAACTATATGTTAACATTTGAAAACTAACTATATAACCAAAGTAGCAAAATCTTTCAGTACTTCCAAAGCTGTAATTCTAAACTCATATTTCATAGTTCCTCAGTCTGTGCAAAATAAATGACATCTTTCTAGATTTCTCCGTGTCCTTGTGCCCTGCTAGCATTGTCAGATAGAAATTATGAGTGAGACAGGCAGAACTCAGTCTAACATCTTTAGGACCAAGCTCAACGCAAACATTGGCTCATGAGTGTACCATGTCATCCTGGACAATGTGCTGTTTGTGTGTGGATCACTGATGGGACTTTACAGATAAAGTTCTTGGCTGTTATGGATCTCATGATTTCTTGTAACTCTTTGGGTTTCAGCCCAATGTGTAACATAAACTTCTTCACTACTGAAACTTTGTCGAGCAGGACAAATAAAGTAATAGATTAAATATTAATATTAACACATCATATCGCTATCCCTAAAGCTGACATTTTGACAATAGTTGCCTTAGTGAGCAAAGATAGTTTTGCCTCTCATGAGAGGTTTAATTTCCAAGAGAAAGGGGCTTGAAGAATAGAAAGGACAGCTCAGTCAAATAACAGAAGATAATCTAGGACAGAAGGACAACTCATGTCAGCAGCTCATCACAGGTCAATGAGACCAGACCACTTTAAAACCACTCAGGGCTTCTTCTCTTTCACCCATGAAGCAGGTTTGGTCCCCATTTCTAAATGAACTCATAGAATCCACCGCCTTTCATTGAGCTTTTCATTCTTTCCCAAGCTCTTGCATCGCTTGTGTTAAATTCTTATTATAATCTCACAATGACATAAAACCAGTTTCCTTGAGAAACGGCATAATGACACCGCTACATAAATAAATTTTACTTACTTACCAGAAAAAGGCTTCCCCTGCTTTAGTTACCAATGAACTCGGCCAAACCCTCCCTATAACTATCTGTTAAGGAGTTGCCAGGAAATGAGTTGCCATCTTTAAATAAATGTCCAGCATAAGCTCTTTGAGCTGTTCTTGGATGTGCTGACTGTTGACCATGCCATGGAAAGTTTGCTTTATGTCTTCTCAAAGTCATGCCCATCTTCATGGCAGCCTTTAATTTGACATGTCTAGAAGTAAGAGCTGCCTATGCCAGTACAGCATGACTAAGCTGCACAGCAGTTCACTGACCTTTTGGACAAAACGTGAGCTTTCGTACATCCCAGGTAAACTTTCTGGGAAGTACGAAATGATCCATGTCATATAAAACCAGTAAGCAACTTAAAACTGGGGCTGCATTCACACCAACCTTGTTTACTCCACTTTAACCAAACTGTGATTTCTTTGCCTTGAAGGCCCGGTTGTTTTGGAGAGGTCTGAATGTCTAATCGAACACTGACCCTAGCCAGTGTTTGATTACCGTCTATCAGTCACTAAACACTGGTGACCAGAGTTTTTAGGCAAACTCTGGTTCGCCTAAAAACCTAGGTCTCGATTCAGTTGAAGTGAACTCTGGTTTGGTTCAAATGCATATATATGAATGCCAAGAGGACTGGAGACCTGCTTCCTGCTCAAAAAGTAGGAAGCAGACTACCATGCATAGCATTCTGGATAAATACAATAAAAACAAACACTTGTATAGTACTAATTGGGCAAATGGCTTGTGGTCTTTTTCCAAAAACAAAAGAAAAATCCTACAACTGCAAAAATCTCACACCCTCACGAATGTGCGCTTAGTATCTTCTTCAGAGGGTTTTGTGTCATTTCATTTTTAGCCGAGCGCCACCACATGCAAAGGAGGCGAACAACTTGCTCAAAGGGTTTCAATTGTTTGACAATGCAGTGTGAAAGCGAACCACATCAGCTGAAAATGTAACAAGTGTTGCAATTTTGGTCCCCAGTTGAACCAAGTTTACCGGACTATTAGGTGATAAAATACTCTTGATATTTCTCTCCCTTTACAGTCATACTCTGAAATTAAATCCTGTGGAAACATCTTGTTTCAGAAGTCTTCCAACCAGTAAAAAGAGTCCATGTTGTTGTAGTTTAATTTCAGTATAAATGCAGCTGTTCAGTAAAGGCCTTAGAGGTCTGTTAGAGAACATGGGGAACAAACATCATGGAGAACAAGGAAGAAAGTAGACAGGTCAAGAAGAAAGTTGTAGAGGCATCTAAAGTAGACAAGACAGGCCTAAAGCAACGGGCCATGTACATTGATCATGCTTTGGACCTTTTGGACAGAGTTGGTTGAAAAACAAACAGAGCTCAACAGTCAAGCTGGAAATGCATGGTGTTGGTGTCATTATGCTGTGGGAGTACTTTAGTTGAGCAGGGAGAGAGAGGTGGGTTGTAGTTGAAGGGAAGATGGATGGAGCTAAATACATGGCAATGCTGGGAAGAATATATGTTGGAGGCTGTCAAAGACTTCAAAGTGGGAGATTCATGGCCTTAAACATACAGCCAGAACCCCAACGGGATGATTTAGATCAAAGCAGAACCATGAGTTTGAATTTCCCAGACCTAAATCCAATTGAGAGCAAGAGACGTTCTCCATCTCATCTGACTGAGCTGGAATATTTTGTCTGAAACACAACACAACACTACACCCAGAAAGTTAAAATTTGTGTGTGTAGCTTGACAGAATGTGAAAAAGGTTTAGAGGCATCTGTCAAGGAAGTACTGATGACCTTTCCTTGCACCTGACTCAAAAGTCTCTTTTCTGTTTCTTTTCATTTCCTTCTGAATGGTTTACTCTGATATATAGTTCCTAACTCCTCATACTTCACGTTGGTGTTCCTTCATTCTTGATAACATTGCAATGTTCTGGTCAACAGGTCAAATTAATCCTCCCTCTAATTTGCTCTTCCCACTGGGTTAGGTTTGTCCCCAATCTGAACTTGTTTCCTACAGCTACAGATTTAAAACAATGCATGCTCCTTTCAAAACTAACACAGTATGAGGAATAGCACAGCTTTTCTAGTGCTGCATAGTTATAATAACCACTGTTCATAAATCATGACCATATCATTTGACTGAAAGATTTGCTTAACTCTGAGAAGTGTCTGCAAATTGGTGTGAATTTATGTCACTGGATGAATCGCTCTCACTTACTACAACACGTGGCTGTCATCACAGAGGTCCAAAAACTGTACGAATACAAGTCAGAGCTCATGCAGAGATGTGTTTCTGCTCACTTTTTTAAATAGCAGAAGAAGTACACACAATCAGTCATGGAATCGCTGAGTAATTTTTGGGACTGCTGATCTGGTGTGAATTGCATTTGCAGAGCAATTTCCATGAAGTCTCACAGAAAAGGTGTGCAAGCTCAGCAGCAGGGCTCGCAGTAAAAATTAATGTTGCAAAATCTCAAGAAATTTCTGGTATCAATTACCACCTCCTTTATGTATCGATTTTTTTATTACTCATTTATTTTCCAGGCACTACTGAAGGACCCCTTCTACATCGGCCTGAGGCATAAGAGAGTCCGAGGCCAGGCCTACGATGACCTGATCGATGAATTTATGAAAGCCATTTCGGACAGGTACGATGACCGCACTGACCCTTCCAGTCGTCATTTGCCCACTTCCTTTCTTCCGTCTGCTATCATCATTTCGGGCCGGTAATCGCACAGGGCCCTTAAAAGAAAAATGTTAAGCAGTTTACCATGCAAAGTGACCAGATGCTGCAGGATTCAGAGGTCTGGAGTTTACCTCAACATTAACTCAGTTTTACCTCCTTTCAAACAATTTGACATTCTGGTTGGCAAAAGTTTTTATTCGTCACTGTTTTGTCGCTTCTCGGATGACTATGGGATAATTTTGTGAAAGACCAGACACTGTAAAACAGAGTTTTAGTTGTAGTTTAAAACAACAGACAAAATTAATACAATGTTGACATTTGATATCGGTATAATTATCTTATATAAGTTAGCACCCTGTTGGTGTGACTTTCATTACTTTCATAGAACTCTAGTTAGCTTGCCTTGAAAGTCAGATGCATTTGGGGAGATGTAGCCTAGCCGTTGCCTTCCCGGACAATTCCTCTTGATTATTATCCCATTTCAGTTCTCCGTCTGCGCTTTCCCACATTGACTTAGAAGGAAGGAACAAGTTGCTCAAGGGGTTTGGTTTGTTTGACACAGTGCAGTGTGAAAGTGAACCGCACCAGCCAAAAATGGAACAATGTTGCAATTTTGGTCCCCAATCAAACTGAGTCTCCTGGACTTGTGGATTCCCTTTATAACATTTATACTTTCCTTAACTTGGAGGCTTCTGAAAAACTGTTGGCATGTTAAAAACAAAGGTTGAAGCTTAAATAGTTAAAATAGAGAAACTGTGCTATACTGGATTAGGCCTTCCTGACACCTGCTGAAATTCTTGCTCTCTATTTAAATGGACGACAGACATTACGGTAAGTTTCTTTCAAAAAGCTTTTTACACCTCTGCACCTCCTCTGACTTCAGTTTAAACACCGCACCATTACTGAAAATAGCTACCATGGAGTCCTCCTCATTCAGTAACAACTCTCTCACCAAAGAGTGTTTTGAGGATGTCAGAGCTGGAGTACAGTAGGGTAAGGGCACCTTTATTTTGTTGTTTTTCTCTGCTTATCCTGGTAGCAGGATCCAGGAAAAGTACTTAAAACCCCTTTGAGTCAAAGAACATATTTAATGTTGTTTTATAATGCCATGTTAATACGTCAAACATTTTTATATTGCTCATTGTTTCTTCTTTAACTAGACTGCACAAGCCTCTGTTAAAGTTTACTGCTTGGACATGTTACTTATTTGGTTGAGTCTCATCTGAGCTGTACCTTCCTTTGAGGAGCTGGAATTGTTTGAGACAGATTGAGTCTGGTTGGTCTGATTATTACCCTGCGTGTTTCCTGCAGTCATGTTTCTGATTAGAACCTTCGTACACTCTTCCCCCGCGTTCCATCATGTCTGTGCCCATGTGCCACGAAGCCATGCGTGAACACGCATTGGCCTGGATAAGCCTCATCCTCAACCCACAGAGACTGTAGTCCAGGGAGAGAAGTCTGGGTCTGGGTCCGCTCCAGCTGGCAACAGGAAACCATGACTTTAATAACCGGGTAGCTTCCCAAATGCAGGGAACAGAGTTGACTCTTTTTTTTTTCTTCTTCTTCTTCTTTTCTTCTTCTCCCCACCGGAGCCAGATTGGCGGAAAATGAATAATTATGGGCTCAGACGTTCAATGAATGATTACAGCTCCAAAGTAATATTCACGTTCATTTTTTTGAAAATCTAAACATGGGCTAAAATACTCCACACTGAGTCATCATCGATGAGCAGGAGTCTGGCATAAAATGAGTTTTAGTCTTTTAGTCAAAACTGTCCTGTGCTCAGGGGGATCGATTAGTGATGCAGTCTCATGTTTGGTTTGAGGCCGTCCAGCTTAGCTCCTGAGTTTTCACAATGATCCCAGTAACATGACTACACACACTCACAGCACAGAAAGAAAGGAGAGACTCGGGAGTTTTGAGAATTTCCTCTTGCTCAGGTTTGATACATTTAAACACCAGGCAAAAACACACAAATAGTTTAAATCAAAGATGCACCGATCCAATTTTAACATCTGTATTGGTCCCGATGTAAAAAAAAAAAAAATTCTAGATCTGGTATTGTTGACAATGTGTCCAATCTATAATAGCAGATCTATTTAGTGTAATTCTATGCTTTGCGCTCTGAGCGACGTCACGCTTCATTATAGTTTACATCAAGTTTAGAATCCCTAATTGCACTTTCTGAACCATTTTGAAGGTTTGTTGCAGTTTTTTTTTTTTTTTTTACATGTTTGACCAAGATAGTCAATCTATTGTTCTATCTACAGTTTGTTTATTTTTTTTATTATTTTTTTTAATTGTCTGTTTTACTCCTAATTGCACTGAGTCTCATATTAAAATTGTGTTGTTTTTACACGTTTGACCAAATTTGTGAAGCTGTTGGTGTATTTAAATCTGCTGTACTGGTGCAGAGTTATCAGATAAATATATTATCAAATACATTTATGTCTGTTTTAAAAATATATATATTTATATTCATTTCAGCTGTTTTTCTGTATCGGATCGGTGTCGGCCAATACTAAACTTCAGATATTGGTATCGGAGGTGAAACTGCAGTAGGTTTACTATTGAGACCCTAGCATAAAATTATAATAATATACACTTAACTTCTTATTTCACAGACAGACAGTGCAAGAAATATTTTGCTTTCAGACTAAATATTTTTAGCCAGAAGTGACTTGAGTTCAGCATTTTTCAGATGGCTTAAAAACAATGTTTGTGAATGAGTCTGAACTGTGCTGAGCGTTTCATCAGACCACTGAATACTGCAAGACTGTGACAAACGTAGAAGAGGATTTGAACGTTTCTTATGTTAGGATTTTCTGGATCAAAGTAATGAGAAACTTTTAAGTTGATTTAGTTCTTCATTGCATGTTATTATGGAGCTATTCAAATATTTAAGAAAAAAAACATTTTTGACTGCCAGAATTATCAACAACTGAATCTTTCTCCATCCGAAACGTCCAGCAGGATAACCCAATAATGTATATTTCTTCTCATTTCAGTCATTCATTTACTTAACACAAAAATAGAACAGAACAAGTCTGAAACTGATGCGTTGCACCAAGAGCAAATTTGCAATTCCAGTCCTTGGTTAGGCATTTCTATACTTTCATTTTCACACTGCTCTGTGACAAACTAACCAAATCCTTTGAAAAACCTGTTCACCTCCTCGCCTGTGGTGGCGCTGCATCAAGAACCACTGAAGGAAAACCTCTGAAGAAGACACTTATTACAACTTTCTTCTTCACTAAATGTAAACAAAAAACAAAAATGGGGTGGCGTCAGATTTTAGAAGTTGTAGGATTTATTTTCCTTTTGGTAAAATTAGCTCCAGACACACACTACTTTGTTTTGGTTATATTTACCCTGAATACCCTGCATCATGGTCCGGATCATGCTTTTGAGCGGCCTCCAGTCCACTTGTCATTCGTGCATTCAAACCGCACCAAACTTCACTTTAAATGAACCGAAACCCAAGTTTTTATGTGGACAAGAATTCAGAGTTTGGTCTGCATCAGAATTTGATTGCTCATTCACACATTCCCCAAACGAACCAAACCGTCCAGGCAAACAAGCTGGAGTTTGATTATAGCCAACCAAACAGGGCTGGTGTGAATACACCCTTAGTTTGTCCAGAAACTTGAAGTCTTTCAAAACTGAACTACCCAGTTAATATCTTTTTGTCTTTTTTTATTTATTTATTTATTTATTTTGAATGGTTGGGGATTTGAGACATTTCCTAAACAAGGTTGGTTGGCATACAAACACTACAGGAATGCTATCAGCTATTTTAAAACTCTTGGCACTGAAAAAAAAGTGAGGATCAGGCAGACAGGCCGATGGAGGGAGCAGCAGAAAGGGAGAGAAAGAAAGAATGCAGAATGTGTCTTGTTTTTTTCTTTTCTTATTTTTTTTAATGACGGCTCAGGGATTTGAGAAATAATGTGTGCTGAGAGATGCTGGCTCTCTGGAGAACGGGGAGTGGGCTGGGGATTTATTAAGGCCTCCTCCACAAAACCCCTTAGGGACAAAGGTAACACACATCCTATGAATGCGTGCGTGTGTGTGTGTGTACACAAATGCTTGAATCTACACACAGATTCAACAGCTGTGTTTGGACAGAGCGCCCTTGTCTGTGACCTTTGTTTTGGTCGTCTAAGGCTGTCCAGCCCTCATGAAGGCGCTCCAGCCAAATGAATCGGTTCGTACCTCCTCATCAGTTTCCAGTCTTGACACTGAAAGGAGAAGAAACGCTCATCGCGCTACTTCCCTGTAATGGCACATTTCAGCTGTAATAACACCAGATTGAGTTTCTTGAAAGAGTCACTTGTTACATCTATAGGAACCTAAATGAGAGCTATAGACTAAACAAACACACGGAAATGAGGAATGTTTGCTTTGTCATATCTTTCCATCTGCAATTATCTCTAGTAGGTCTTGATGAGATTCTTAAAGACAGCTAAAAGATCCCCTAAGACAACCCCAGCAGTCTTAATAAAGTTTTTGCAAACCCTGGATTGGATTTATTTTTTCTTTGCTTCTGTTTAACATATTCTTGTGGTGACTCATAAATCACAGGAAAGTAAAAGTTAAAGGCCAAAAAACAGTCTTGTGTTGCTTTGGTAGAATGGCTCAGATTGCTTTGACAGACTACTGGTTTCCCCCGCTGCCCCATATTGGTTTCAATACTTATGGGTTTCTATTGCTCAAATTTCTTCAAACAGACATATGACTTAAATGTTGTGATGTATGAAAAAAATGCATGAAAGGTTTCATATTTAAAAGCTGTCTAGTTCTCTGGAGTGCAGCTCACCATGAAGAGCGTCACAAAGCACTTTGATTGACCTGGATTGGTGCTTTTTTTCATGTTAGCACTGGGAGGAGATGAAGGAGTTTAATCTTATCGCAGATTATCTGTCTCGTACTACACTGTCACGACATAGAGACAGTTTTAAGTAATATCTAAAAAAGTTCTTTATATATCTATATATAAAACTTGCATACCCCAGCTTTAAAAGGAGACAGACACCTGTCTGGTATGCAAATTAAGTTTGCATTTTTTAAAATTCATCATTTATGAAGTGGGCATGACGATCTGAATAAGATGGTAGTCAAAAACAGATTTGAATCGCCCATTGTTGCACGTTGACTGTTTGTTTTTTGTTTTATTTTTGTTGTTTTTTTCTGCATCGGTAGCTGTTTCTATTACAAATGTGCACAAAACTTTCAGTATTCCACTAATGTTGAAAAATCACAATTTCACAGTTACAGTGGTTCCATTAAGTAAGAAATGCCATTGAAATCGAAAGTGGATAAGCTTGTTCACGTGGTAAGTCGTTAAAAAACATGTCAAGCCATCATCCTCCTACCACTTCCTGTCATCATCTTCTTCATGATCTGCGCCAGTGGCAACATCCGGTTTTTGATCATGTGATTTGTGTGATGCGAAAAAAGTGTTTCCATTGCAGTTTTGCGAAATAAATAAATTTCGATATAGCCAAAAAAAAAAGCCCTCACATTTTTTTTTCTTTTTTAATTGACGTGCTCCCATTATACAAATGTATTTTCAAAATGCTAAGTTACCCAATTATATGGTCAATGATCACAAATCCACCTGTTTTTTGGTGGATTTAGAGTAGCTGGGTACAACCTCTGCTGCTCAGGGATTAGTTTGCTTTTTAAAGCATGGTCAGGAATAATACCAAGCTATTTAAATCTCCTGGGTGTGCCTTGGCCTGCGTAGGTTTCTGCCCATAATTCTTCCGTAAGAACATAAAAGCAAATCATGTCGTTGCGTCTTTGTCATTTTCTTAAATCTAGTTGGCATGGGAACACGTTGGGACTTTCTGACGTCCCCAGGGTGTCCAGTGAAAGTTACAAAGACACCGAACGCTGAACAGAAGCTTCGTTTTTGGCAAACTCTGCCCCACACACATACACGTTGTTAAATAAAATAAAACACCGTACAAGGACCCTATCTTTATTGGTGCGTACATCAGAACGAAGCGCCTCAGCAGAGTGGTGTTCCTTTGTTTAACACCACAATCACAGATATTCACTCTGCAATTTGTGGTCACCGAAAGCTCATAAGTATGCATGCGTTTATTTTATGTTCAATCTGAGAGGCAATTAGGGTTTGCACTAAAAGATCTATTTTCGAGCTTAAGTTAAAAGAAAGCAGCTCGGTCCTTCCCAGCGAGCAGCAGCAGGCGAACGCAGCTCTCCTGCGGATCATCTTAAGCCAGCCTGTGAACTCGCGTGAACTCACGCTCCCAACAGCGGCCGCGCTGTTTTGCTTGGCGATAGGGCAGCGCCCGCATCCACCCCGCGCCTTGTCGCCCGTCTCCGAGTCCTCGAGGCGAAACACAATGAAATGTTTATAGCTCCCATTTTTGGCCTCATAATTCCTCGTCTTTGTTGCCGTCTCTCAGCAGCGCTGCGTGTCTGATAGAAAACACATTTCTCTCGTGTCGGCGCTGCTCCGGTGTTGGCAGGAAGCTCGCGCCGCTGTCTGCGTCTGCGCCGGGGCGTCCAGTGTCCTGCTGTGAGTCACAGGACAGAAGTCTCTCATCAGGACATAAAGTTTTATTGCATCTGAAATTTATCTCTTTTTTTTTGTTTGTTTGTTTTGCTTCACTTCCGCCCAGCTCTTTGCAAACCTAAGCGGTTCTGCAGTGACCATAACAAGTGGGAAACCGCTTTACTGAGCTGGTCAATAACAATGCTTTCCTCACAAAGGACTAGGGTAGCAAAGGAGACCGGAATACCTGGAAACAAAAAGGAAAGGATGGCTCTGAAAACAAGCACCTCTCACTGTTATCCAGTGCCTCGGTCCTGGAAGCTGATGTTTATCCAGCCTGTCCCCAATTTCCTCCATCGCTCCGTCACTGGAACAGAAGCTGTGTTGTCTTAAATTTCCAGTTCAGACGAACCTTCTCCTGTTTTCTTTCCACAGCCTCGTTTTGAATGTGCCGAGTTCAGAGCAGAATTTCTCCCTAAACTTCTGCGCAAAACAGAAACCTTTCCCCCACACTCTGACCCGGCCACTACTGTGTTTGACCATGGAGGCAACGTGTTCAAGGAGATGTGCAGTGTTAGTTTCCTGCCAATACAATGAGGCTCGTTTACCTTTTTAAGGAAAAATCGCAGTCTGTTGATACTGTTGACCTGTTTGTCATTATGAGGCAGAAAAAAAATTTGCACAGACATTAAAATTCTCACTATTAACACAGTATTTTCCCTTAAAAGTGATATTGTATATTGTCATCCTCGTAAAATAACAGCCCAAGTCATTTTTTGTTAAGTTTTTTTTTGTTTTTTTTTTTGTTGTTGTTGTTGTTGAAATACTTTCAGCAGACCTAGGTCATTATTTTAGGAGGATGACGATGTTTAATATTACAGAAAAGGCTAAAGGATGTAGAGAATGACATGAGACAAAGAAGAGAATCATTTTGTTTCCCGTTTTAACGGAGGAGAAACTTCTTTGTCACAGGTCCAGATGCTGCTTGTGAACTGCAAACCTCCAGTAAACTCCTCAGCATCTGCTGGAAGCCTTGGAAACCTGGGAAGCCTTCCCCTCTGTCACTACTGAATCTAACTCACAGAGTTGTAGTGCTGGGCTTATGCTTTGTTAAAAGATGGGGTATTTTTTTGAGAAGCTTATAGGTGTTGTCTGGGTAGCACAGGTGGTCTAAGCAGCAACTTGTAAAAGCGAACACTGCTGGTTTACTGCTTTGGCTCTTTCCCTTGAAATTAGATGTTTGTTACCCGGCTTTTTATTTCGTGTTTGAGCTCCCTCATTAAAACTCCTTCTGGGGTGTTCTAAAATCACATGGGGGCGCGCAGATGGAAAAAGTTCTATTGCATTTCTCTCCAAAAAGCCTAATTTTCAATTAACAGCAAAACGTTAACAGTTCCTTTTGATTGCTCGTGTTGCTGTGCTGCGTTGAGCAGCAGCTCCTCCCTCTGACAGAGTTATGCCTTGTCTGTTTTCTCCCACTGCGTACTTTACGGCGTGGCAGTTTAGCCACGAATGAAATGCATGTCTTCTGCTTGCAGGTACGGCATGGACTGTCTGATTCAGTTTGAGGACTTTGCAAACATCAACGCTTTCAGACTGCTGAGCAAGTACCGCAACAAATACTGCACATTCAACGATGACATCCAAGGTAACCGGGGAAACCGTTCACCTTACACCAACAGAGTATCAAGAGTTTTGGTTTAAAATGATGAATGAAGAGAAAAAGTGAGGTTAAAACGGCAGAAAAGATAGATGAGAAGGACGAGGAAAAGAAAAGAAAGATGTTTTTTTTTTAGCACAGATAATACATTTGAAACAAGACTTTTACATGTATAGTTTTTTCCTACTATTTCACATTGAATCAAACTCATCTGTTCTTGTTTTACATCAGTCAGGACAACCAAAATTATTTATATTCAATTATCGCCAGAATATTGATGGACAGAATTTTAGAAAGTGCTTCAATGCTTCCTTCAAACTTAAGTCCACATATACAAAGTTTACTTTGTTATGTGCCTGTCACAATAACAAATTTTGCTGGACGATAAATTGTCATGAGAAGTTATCGAGATAAACGATAATATTGCAGTTTTGAGACCATTTTTAAGTTATACAACTCTTTTGGCATAATGATCTTCTGAACCTTCATCCAACTGTGAAATACAGTGGCACCACCAGGTTGTGAGGGTGTTTTACTGTAGGTGGACGTGGTGCACTCCACCAAATAGATGGCATCACAATGAAAGAATATTACATGGAAACACTGAACGAAAAGCTCAAGACAGGAAGTTACACTGAACGAAAAGCTCAAGACAGGAAGTTCAGTTTTGGGCATAAACTGGTCTCCCGACCCTGACGGACAAAACTCTTCAGGAGTTAAGTGAAAGTTTAGTTTATAAATCTGTAAAAAGACACAAATCTGGAAACTTTCTCCCTAGAGTTCCTACAAGTCACTAGACAACATTTCCACACATAAATCAATTCTCACAATCTCTACACCGTAACGCCACTGATGGACCAAGAGCCGTGGTGGACCATGGCAAAAAGAACTTCAGTTTGTTCTGAATGGAAAGGCTGAAACGCCGCAGAACAATAAAGTCAACAATGAGCCAATAAAATGTCAGAGTGTGGAACATTTTGTTGTTCTTCATGTCATTAATAAGCCTAATGAGGAGCCGAGTCTTCAGTGTTGAACGACAGTCATTTCTTTGAAGGGTTTTAGCTCAGGACAAAAAGACAGACCTTTCTTTTACATGTACAGTATTCACCCTAAAACTAACGGCAGTTCTAATCTGTTGTTTTTTTATTTCTTTCAAATCCATTCAAAATTCAGTCTTTGAACGTATAAACAGTAACATTAATGTTATAAACTCTGAGTTCAGTGTTAGAAAAGTCTAATTGACTCCGGTCTCTTTCTTCAGGAACAGCAGCTGTAGCAGTAGCCGGACTCCTCGCCGCCCTCCGCATCACCAAAAGCAAAATGAGCAACCACACCATTGTGTTCCAAGGAGCCGGGGAGGTTCGTGCATCAGCTGTAAAAAAAATAAAATAAAATAAAATAAATCATGGTCTAGTATTTAATGTGACCAATGAGGTGCAGTGTCAGGCGTTTTGAAACCAGAACTTTCAGTTTTTTTGTTTTTGTTTTTTTTTCTTTTTTCCTCTTGTCCTTTTCTCTCCCCTTCCTTCTCTGTTGTTTCCAGGCAGCGATGGGAATTGCCGAGCTCATCTCCATGGCGATGGAGAAGGAGGGACTCGGCAAAGAAGAAAGCTTGAAAAAAATCTGGATGGTTGACTCAAAGGGACTCATCGTCAAGGTGTCTTAGTGGGACTGAAAACACACACGCACCCAAACACACACCAACTAAACCGAACAGAATGCAGGTATTTGCAACGATTTGCCTTAGCTAATTGTTTTTGAGGCCAGAGACCCCATGTATTTCCAATCCAAAGTCTTCACATATTAATATTCAGTTAGAAGCCTTGTGGTCCTCGGTTTATGTTGCACTGGAGAGTTTTGTTACCTTCACATTTTAGCTTAAGAAAATCCACTTGGGTTGGAAGGTGCAATTTATTTTCTCACAGCAGTGACCGATGCAAAGCTCGTACTGTGAGAAAACGTTAATGGGGCAGTTTTATGTGTTTTTATAGCACAATCAATAAACTGTTAAAATATATTAAATATTACTTAAAATAAATTTTACTTTGTAATTCAATGCCTTTAAATTGGGACTCTGTCTCTTTAAAAGCGCCTGCTCTTTCTGAATCTTAACCTTCAGGAAGTTATCACAACATGGCTCCTCTATTAACCCTTTACCAGCATTTCACTGAGAAGTAGCTCCTATAATGAGCTCAGCAGTTTCACCAGGTGTTTGCTAATTGCTGCTGGCTAGTCTGAAGGAGCTGAGTGGGGGAAACATGGGGAAGGGCTGCTCTGTGAGGCAAAAGCTACCAAGCTTGGAAGCTGCAGCTCTAAGGAGGAGCTTTGTCTCGAAGGCAGGACTAGGTTCACACAGGCGTTTTTCACAGCTGATTGGTTGCCACGGGAGATCAAAGAGTGTCTCAAATATGCATGAAAGAATCAAGGCAACACTACAGGTATGTTTTTAATGGGAGAATAACACTATAACATGATGTAAAGCTAAAAAAAAGAGGATTGTTACATAATACTGCCCCTTTAAGAAATGTAACTTTGGAGTTTTAAAGAGCAAAATTTTGAATCCTGGTTTTCACTCTGAGCTTTACCTTGGAATGGATGAATGATTAAAAGTATTTGGTAGAGTTAAGAAAACCTTGTGGCACTATGGGTTAGGGAACTATAAAAGTTACTTTACCTGCCCTGGAAGATTTTGTCTGTTCAAATATTCAGGAAAGATATTCAGGTTATTTTGTGTATTTCAAACCAACATAGTAGGCTTGTGACCAATTTTAGAAAAGATGCAGGTTAATCATATTTTTCCAATGATTGTTTCATTTGTTTGTTTTTTTTTTTGTTTTGTTTTTTTGTTTTTTTTATATGTTTGTTTCTTTCTTTAATATTTTTAAACTTGATCCCCTCACTCTGCATCCTTAGGGCCGGGACAACCTGACCCATGAGAAGGAGCGATTCGCCCATGAGCATCCTCAGATGAAAAACCTGGAGGATGTGGTCAGGGATCTGAAACCCACAGCTATCATTGGTGAGCAACACTTTTGTTCATGTTGTCAGACATCAGCAGATCGTTTCCAGACACGCTTCAGTACCGAGGATCCCACTGACCTTCAGTGCTCTCACATCCCAGGTGTTGCTGCTGTTGCCGGAGCTTTCTCTGAGCGGATCATCAGGGACATGGCTTCCTTCAATGAACGACCAATCATCTTCGCCCTTAGCAATCCAACAAGCAAAGCCGAGTGTACTGCTGAGGAATGCTACACATTCACAGAGGTACGCAGTGCTGCATTGTGGTTAACGCTGTAATTGTTATTATTTTGTCTGCCACAAAGAGTCAACATACTGCTGTGTGAATGGATGGCTATGTAAAACATTGTGTAACTATTATTTTAAAAACAAAGACAAAATTATTATGAAGTTTAGCACAGGTAAAGCACAGGTATGACTTTTCTTTTAATTATGGTTTTAATTCCATGATAATCTTGAGTATGATTTCATTGGGGTAGCTAATTATTATGACTAACTATAAAGCTTAGTTTAGCCACATTTTATATATATAGTGGTTTATGCATGTCTATGCTGAGGTTAACTTGCATTATATTGAACTCTGTCTCGCTGCAGGGGCGTGGCATCTTCGCCAGTGGCAGTCCGTTTGACGCCGTCACCCTGCCTGATGGGAGGACGTTCCATCCTGGTCAGGGCAACAACGCCTACATCTTCCCCGGCGTGGGCCTGGCCGTCACCGCGTGTGCCTTGCGACACATCACAGAGGATGTCTTCCTGACTGCTGCAGAGGTGATGCACAAACGGTTGTAAAAATTGAATTGAATGATGAAAGCTTACACTGAGGATTTAGAGACGGGCTGGGCTATTACGCCGCATTATGTAACAACGTAATAAATCAGACTTCAAAATGTAATGAAAGATTGTTAAAAACAGCTTGATGTGATAATAGACGCAAAATGTTGTAAAATTCTTTGAATGCATTTTTTTTCCTTCTTTCTGCCTATTATGTAATAACATTACATTTTGCAGCAGTTAGTACAAAATGAGGAGGAAGTTCATGTTTTTAGAAGTGATGATGGAATGGAGGAATAAACAATCATAAACTGTGTTCATCCTGTTAATTACACTTCTAATAACGATCATGTTGTAGATTTAAATTGAAACTTTGGTCAGTAAACACAGAAGTTTTGGTCTTTTAGGTGGCTTTTCAGACTCATCTTCAGAACCCTCTACCTTAAAATACATCCAAGGATTTTATTACATTTTGTGTGTGTTATTGCATAACGTGGCTTTAATGATGTTTCGCTACATTTAAACTCCTTATTTCATTACATTGCTACATAATGCACTGCGGCATTACATAATAAGACAAATCATCTCATTTACATTATTCTAGCTTGAAATCCTGCAATTACACTAGATGTAATTTATTTTGCATTCACCAAAAAAATGTATAAATAAAAAACAGGTATCGTATCTCGTCACTACGAGATGAAATAAGATCTCGTAAAAAAACCGAACCGTTTTGATTGTTTTGGCTTGAATGACATGTGAGTTTAAGAGTCTGAGTGTCGGCAACTAAAAGTTTGGTATTTATTGATCAAAGTTTAAAATGCATAATCTAAATTGTGATTATTCTTAGAAGCATATTGATCAAGACGAACACAAACTATGGCTCATATCATCTGATGGGCCATATTATTAAACCGTCAATGTTTTTAAAATGGCAAAGGCTGCATTTTTAATAATCGGTTCAAAATATAATAACATTATTACATACTGCAGGAGAAAGTATTACAAAATGTGTTCAAGGATATTTTTTTGCTTACAATTTTTGTCAGTTGTCGCATAATTTGGTTTTATTACATTCTAAAGTCGATACTTTAGACTACGTTACAATGCTGAAAGAATAAAGCCATTCCACAAACAGTTTATTATCGAGCATCGGCGGGTAATGTACATTCTCATTCTCGGAAAATGAAAATCAATCCCTAATTAAAGCGACGGTTCTCCGTGGGAGTCCCTGACCATGAGAGCGACAGACTACCAGTCATTCTGTGTCTTTAAATGGCACCTCTCCAGTTGTCTCCTAATTACAAGCTCTTCTCTTGTAATTACAAGATCTGAATCTCGTAATTGAGATAAGATGCCTATTTCTTTTTTTTTTCTTCCCATAAATGTTTATAAAGGTTCTGAAAAATCTTAAAATAAAAGCAATTCCTCCTAGCAGCCCGATTAGCTTCTTTACGCTGACTTAAGCGGTTTGTTGCAGGCCCTTGCTGACCAGGTGACTGAGAAGGATCTCGCCGAGGGAAGACTCTATCCTCCTCTCTGCTCCATCAGGGAGGTTTCTCTTAAACTGGCTGCTAAGGTGAGACAAAGTTAAATCCAGCCTGCCACGTCAACATGCGAACATAGCAAGAAGTATAATTCCACCCTGCCCCAAAAATTTTCCGTTTACAGATCATGGATTACGCTTACTGCCACAAAATGGCCGCTCTTCGCCCCGAGCCGTCCGACAAAGAAGCGCACGTTCGCTCGATCTGCTACAGCACAGACTACGACGACTTCGCCGTTGACTCGTACCAGTGGCCAGAGGACTGCGTAGCTGTGCAGTCGTGTAAACTTTGATGATCTGTACACAGAAACCAAAAAAAAAAAGCCCTTAAAAGGGATCATTACTACTGAGGTGCAATGTTATCCAAGGATCGGGAGTTGGGATGTAAAAGATGTATGCATAACTTTCCTTTTGATTATATTAATGTACTTTAAATTCACCAAAGATAACTCAAGCACTATTGGTTTGCATTATGAAATATTGCACCAGTTGCTGTCGCCACTTTGTTTTACATAGAGGGGGATGTTATTTTATGGTTTAACTTTTTAATTGTACTGTAATAGTTAAAGACACTTTGCCAAATAAAATAAAAATTTTTTTTTGATTAAACGTGTTCTGGTCAGTTTAATGCTCCCAGAGTTATAAAGGTTAAAAGTTCTATAACGTTCATGATTTCTTCTGGCTGAAGAAATCATAGGAAAATCCCGTATTTTCCCTGTTCGTCTCAAACGTGTGGATGATGTTTTGGCTCCCTCCAGTGGTCAGTTGATGTCATTGTGACATATGGATTGTCAAAACTGAGACACTCCACATGTGACTTCATGTAACTGTGTTTAGTAATTTTACCAAAACTAATATTCTCTTCTCAGCTTTAATAATAAAGTAAATTAAACCATAGAAAAGCACAAAAATATGAGCAGAATGAAAGACAAACAAATGCAGCAGGTGAACTGAACCGTTTTGTGATCCTGCCGTATATGGTGTGATGTGGGTTAAACTGTGGAGAGAGGGGGGAGTGACATTATTTAATCCATCAATAACTAGTCAAACAGTCTGTGGGCTACCAGAGGCCTCGGCTGGCCCACTGCCCAGGCTCGTCTGAAGCCAGTGCTCCCAGTAAGCAAACAGACCAGCCAGCATCCAGTGCTTGGCGTCCCACCTCAGGCGATGCTCTGAGCCGTTTGGTCCTCCCAATTTCTTTCGTTTGCTCAGCCACTAAATCCCCCATTTTGGCCTCAGGCAACCCCAGTTCTGTCCTCACGATCAATATGTCTCAATGTCAGCAGGGGCCAGTTTAAGTGTGCAGGCTGCAGACGGTTTTGATCCTTTGCCAGTGTTTATCAGAAATACTGTCACCAGATTTAAGTGTATTTGCACAGCTTAGAAACTCACATTTTTTGCTCATATTTTCAGAGATATGTAACTTTTCGCTGTTGTTGCTGTTGGCCTAAGTAGGTAATTGGTTTATTACTACATTAAATATTAGGCATTAAAAATGTTTAAGTTGAGGAATGAATGAATCAACCTCATAACAGTTAACAATTGTTTTTAAACAAGTTTCTGTGCTAGGTTGTATCCGGCTGCAGCTAGTTTAGCTCCAGCGCTAATGCTGGCTAGCAAGCTTAATCTAGCTAAGCTAGTCATTCTCAGTGAATGGCATCCTGGCTGTGGTTGCCAGGGAAATTGTCATAATGCCAGCTTATTGAAATAGATACAATACATTTTTGCAACAATTTTAATATTTAACTATATGCGAGTTTTAGATTTTGATTTGTTTTGTTAACATGGCAGAACCAACAAAATGAGCAAAACTGTCCTAAAAAAAAAGTTTACAGTCTTTAAGCTACTGCACTGACAATTTCTGCTCATATTGATTGATTAAAATCTACTTATATGCTATGTAGGTAGTTTTGTACGTGTACCTCTAGAAAAAAAAAGTTATTCTTGGTGTTTTGCACCCAGTGAATCAGGGGCAGATTTAGCAGAACATCCCTAAAAGAAAATATAACAATACATATGAAATATTCCAAGTCTCCTGCTAAATATTTCAGCTTTTATACTTAATACCACTCAAAAAGATTAAGTCTGATGTTTACAACTCGTTCCACCTTTCATCACAACAATTATAGCAGATCACACTCCCTCTCCTTCTAACATTCTCATCCTGCTTTATTCATTTGTCACAGTTGCAGTCATTCAAATACGGTGATGAGTTTTCTCATTTATTTCTGTCTACTTTTCTTTAGGAGAAGCAGGATGTTGATGCTGGTTTGGCACTGCCTGCATGTTTTTGAGCTAACTTTAAGCTTTCTGCCTGACACATTTTGGCCCCGCCCTGCAGGCCCTGCAGGCCTTTGACACCTCGGAGGTCACAGACAGACTCTGTGACTGGCATCTGTAACCTTACACCCCTCTGACCTTGTTTGCAGTTTCATTAAATGGCACCTTACTTGGACGTTTTGATTAGTGCTAATCAGTAAAGCTCCCCCCACCAAACCCTGAGGGGATATTTGCTAGTGTGGCTGTGTCTAGCCGTCCTCCCTGTCCTCTCCCGTGTGACATTTCCCTCTTCCCTCTCTATCTCCGCCAAACTATGAAACCAGAATAGTTTTCTTTCCTTCTCTGTTCTTATTATTCAGGTTAGCTTAACCTTTTAATCTTACTGATGCTGTGAAAGTCGTTAAACACTAACAACTCAGTTACTTCTCTCAAGTGAATGTGCGCTCTACGGTTTTGCAAATGGCCAGCAGAGGGCACACTAACACGGTATTTGAGACGCTCTCAGCTTCCCTCGCTGTTTGATGCGTCTGAGGTTAGAACCACATAGATGCAGTAACATGTATTAAATACAGAACATGCTGTATTCAAATCAAGTTTATTAAAGACTGCTTTTTCTCTTAAGATTAATGTTTCTTTTTACCAGTGAGTTTTATAGAGCAAACAAACCCTGTAGACGACACTGATAACCTGAACTAATGAGACTTATTGGATTATGCAGATGGTAAATGATCACCTAAATGTTACACATAGGAGTATATCAACATTTTAATAATTGCTGCTCTTTACTCCTGTGACAGTTTTTATGTAATCATGAACTGATGTTACAGATGTGCATGTTTTGCTGTCTTTACTAATTTAATATCCAGCATTAACGGTTACTCTTACAGGAAGCTGTGTTATGTGTGCTTCCTGGGTACAGTCTTGGTGAAGTCTGAAGCCTCATCTAAACGCCACAGCCTAAATACTGTTGATGACCAGCTCCATCCTCCAGTCATTCAATCGTAATGGAGCAACTGAGAAACGTTGTCGTACCAAAGTGAAGTAAAATCTCAACTGTTTCTGACACAGTATCCATGTCATGGAGAGCCAGTAAGGTGCTGGCTTCAACAATTAATCAGATTAATCGTCACGAATCAATTATTGAAAAAATCGACGACTCGTTTAGTAATAGATTAATCGACAAGTGGAATGTATACAGACTCAAAAGATGCCTTTTCACTAAAAGAAAAAAAAAGATATAATTAAACTAAAAGTGTACAAAATTAACATACGTTTTGCATTTGAGATAAAAAAACAAACATGTTTCACCCAAAAATCCAAAAGTTTCATACTTTTAGTATCACTTCACTAAAGGAATGCTTTGCATTTCTGGCAATAAAACATTTATTTTCTTATGTAAAAAGATAATTTATTTGTTTGCATCTTTTGATGTATTTCTAATATTGTGTCAGGTGAACTGTCAGGTTTTTTTATGATTAATCAGTTAATCATAACAATAATCGATTACTAAGAAAATTGTTTCTTGCAGCCCTAGTTTCTAATAATGTGTGCGCAACATAAATCAACACTTTTTACACGATTTAAATATATTTCAGAGCTACACTCTAGTGTTGATTTTGGCTGTAATTTTTTTGTATGCAATCCTTTCGGTCAGTGTAGTAACTTTATGCTCTAATTATTGTAAGAGTGACTTTATAGTATGGATGCTGATCTGAAAGTATGAACTGCGAAAAAAAATATATGTATATATTTATATAACAAGAAACTTAACAAAAAGTGGGGAAAAGAGAAAATATTTTTCTGTTTGAAAAAAAACCTCGAGGTTAATCATATAAAACTGTTGACACAAACACCCAGAATCACAAGCCTTGACAAGTAAAGAGAGAGAGAGAGAGAGAGAGAGAGAGAAAAAAGAAACTATTTGGATGAAGGTAAATGTTTTGTTCCAGCCACCTACCATCGGCGGTGGGAATCGTGCGGCTCCTCTGTTGTCCGCCAGGACAGCGGAGGCTCAGGCTGCCTCAAGGATTTTCTGTGCACCTGTGCGCCGCTCTCTTTGCTTTCCTCTCAGGCACAAAGAGCACATTTGTGAGAGCTGATGGTGGCTGGCTGAAAGTTGAAACGTATTGATCGCTAAGTGTTACCAGTAAACATGAAAGGAATGCAGCCAGCGTGCAACTTTTCCCGGCCTCCTTTTCAAATCAACGTACTCACGACCAGAATGGATATCGGCACAAAAACCCAATTAAAAGATGAGCCAGTGTTCCTCCTCGCCTCCGTTTCTCATGAAAAACTCCATTCACTAACTTTGCTGCTCTCTGCCATCTACAGAGACAAACTTCTTTTTTTAAAATAAACAAAACATAAAGAGGAAAGAAGAGTCATGGCAGGATTGTTCGCTAAAGTATCGACTTCGTTAAACTTTTTCATTTTTCTTCACGTTGATCTGCAGACATTGTGTTTCTACTGGATTTCTACATGCCAACAAAAACTTGTGCATAACTCGTATATTTGCTAAAGGACATTAGTGAAGAGAATGTCACTGAAATCCCTATAATGCAGCATGGTGGTGGCAGTGTCATACTGTGGGGATGTATTTTTCGGGTAAACTAGTCAATGTTGATTGGTGGAACAAAATTCAGGACATTCCTGCGATAAAATCTCTTAACGCTGCAGTACGTAAGTGTTACAAAATAAATATTGATTTTACACATTTATTAAAACTGTCACCATGTCTTGACAATCAAGTATGAAACATGTAAAAAAACAAAAAATCAAGCTCCTCCCAGTTCTACCTTTGCCCTCTGCAAAAATCCACCACTTCCAGTCAGAAACAACCAATTGGAGCCAGGAGGCGGGGCTTAGTGCTGTCAATCAATGCTGCTCAATGTGCTACAGGAAAGCCGTTTGTCCGTTGTGATCCGTGGCTTTGCTAACTAGCCTTAGCATTTATGGCAGGCTCTGTTGTGTGGGAACCAGCTGTAACGTAGAAAGTGGCAGGCTGTGAGCAGCGCACACACAAAGGTGATTGACAGTGCAAAGAACCCTCCTCCTGGCTCTGATATTGGTTGTTCCTGACCAAGCTGTGTATTTCCGTAGTTAGTACTGGGAGACGGCAGAGGAGCTCAATTTCTTTTCTCTTTTTTTTCACAGATTGTCTGTCTTATGCTGTGTCTCATGAATGTACTTCTAAGAAATGTGTAAGCCTGGGCAAAGGTTCAACTTCCCAGTTCGTTTTCAGACCAGCTGAGACACACAGTCCCTCCGATGCGCCCTGGGTTTTCTTCTGGGTCTCCAAATTCCATGGACTACAATGGCTCAGTCAAAGTACAGTCCTAAATGTAATTGACAAAAAGTAACAAAAGATGAAAATAGATCTTCACTTATGCTCTCCTTCCAATTTAACTCAGCTTTAAGAAAGATCACATAAAATCAAGAAAATTATGGACATCCCTGACCGTCCTGTTCATCAGACTGTCTTGAAAAATAGTGACTTCAGTCAGAGGCTTCTTCAAATTTGCTGTAATACAGACTGCTAGTAGAGATCTTTACTGCTCTTCGCTTAGTTTGTTTTTCTTGCTATATGTTTAGGTCATAAAAAAACCTAAACATGCACTTCTGCTCTGATCCCACTCTAAAACATGCCAAGCAAGACAGAATAAACCCTGAAACAAACTGAACAACCTCAAACTCTGCTCTAGCTTTAGCTTAGCATAGTTGCAACATGGAGAGACTTTTATTCCCTCAGCAAAATTTCCAGCGCTCGGCCTGGCTGGTGGTGGACTGAACAAGGACCATTTACCCAGAAACCACCTCTGCTCAGCAGCTTCCTACTGCTCGGCCTTCCCTGTGAATCATCCAGGGGATAATTCAGAGAGACGTCCCTTGTCTCGCGGACGCAACGCGAGGGCGGGCGCGCGGCACAGGTTTCAGCCCGACGGGCCTTTGGTGGGCGCAGGTTTCCGACAGCCTGTTGTTTCTCAGGCGGGTACCACGCGCGGCTACCAAGCAGGAGCGCCGACGCCTTGACAACTTTTCCATAATTAGACAAGGCCCCGCACCCGGCACTCGGGAGGACTCCGACGCCGAAATCCAACGTGACATGTGTGATCACGACCCAGAGTCGTGTTTAATTAATTTATTGCCGCAGCACGAGGCGTTCCGACCTCAGTCCCTGCAGCTCTCGTCACGGCGGAGAAAAAAGAAAAGTAACTAAATCAAACTGAAATGGGACACTTGCTGTCATTTTAGAACTTGAGTGGTTTTTTATGTTTATGTGTTTTACATCAAACTCAACAGGTGGTAAGCCCCAGTTTTTGTAGGTTTTCAGCTTAAGCACGCAGATTGAAACAGTTTTAAAATAGAGACAAAAAAAAGAGAGAGATGATAATTCAACATTTACTGAAGCGGCATTACATTACAATGCCTTTAGCTGCCGAACATGTGTTTGCCGCTTTTGGAGTAAACGTACATGGTAGACGGGCTTGTGCCTATTATTCTGCTGCATGCTCCAGATGGACTAACACATGGTAAAAATGTGAAAGGCAGGATATTTGCATGTGACCCAAATCGCTCATTCCTGCTCCAACATGCCAACAAGTCAGCCTAAAAATGGAATCTGCTAAATAAACACTTCATTTTTCCTATTCTACTACTCTGATAGATTATATCCTCAGAATGGCTACACACAAAATATATGAACAGATCTTGCACGATTTATACTTCTACCCAACACTAATATTTCACTCAATGTAATAAGATCATGATCCAAGTGTAAGAATAACTAGTATAGATGCTGAGAAATTATCTGAAGGAATGAGTGAAAATATGATAAAATGTTTTAAGGGCAAAAAGCAAACTGTTAGCAAGACGAGTAATAAGCATTATAAGACATCCTTTGAATTTTGCTACATATCTCAATAGCGGTTTAATGGGACATTTTTGTTAAACTTATCTCCATTGTGGTGCCCTGCAAAGATTCATAAGCCTTCTTGACATATTTTGGCACATTACGATCGCAAACCTTATTTCATTTTATTCAGATTTATACAGAATAAATCTGTAGATGCACTTGTGATGTGGAAGAACAATGATACATGGTTTTCGAAAAAAAAATGTAACCTCACCCCCCCCCCCAAAAAAAAACCCTGAAAAGTGTGGAGTGCTTTCTGTATTCAGTTCCCCTTAACCTGATACTCCTAGATGAAATAACAGCATTCAGAGACAACCTGATTTCAAAGGCTAAATTTCTTTTTACTAGTAGTCAGTCAATTAAAGAATTCATTCAGATTAATGATATGATTAATTACGATGCTTAACTTTGTCAGCTTGAAATTTAAGTTTTCAAAAACTGTTTAAGAATATGCTGAAAGCCAAACATCTCAATTTTCATATTCAGGAAGGTTCAAAAGAAGTCATTTTGTTTCAAATGTAATTTATAAATGTTAACTATAAACTGGAAGAATGAGACGTTGTTGCTATTAGTAGTATACCAAGGTCTTACCCCAATTTCCATCAGTACTTTGTTGTTTTTTGGGGGCCTTTGTGGCCTTTATTTGACAGTTATCTGACAGGAAAACATGAGGCAAAATGTCAACATTTTAAAGCGATATTTGCCGCTGAGCACACCACTTTGACTCTCATCTTTTCACTCTTGCGACTCTGCATTGCTGACTGCAGTACAAGACCTTCTGCGAACTAAGTAGGTCAAAATAGGTAATGCGATCAATCTGTGTTATGTAAGGCATTAGACTTTTTAGATTATTCGCCAGAGCTAACATGGACAGCCCTACGATTAATGCAGCCGTTCTGTGAAGATGTAAGAGGTTTGTTGGATAACAATGACAATAGTTTCATGGAATACAACTCAATATTTTATCCGAAAAGAGAGAGATTATGGCACAGCTGCAAACTTCAGTTGATTTTGGAGTTAGAAGATTTTGAGTTAATATCCCCCACCACAAATTATTGTGTCCTTGTTCCCAATGCATGAATCCACATCTAAAAGAAGCTATCTCAATCCATCCATCCATCCATCCATCCATCCATCCATCCATCCATCCATGCCTACTTATCCTTGTATGGTTCTAGGAAACCTGGTGCCAGAAGTACCCACACGCCGCCAAAGAAAAAAACTGCTCAGCTTGGTGCGATAATTCGCTCTACAAGTACTATCAAGTACCTTATCTAACACAAGGTGATATCTAAATACAACATCTTTGCCTTTTTTGTAATGATTGGTGCATTTCTTTCCTGTATTGTATACTCAGTGAGTATGAACCTGTTCCAAAACAAACAGCACTCATTAACAAAGAAAGGTAAGCCCACCAACACACTCCATGCTCTCATGACCGGTAGGAGAGCATTGATGTTCAGCCTGAATGCGCTCGGCCGCTCGCGATGGGCCGACATCACATTCAACATGCGCGCATCCTCCGATATTAGCATGCATGTATTTGCAGGAATAGCCTTTTGCAATTGTTCTTTTGATCTTCATTAATTCTGTAATTGTTCGCCGCCAGTGATTTTCTGCCAAGTTTTGTAAACATCAAAGCACTTGCTCATTCTCTCTGAAACCAGACCTAGCCCATTAAATTAACATGCATATTGCATCTTGAGCTCAATAAGTTGCCTAATTAATTGTGAGAGGCAACAACAGCTCCTGGTTGTTATGGGGTATAAAAAGTAGTTTGTCTCCGTTAGCTTGTGTGGTCATGGTCCCTGTCCTGCTGTACAAAATGTGAGTCACTGTGGCGGTCAGATGTATATGTGATGCTGATCCAGTGTTTTTCCCTTTGCCTATTAATGGCCAGGTCCTCTTTGAAGTGATCAGCATCAGTTGTGGCATGTAAATCTGCCTGCTTTGTTATCTCCTTACCTGCTAAAGGCTCCACCTGAGTCCATCCACCTGATTCATTAAACAACCAACAAAGGCTCAATTTTTTTTGTTTTTTTTTCTTATTCTTTCCGATCAGTTCATCACTTCGCAGTTTACTTTAACTGCACAAAACTTTGTCAATATTTTGCTAATGTCGAAAAAAAATGCAATTAAAATCACACATGAATAAGTTTGTTCATTAAAAAAACAGGATCCTCCAACTACTTCCTGTTGTTTTCTTCTTCGTGGTTTGCGCCAGCGGCAAACATTCGGTTGTTGAACATGTGACTCGTGTGATGTGAAAACAGTGTTCCCATTGCAGTTTTGCAGAGAAATAAACCACTTTGATAAAGTCACAAAAAAGAAGAAAAGAAAACCTCGTGCTATTGACAAAACTTTATCAAAAACAAATTTTTTCAAAATATTTGCGTTTCCAGTTAATTTGTTTTCAGAATGTAAAATCTTGCAATTATATGATAAATTACAGAGATTATTCAGATTAGATAAATGCCATAATCACAGTGGGGAGAGACTTTTAAATATATTTTCTTAGCATTTGGTGCAGCTCCCTTTTAAACTGTATGATTTTGGTGAAATATTTTTGGCACAATATTTTGCAGGAATTTTGGCCCTTAGGCTATTTGAAAACAACCTTTGAACAGACTTTTCATCAAGTCCACATTTCTGTATTATGTTGATGAATATTGAGGGTTTTTTTCTTATTCCAGTTGTAGCATGAATATTCCATCTTGCAAAAAAAATGCTGATCATACATAATTTAATATTTGAGACTTACATGAATATAAAGTGTAACCTTTTAACCTGAACTATATTTTATCAGATTGTACACATGTAGTCCCATCTGGTGGCCAGCATTGCCTCCCTGCATTAAGTTTCGTCAAACTTCTTTACGTGTTCCAACTTATCAAAAGATGCATATTGATAATATATATCCAGATTTTAATGGTAGATTTCTGCGAATTGTTATTGTCACGTTTGCTTTTATTCATAGAGAGGAAATATAGGCTAAAATGTGAGGCGATGGAGCTTCAGAATGATTATAGAAATCCACCAAATCACCAGGAATAAAATCCATTTATGTTGTTGCCATGTTTGTAACAAAGGTGTGTTGTCCGTGCAAAAAAAAAAAATCAAAAAAATCGTCAAGGACAATTTACAAACCAACAGCCTGAGGTCATTATTTTATCCCCTAGAGAGGATTCATCATCTATTGTACTGCTCAATGACTATCTCACAGTCCTGAATGTAAAAAAAAAAAAAAACACCTGGTCAGACTCTTGACATTGTGCTGAATGGCCACTGTAATATCCTAAACTCCAAACAGAAAATTCCCTTAAAAAAAAGACTCTTGGGAAAAGTGTCACGGGTCAAACGATCCCCGAGAGACAAAAAAAAAAACCATCTGAAAAACAGGCAGAATAATCTAATCTATACAACATATGAAAGCATGTTTGTATCCTTGTCTTAGTGAAATCATAGTGTGTGTCCATCCTCTACGTGCCGCGTATAGGTGGATGGTTAATTATCCTTTGTGGAGGGCGACAATAGCCTGGAGGCCAGGCCACGCTGGTCTCTGTGAGCACAATACCTGTAAACAGCGAGTAACTAATTGAAAACACCGTCACATAATGGAAAAGGTGATGAATGGAGAGCCGGGTTTCTAATCAGAAAAACCTGTATCTGCCGATAGGTAAAGAATGGGTCCGAAATAATATGTGTACTGATGTGTGTTTGAGTGTGTGTTTCTCACAGGTGTACATATACATGTCTAAATGTTCACGAACACAAATTACAGGGAGTGCAGTTAGTATGTTTATCAGTTTATTTCAGCGTTGTGTCTCCTGTTGTCAACTGATCTCGAGCAACAACACTTCCGAAGTTAAAACTGCGGCTCTGTTCATCCTCTGTTGTAACGAAATGAAACAAAGTGTGGAAATGTCCTCCAGTAAAGTCAGAATTTTGGGCAAAGTTTACACAAGGCTTCTGTCTGGAGACCGCCGGTATTTTCAGATTGGGGAAAATTTTCACTTTTAGAGGAGCCCGCTACAACACCTTGAGTCAGCTGTGATGTCCCTATAGCTTCCAGAAAACTCAGATGAAGGAAGTCCTCATGTATATTCCTTATCAGAAGTCACTTCAAGCTGAACAGGTTAAGTGGCAAACACAGCACCAGGCTATCCGCCATTGTTTTTGTTATGTGCCCATGCATAGAGCAAATCATGCAGCCATTCGATCTGAGCGCCTTCAGAGTGCTTCATACCTCATTGCCATTTCAAAGACCCAGACTTTACTTCAATATTTCCGCTTCCAACTGTTATTTAGTCACAATGTCATTCATGTTGGGAAGTGCACCAGTATGTCCTGTAGCAAAATATCCCCACAACTTGATGCTTTTGTCACTCTACTTCTCAGTTGGGATTGTGTTAAGAAACTCCAAACTTTCCCATTTTTCTTCCAAACTGAATGATGGTCATTATGGCCATAAGCTGCAATTTGTAGTTTAGGTTTGGTTGTCGGACTCTGTGTTGCTGTGCGATGAACTGGACACTTAAGACCCTGCAAAGGTGAAACGTGGACAGAGTGATTAGCCACCCCTGTCCGGTCAATTTCACTAGAGACAAAATCCTAAACATCAGAAAGCTCAAGAGACTTGTTGAAGATCAGTCTGAAGATGTGGACCAGTCTGTCCATCAGGAGGGATCGATGGGCATTCCCTTTCTCATCCAGAAGACCATGATTTACAAATCAACTATAAACTTCAAATGTGGCGACAGTGGGTAGCCTAGTCGTCTTGTGAGCGGAAGGTTTTGGGTTTGATTGCAGCTTCCTCCTGCCACATGTCGATGTCCCCCTGGGCAAGGCACTTAACCCCAAAATCGCCTACCGATCTACGTATTGTTGTAATCAGATCATGCGTTTGTGAGTGCGAATGGGTGAATGTGACTCTGGTGTAAAGCACTTTGATTAGTCAAAATGATTGGAACATCTCTGTATAAGTTCAGTTAGTCCATTCAATATTTTTGTAACATGAAAACCTTTACAAAGCAGTAAGTTACAGTGTTAAATCAATCAAATGTAGAAACATAGCGTTTCAGAACCAGACCCACGTCATACTTTGTCGGTCTTATTTCTACCTTTTTCCTTCGTTTGTCTTTCCTAATCCTACATCAATCCCAAACTGGACATTTCATTGCAGAAATACCTTTCATATGCTCTTTATTTCATATATAGAAAAACAGTTGAGTCCAACTATCCTGTATCTGAAATCGCTGGTCTTTCTGGGTCAGTCGGCCTTGTTCTAGGCCCTCTCCACTGCCGCTCGTTCCGTTTCCTCAGGCCATGAAAGCAGGTCCGCACAGCCACACGACCCCGAGGCGATGGGTAAACTCAGGCAGGTCTTGGGCTCTGAGGTGCCGCTTCATATTTGCAGTTTTGCGGTCTGAAGACCCTTGGTGATGGGCCTGGACGTGATGGGATAGGAGTAGCACTAATCCAGTGGACTGGTTGGGGCGGGTAGGGACTCTGGTGTCCCATTAAGTTTGGCCTGGAGGATCATAAGGTTACAATTTTGAGAGTCTGGACTAACCCTGGACAGTGTGAGCTGACACACAGAGATATCAGTCGAACTACCGGAGAGTCAAGAGCGGTTGTGGTATCAGAGTGACAGCAGGAGGGGGAAAAATCAGAGGAAGAAGAACTGGATTGTGAAAGGACTTTTCAAAGCTAGAAAGAAATTAACCGTTAGACTTTCCTGACAGTTTCTGCTTTGATATATTACTGGAGAAAATCAACAGACGTTAGATAATTACATTTGTTACAAGATCGAATCCTTAAAGGCCTTCATGATCAGCTGTGATAAAAGACTTTGAGAAACATTCATTTCAGATGCAAAAACTATACAGTAAAAATACATTAGGCTGTTTAGTTTTTATAAATTTAAATAACATATTGTCACAAGGATGTTTACGCTGCAATGCATTCTTGGTAGATGACGTGTACAGCGCTCGCTCCGTCCAGCCGGAGCCCTTTGAAATAAAAGGCAATCGAGAAAAGACAAGAGGAAATGAAAATGAGGAGCACCAAGAGGAGGAGGAGGAAAGATTCAGCAGAAAAAGCTCCTGATTGGAAATGTCAATCCACCACTATGCTGCAAAGAGCTCCACCTTCTAACTCCAGCTGTTTTATATTTAGCATCGGAATCAAATCACTTTCTAAAATATATTAGAATCCCATGTTAGAACGACTTAAAGATGCTTCATTGTCACTTCCAACACATTCACTATCCTTCAGTTTGTTTTGATTTTCTGCTAGCTCCTACTAATGGTGTTAGCTTTACATGTACTGAACAGTAGATTCAAAGCCAATCACACCCATTTGTTTCAACAGATACGTTGTGTCGAGTGGCACATGAAAACTTTGCCTCAATCCAGTCATTTTGTCCCGGTCAAACTCCACAACCTCGACTTCTCTTGTTTTGTTTGTCAACAAAAACATCCACATCCATTTTTTTTCTTATCACTCAAAACATTTGGCACCAAAATGAAGCGTAAAGTGCTGAAAAACAATAAAAGGCAACGTAAAAGTTATTTACCTTTACTTTGACAAGAATGTCTTCCTCTGTTTTTCATCCCCCTGTTAATCAGAGTTTAAAGCTCAGGATCACATCGTTCTTGATAATTCAAACATTTGTTAGGTGTGACCTTTAAAACAAACTTATTCCCTGCAGGCACAATTGCTCAAATAAGAGCTGATGTAATGAGACTTTATGATGTCCTCAGGAAATGCCTCTGTTAGCTTCCCTGTTTTTTCCCTGTTGGGATGTTGTAAGGTATTAATTGCCCCAATCCCCAAACCATCTTTATTGAATATGACAATCAAAACAGGCCTTGTCTCTGTATCTAACAACATGAAGGCAAGTGAAGGATTGCAACGTGAGGAAAGGGAGGAGGAAAAAAAAAGAATAATTAAAATCAAATTACTGACCAGTCAATTTGGCACCACATGCAGAAGTGTGAAAGTACAGCAAACACTAATCTTCACATGAGTATTTTGACACTGACCCGTTTTAGCATTCGGGAGACTGATGAATGCAGGAGCAACGATTCCTGAGGTCCAACTTTTTGCCGCACAATGCTCACACATTAAAGTGGAGCGCTATAGAATCTGCACAATGCGCGCTCTTGAGCAAGCTCTGAGAGGGTGCTAATGTATCTCGCAAACGTGTTGCGGTTCAGATAATTTAAAAGGACGCAGCCCTGGTGCCACGGCCATGTATATAATATCAACCTTGCAATGTTTGCAACCGTAAAATGATTGGTTTTACGGAGCGGCCTCAATTAAAACAAAATGTTATTGTGAGCGCGAGGATAGCCATGTTCTTGAAGGACACGGGGCTTTGAAAAAAGTATTTGTACTCTTGAACTCTTCCCACCTTTCGCCAAGTTACAGCCACAAGCGACAACAAATTCCATGGCACAATTAAATTCAATTTGTCTGAAAAGAAATGTTGTCTTGAGGCTCCTTACAAAACACAGATCCAGTTTGTGTACATTTATACAACGTTAATTATTATGAAGTCAGCTCAGTCCGGTCACATAAACACATAGCTTAGATCCTAGTGATGAAACAGTTCAGTTTATAATGCCCACTGCTACAGCTGGTAGCCGGTTCGACCTGGAAGGACATGAGGCAACAGTGTGGGGATTTGATGGGGTTGTGACGGCTTGTGTTTCATTCATAAAATAAACTGATTAAAAACTAGACGATCTAGATTTTCATTTTTCACCTAAAATCTTTGGCATTTTCGTTAGCCTAACTCTTTAGTTGACTATTTGGAGAGCGCACATATAGTTAACTTTATTTCTGGGCCTGTTGTACTTTGCTTGGTGGTTAATAGGCAGCAGATTGATTTCTTTGCATTTTTAGTTAGCAGTTAAATTGGAGCAGATGGAGAACCACAAAAGAAAAGTCCTGATTGGAAGGAGAAAGGAAGTTTGTTTTTATCATTTGTTCAGCTTTTCTTCTACTGCAGGCAGCCAGTTCTGACCTAATAGTGTTGGTTGAATCTAAAGGTTTTTTTTTTTTTTAGCTCTATTCTGATCAGTGTTTGTTTGTCAGGTGAGTCTTTGTATGTCAGTTTCTGAGTCATTGTGTGTCAGCAGTGGTCTGATCAGTCACTGTTTACGTTTCCGGTCATGTCTTGTCCGGTCGGTTTGTGTTTGAGTTCCTTCTTTTACTACCTGAGTGGAAATCAGTCATGTTTTGAGCCTAATTTCTATTTTTTTTTTTTTGACAGTTTTTGACTTTTATGTAAATATATGAAGTATCCTGTTTGGAAACTTCCAGCATGTTCTGTACGATCCCTGAGCCAAGTGCTTGAAACTCTAATCTTTAATTGTCGGTGTGAATCTTCGCTGCACTCCCACCGTTAGGAAGCTGCACAGCTTAAACATGAGTGTCCATTTTCAAACAGCTATTGAGATATTTGAATGAGAGCAGCCATGTTTATGCCATCATCCACACTGCACTTTACCAAAGCGGGTTTGAGTACGAGCTATTTGAACTAAACTTCTTAAAGCTTTTCATTTTCTCAAGAATATCTGCCTTTAGTTCAGAATGCTCACATGCAAATGTCTGAGTCAAAGTACCAATCTGAAATGTGATGTCTGAAACTACGACAAAACATTACTTATTCCTGCTGTGGCAGAGTGAGAGTGCCGTCCTCTGTTCCAGAAATAACAGCTCTCGTATGGCTCACAAGTTATTGCAGGGATGGATATTATGTGCTTCAGTTCCTCCCAGTAATAAGTACCATTAGTGGGAGACGAGCCAATGATTCGAATCCCTGCGAAAATGTCAATATAAGGGGCAGTATTGAATTGACTGGTGCTTCTTGGTCTTTCAGACGTCTGAAGAGCAAGACGATGATTATGTGCCGTAATCGTTACGTTTCGACCGATTGTTTTTGCTTTCCGCCCTGCCGAGAAGCTTTGGATTTGCTAGTCATCCATGACTAGCAAATCTTGTTACAGCCGTCTCTTCAGCAGAGATCTTAGGCAGTAGAGACAAAAAATAAATCATTCTGCTCCCCATTCAAAATCACCTGACCAGCTCCCTTTTCTCTCCAGACCTAATGGTCTGACAAAGTGAGGTTTGTCAGTTAGAGTCCTGTCCTCTGAGGTCTGAATAGTTTAGATATGACAAGCCGAAGAGGCCTTCCTTCAGTGGCAAATACATGCTTCTTTTCAACAGACTGCAAAGTCCGACATCGTGCCTCTTTCCTTTTGCCCACGGTGTGAATTCAATGGAAGTTAGACGACAAAATCTTCGGCCGCGATTGGAAACGACTTCTGGTTTTGGCTCTGCATGAGCAGAATGGATTTAGACAAAAGTGTCTGAACGTGCCCTTGCTGTGGTTTTCCTCCACGGGAAATTTTGTTTCAGCGCAAACCTTGAAGCGGTGGTGCGCTTTATTTGCAGTTAGATAAAAGAAGACTTGTATCCCAAGACCATGGCGTGACCTCTTTCAGCGCTCGTGAATTGATTTGATTCAAGGGGAGAATTACCAAGGCCGGTATATTCCGATTGTTGGGGAAAAAGTTCTTTTGAGAGGGCAGAGAACTAATCAAGATAACCAATGTCCTTTATGGTTTTCCTAATTCTTTTTAGACAATTTGTATACACCAACTCTCACATTTTGATGATTACTAGGTTTGTGGGGGGTTTTTTCGCTTCCATCTGTTTGGAAGGACTCTGCATTTCTTTCTGCAGGTATTTTGATACTTAAATATTTCCTGTTATTGACTGCGAGTTACTTCTTACCTTAGGGAGGATGGAATGAAATAAAAGCAGGGACTTGGAGGACGTTTATCACTTTTCAGATTAATGATCAAATTTTAGACCTGTGGCTGTATTAAATTGTTCAGTTTCAAAGGAAAATAATTTAATAATTCCACATAAATTCATTTGTAGTTATCTAATTCAGTTTAATTTCATAATCTTAATTTCATATTTAACAATATCCTGTAAGAATTGTAAATAATACTAATAATAATAATCACATAATATTTGATTACATGTATTTTTTTTTGTTTATTTTTGCTAATCTGAGTTTTTAGGGAATTTTTATTAAGTAATCCACAACTTCCTGTTTCACACACACACACACACACACACACACACACACACACACACACACACACACACACATATATATATATATATATATATATATATATAGTTTAAAGTATATTAGTGGGATTATTGGTAGAACAATTGATTGTTTTAGTGACAAGATGCAACATAATTGATCCGAGCGTCAAAACTGTGATTCTGAGAATTAACATATTTTCATATTACAACACATCACTCCCATTCCTTTGTATAAAGAGAGAAATTTAAGCCACCCTACCTCTCAGACAGATGGGTTATTGATAGATTTGGGGCAAATGTGAAAATTTTATTTTAACTTGACTGGTCTGACCATAAGAGAAAAAAAATATAATAAGTAGTTAATCAACTGGAGACATAACAAACCGCCTATGAGGCCTGTCACTCATACATCATGTTATTTGAAATTGCAGGAAACTTTAAGTTAAAATCTGGTGGACTCAACCAGAACAATGGATCATCACAGAACCCTTCTGAATTTAGCAGAACTGGACAAAGAGAGGAGAGGATAATCACCGAAGTATTTATATTGAATGTTTTCCGTTTCATAATTTCGGCCATCTTAGAATTTGACTTCATCGGTACGCGGCGTGTGGAACATACGTGGAAAAATGGCGCCACGACTTTGCATTAGATCATCCGAGCAGCCAATTAAACTGCTGAAAACACTGGCTGCAAGGCAGGTAATGTTAGTTTTGAATGTAAGGCTCGTGTCGTCTTGTTTCTAAAAGTCCTACAATGAAAAAAAGGACCAAAAGAAACAGGGAACCAATTATGATAACGAGGCTGTTCCTCTGGAAGGGATGGAAATAATGACTGCGGTTTTCCGTAGATCCGTTCTGCCTGATTTGCCCGCGTCGTCCGGGCCAAGATACTCGCAAAGAGCACTTCTTAGCCTTAAGCAACATTATTAATTCATAGTAAT
>NW_006799939.1:6643785-6679434 GCF_000485575.1 Poecilia formosa
AGAACGTGGGAGAGCAAGAGAGAAGAAGTGCAGCAGCAGGAGGACATTTCCTTGAACATGCACTTACATCCAGTCCAATGCGCATTTGCACAGCGAGAATACATGCCTGTCTGAGTTCACAAGCCGATCCTCCCCTCCAGGTTCAGGAGAAACTGCTCGGTCTTCTCGCAGTCCCCAGGGCAGGGCCTTCGTACGGGCGGGCGAGCCGCACATTAGACACATATGGTGCCGGAACAGATTTAAGAAATAAGCTGTCATCAAATAATCAAATCAGTTATGTTTCAGGGAGCAGTGACGTGCAGGAGCTTTTTCCTTTTTCCCGTGGAACGCTTTTTGAGTGTGCTCTTGGGGAACAAAGGCTGGCCTCTTCACAAACACGCTTTACTTTTCTGTTTTATGGAAATAAGATGCATTTTATGCAAACAAAACCCAGAAGTGTGAAGGAATTTCAAAAATGGGGGGGATTGTGTCTTGGTGACCTTAAGGTGGCTCCTCCACAGTGTCTTACTCTTGTTGTATCTGATTCTGGATTTTCCGTGAAGCTAAATCTAAGCATAATTTTTGCTAAAAAATATTCTGAACAGAATACATTTGTAATTATTTCAAGCTAGCTTTAAGGCCTTTCTTTTATTTTAAATTGAAAAGAGGCGCCACAGTGCAAGAGGCATCTCCCCGCTGATACGACAGCTGCTGATCAATTTTTGCTGATCCAGAGAGAAGTGCTCGAATTAAATAATTAGAGCCTTAGCCGAGCGGCGGCTGGAGATGATGCACACTATGCAAGCACTAGAAAAGACAAGCCGCTCTCCCTGTGCCCTGTCTGCACTCATCCCATCAACGTCAATAGATCGAAGCGTCCTCTCTGAGAAAACAAGAGGAAGGGGATGAAGGGTGGAGGGGAAAAAAGGGAAGAAAGATGGAAAGAAAAAAAAACATGTACCACTCCGCCCACCAAACCCCAGGCTCTGCTTTTTTTAACCCGCGCCTCCCGCTTCAGCCTGCTACCCCCACTCCACCACCACCACCACCACCCCTCTCCACTTGCAACCCAAGGCCATGCATCCAGGCTGTGCATGACAGCTCGCTGCCACAAATGTTTTCCCTACGCATCCACTTCTCCGAGCGGATTAAACCTCCCCGCAAACATCCTGTGGAGGATGCCTCTCACTTTTTCTCTCTCTCTCTCTTTTTATTTATTTATTTTTTTTCGTATTTGAATGTGTCAACAATTTCTGGCTGGCTGGCCAGACACCACGTCCTGGCTATGTCTGCTCGGTTCATTCGTGTGCCGCTTCGTGTGTGTGTGTGTGTGTGTGTGTGTGTGTGTGCGTGCGTGTGTGTGTGTGTGTGTGTGTGTAGGTTTGTACTTGCTTGTGTACATGTGAATATATTCATGGTTCCTTTTCCCAACATGAAAAAGGCCATGTCATTCTTCCAGAACTTAATCAGGGGCTACACACAGGGGGGAAACAAGGGGCTGCTGCGGCACGGGCCTCCTGATCATGTTAATGAGGTCCCCTGGCTATGCAGTCATTGAAGTATAATTGACTTGCTCGTCTCTTATCTGCCTAATAGACACTCCGACCCGGAGCACGTTTATTTTGCTATGAGAAACGTCAAGAAGGATTGGAAGTTTCCTCGGCGTGCCCATTAAAACTGAAGGCATGCCACCCTGTGTTCGACTGCCATTGGCTCCCTGCCTCATTATGCAGATGCCAAACGTAAATAAATGATTTGCAGATCGCTGCTGCCCCCACCAACCTCCCCCCTGCCCCTCACCCTGTCTATCCTTCCCAAACTGTTGTGTTCGCTCCTGCCGCCCGGGACGAGAGAAAGGAGGACAGGAAAGACAGAGGGGAGGAAGGAAGGGGAGGTAAACACAAAACCGTCCCGCGAAGCACCATGACAATTCGTCCCCGCTCTGGAGCAAAATAAATAATACGTAGGTAGTAATTATAACGAGATGCTGGCCCCTGACTTGAAAACCTGGCGAAGCGCATTGATGTTGTTACAGCTGCGTATGTCTCCTGGCTTTCAGGACCCATCAGACTCATGCGGAGCTGTGTGTAACGTAGGGCGGCGGCGGAGGAGGAAGACAGGGGACCCGAGAGGAGATGTGTTAGTGGGCGCACGGGCGCCAGGCGTCGGGGGGCCAACCAGTGAGTGCGTTGTCACCCTCGTGGATGTGAGGGGGAACATCTGTGCGAATCGGCCGCCCACAGTCCCTGGATGACCACCATGTCTTCTCAGGACAGGGGCGCAGAGAAACTACTGATTTTTCTGTGTTTTAGCTGGAGTCACTCTTCTTGATGGAAGCTGAGTTTCTTCGTTTTGCTTTCATACATGGGATCACTTAGGATTCAGACTAGGAGCAGTAAATATCTGACATAGTCTTTACCCATCTTTAGTGTGCATTCACACCAGCCCTGGTTAGTCCTGTTTAATCGAAAACTAGTTAATTTGTCTTGAAAGTTCAGTTCATTTGAGGAGATTTGAATGAGTAACTGAACTCTAATGCCAACCAAAAAAATCAAACTCTGGTCTGTCTGCAAACCCAGGTCTCGGTTAGGTTGAAGTGAACTCTAACGCAGTTCAAATGTATGTGTGGATGCAAGTGGACCAGAGACCGCTCCAAAAGCAGGAAGCAAACTATAGCACAGGGCATTCTGGGTAAATGCAACCAAAACAAATGCCAGAATCTAGTGCTAGAGGAAGAAACGGATCATGGCCTTTTACAGAAGATAAAGGAAGTCCTACAACTGCTATGAAGCGTACCGAAAATTGTCTGTGCTGTAAACAACCATCCTCCAGTCCACTGGAGGATGGTTGTCCACTGTGAAGGGAGACGTGTCCATCTGAACAAGATGGTTGTTCATGCTAATTCAACAATGAATTCAATATTTGGTAGTGTAGCTAGCACGGACTGAATGACTTTGTTCACTTCTTCCTCTGCCATTGCTAAAATTACAGTCAGACTACAATACTAAAACAGCATAAAATTGACGTCATCGTTCACAACTCTACTTATTATTTGTTGACTGGGCCAGTTAAAATTCTACCAGAGGAATCCAAGACAATGGGAGAAATCCCAAGTGGAGCATTGAAGGGAGATGAGAATCGTGTGGAAGGCAATGGCCAGGCTAATTTCATGCGGGAAAAAATTAGCCTGATGAAATTAACCTAAATTTACTGTAAAATAATTATCAGTTTCTACAGAATTTACTGAAATTCGGTTCAGACTTTGCACCTTTAGTTGTTACTTTTAACTTACTGGACCTAATCTGAATTATCACTAAACCAGTGGTTCTTAACCTGGGTTCGATCGAACCCCAGGGGTTCGATGAGTCGGTCTCAGGGGTTCGGCGGAGCCTCTCCCACGGAGGTAAAGACACTTGTGTAAAGTCGTGATGACGCGCCCTGCTTTGCCATCACTTGCTGCAGAGGATCACGTTACATTGCTTAGCCAATCAGTGCTTCCTGGACAGTCACCTCAACTGTGCTGAAAACACTGACTATATTTTGAAGAACTGTTCTCAGATACTCTACCTTTTAAGAAGAATTAGTGTTCTTGGGGTGACCCAACTAGACTCTAGTTGGGTCAACTAGAGTCTAGTTGGGTCAACTAGAAAAAAATCATGGGGGGAAAAAAATCATATTTTATTTGTCACTACAGAAGGGTTCAATGAATGCGCATATGAAACTGGTGGGTTTGGTACCTCAAAAAAGGTTAAGAACCACTGCACTAAACAAAACACAAAGGTGGATTTTGACTGCATAACCTTTTAACAGAAATTCAAAATTTCTCAGCTGAATTGGTTTTGAAAAGATGCTTGCAAAAATATTTTAAAAATATATTTCACATGCCCTTTTGTCCAGTGTATTTAATTACCTGATGTGGTTTTATGAACCATGACTTATGAAATAAATCACCTGCTCTATTGTCAGTTAAATTTGCTTTTCATTTTTTGGTGATTTAAAAAAAAATAAAAATTTCCAATATGTGGTGGGACCATTGTGATTTGAGGACGTGACCTCCAGCTTGCTGTAATTAGTAGTTTTCTTGGTGTGCTGATTAAAGCTTTGAAAATGGATAACCTCTGTCTCCGTCACACAAAAAGACACTGACAAACCGAAACACAGCGTAAATATCTGTTGTAAGTTCCTTGGATGTTTTCACATCTAAGCTCTGCCCCCAATAGGCCTTTTTTCAGTTCTTTCAGGACTGTTTGATGCAGAGCTTCATGCTGCGTACACAATTCAGTTTTATCTCATACTATTAACTAAACACTTCATCAGTTATTTGAGCAAATAAACTGCTCCAATTGCCCTCTGATATATTTTTCTAACATTTTGGAGGCGTTTCAAAATCACGCCCCACTATTTCATTTTGCTTTCAGGTTGAAACTTCAAAAAGAAAACATAATAAACTGTTTCACTTACTAATTTAACTAATTTAACTTAAATTGATGGGTTTTAAAACCTCTGTTGAGAGGTTAGGAGCAGGAAATATATTAATTTCAGTGTCTTTTTTTATATATAAATAATTGGGCTAAGACTGCCATATTTCTTGTCAATGCAAAGTCAGTCTTCCAGTTGCTGTCATAGTGTAACCAACTCTGAAGTTTTATCATGAGCCCCCTGTGTGGAGGTGAAAGCTTTGGGCTTGACCCCCTGCAACCGTTTGAGATTTTATTTTGAAGTATGAAAGGAAGTAGTATTTGAGTTGCTGTATGCTGAACAAAAAGGTCTCATCAGGATTGCCAGTAACACTTTGTTGCTTAAGCACAGAAGAAGTTCCCCCCACATTTATATTGTTTGTGTTTCAGTAACTTTATGTGCTTGCTTAAAAAAATACAAATAAAAGAGAAAACAAGAGACAAGATACAGACAGGCTAAGTCATATGGAAGCTCCTCTGAATATTACGTCTGACTAAATGTTAGCTAGCTAGCAAAGCTAAATTTTACAAGCAATTTAGTCTCCTATCTGCTCTAAACTAAAGGTATGCTTCAGGGTTTTCTTCATTTCATGCAACAGTTCTACCAACTGCTTCACCATGCAGTCTGTCCAGCAAAATGGAAAATATAATTTTAGAAACTTTCCTTGTTTTTATTTTTCGCTGACTTTTTACTGTTACTCTCTAACACAGTGCAGTCTTTCCCTTATATGAGATTTAACATCTAAAGCCAATGTTAAAGCAGCTCAGAGGTTTATAGAAACTCCTCAAACATTTTTGCTACTAAAATCTTGGTCTAACTTGGACGCTAGCTGTTAGCTTCAGCATGCTAGGAGGGGGAAAAAGTGTTTTCAACAAAATAAAACCTCAAAGTGGATTTATTTTTTTTTTTATGTAACAACTTCATTTTGAAATGAGGACATTTCATTTAAAGAGGGGGAAGTATGTAAAATGATTTATTTTTCCTTTTCAATTAATATGGTTTTATGTGAGATTGGTTATTTGCTGGGGATGTTGCATGGATGAGTGGGGGCGCTGTGCCTTACAGAGGATATATTTCTTTCTTCTTCGAGGGTTTTTTACTCCAGTCTCTTCGATGGGGGCTCCTTTTTATGAGGGTCGGAGACGTTAGGCTGTTCGGTTAGACGGTTGAATAAAAGTCTGCAAAGCTACACTATTCCCTCTCAGTGTCTGCTCTTCCTCTACCCACGACCTCTTATTTTATGGTGACACAAATCTAGATATCACTACGCAGTGTTACACTACCATTAGTAAAATATATGAAACTAATACCGTAATAACCTCTGAATGACACATCACTTCAAAGAAATCCCAGTTATGTGTGTTCAGGCTGTCTCAAGTTGTGTGATTTAGATTTTTATCATGCGCTTAAAACTAAACTGCTGCAAACAAACGGAAACAATCAACAACTTTCACTAAGAGTTGAGGAATTCCTTCCCAGCAGAGTTGTCTTCCTCACTGCATATTTACAGAATGCCAGACGGTCCCGTTTTATCGCTTATTAGCATGTATTAATAATAAGAGGAATGCAACTGCCTTCTGTGCCCTCTCAGTTCTGTATTTTCTGATCAGCTTCTGTGTGACCGCGGCACTGGCTCTGCCCTGACTTGGAGACATCATTATTGTAATCATCACAAGCTCTAGCAGTTGCAGGCAATAATTCTGCCGGGTTCCTCTCTTCCCCCCGCCCCACTTTTCTGTTCCCCCCCACCACAGAGGAGGGGAAATTACATTTTTCACCATGCCTTCCTGTTGTCTGTATTGTGACAGCGGTCATACTCCATCACATAGCCCCACTTTCACTTCTGAGCATCCCACAATCAGAGTAATGGTTACAAAAAAAAAAAAACATAGCACAGCAAACAGCTGTTTCATACGACCTTTAGGTTGTGAGTAAAGGGCTGGATTTAGTTCAATGACTACCTTTCACTTGCATTCATATCAGTGGTGGTCTACAATCATTTTTAATTAAGCTAATCAATATTGAGGGAATCCAATTATTTCTGTTTTTTGAAGTTGCTGTTGCCACAAGGTAGTGTTCTGTATCTTGGTTTTTACACACGAGCACAATTTTCTAAATATTTTTGTCTGATTCCTTTTTCATAACAAGGTGATAGCTTGAATAACTGGTATCCATTTGCTCAGATCACTGCACGAGAAAAGACCCCCAGTAACAAAGTGTGAAGTTTACATGTTATTTTTTATTAAATGGTTAGTTTAGGCTAACCCGGAGTATCCCCATGTTTCAGCTAGTCAAATTTAAGACTTTCTAATGCCACCTGGTGCCACCTGGTCTGTCTGTAGCTCTTAGTGGATTTATTGTTCCAGGAAAAATCTGTGAGAGCTCCTGAACCTGGGCTGCAAAAATCAAATATGACGTGTTTGTTCTTGAAGCCTTGAAGAAAGAAAACACATTTTTCCATTCAGGTGGAAGATGTAAAGTCCTACTGACGGAGTTTCCAGTCTAGATGTGGATCAGGTCTGGGCCTGGCTGGTGAAACTGAGCCAAAAAAATTTTGGTTAATCATAATTAATTTAAAATTCAATATAGAGCCTTATTTTACTTATATTTCCACACAGGACAACATTGGTTTAGGTATTGTTTTTTTCCCTTAATAAATAAAATGCTATTTTTAAAAAATATTTACTTACTTTTTTCAGTCCGACATTTAAGTTAATTTGATCTGGAACATTTAAATGACTGAAAAAGTAAATCCAGAAGATTTCTGGAAGAGGGCAAGCACTCTTTCACTGTATTTCTGACTATAATCCTACATTTATTTAAAAAAAATAACCCAAATTTAGCAGACTGAACCTCAGAAGCTCTTTTACAAACTAGAAAGAAAAAAATCCTAAGCAATGTAGACATTAGAGGCATATATTTGAGCTTCATGTAAATTATTTTATTAAGGTGAATTATAATTTTTGTCTGTAATTTTGTGAGCATGGACGGACAGTTCTTTTCTTGCTCTTAATAGGTTTTTCAAGCCAGGGTCACACCGACACCCTCTTCATTTTCTGTGCTAATTAGGCTAAATTGAACAATTTGTTTCTCTTTTTCAATCCCAAATCCCCCCCTCAATCTGCAATTAAATGACATTTGGAGTGATAGCAAATAGGCCTCTGATAGGAGGCTCAACAAAGTGCTGCTAATAACTAATTAAGTGGTCAGAGTCCTCAGTGAGGTAATTTGTGGTAGCTGCATATCCCCTAAACACCTCTTCTTTTTGTCTACTCTCCTATGCTGCCTCCATCTGCAGCTCGTGATAACGGTCACGTATGGAGCATCGATAGGAGTTCAGTTCAAGTTCACTGACCGCAAAGACGTTTCCCTAAACAGTGAAAAATGTAGTAACCGCAACTTCTCATTTAATAAAAATCCCCGAAAGACAGTCATTTCAATTTCACTTAATGAAAAACATTAAACACTATTGGAATAGGCCCTTTTTAAATGAGATATTTGATATAAACAAATGTACATTTTTTGCCAGGACGAATCTGATGGTGGAAGCTAGATATTAGTTATATTGTTTTTGAAAAAGATGGCTCTGCATGCCATTTTTATGACATGAGAGAATCATAATAATCAATAATAACTGAGTTAACATCTGTAATAATACATCTGGTGGAGACTTGACATACTTTTAACGTATTACATGAGCCTTTTCAAAAATGTAATTTGCAGTTTATCCACCTATGAGTTACTTACCTTCACAGTAGTCCCATTTCGTCCCGATTCTGTTGCCGTTAAATGATTGACAGCAGAGTGTTACAAAGCTACAATGGTTTAAATGGTTTGCCATGAACTGCATTAGCCGGGCTTGGGATGCTCTCCCTCAAAATTTTTCTTCTAGTGTTGTCATTGTTGCTAGCCTGACCATTGCTACAGGCGATTCTGAATTACTTAAATTTCTCTTCACAGCTCAGTCTTTCTCCCATTGAAGTGGATTCTCTTCAGTAGATTTTCTACCAAGCCAATCACTGTTCAGAGGAAGTTTTTTTTTTTGTTTTTTTTTTTTAGCAATGGCAGCAAAAGCAGTGAAGGAAGTTATTCAGTCCATGTTGGTCTGATGTTGTTCGTCTCGGTACATGGTAGTTTTCAGGGCAGATCATTTCCTGTAACTTTCTTAGCGTCAAACTGGCGCGTTATATACGCCACGAGCAAATGTTAGCAGTTGGGAGTCCACTCCTCCAGGAAGCAATTATTTCTCAATAGCCAAAGGTCCAGACCTTTCTATAAGTGTTGAACAAGAGACTGGTTTTTACCAGGCTACATTGTTGCCAACGTTTAGTGGATATTGTGGGTCACACCATTTTTTAATGTTTTCAAAAATGGGAGGGAAAAAAACTATCCAAACAAATAACTGAAGTGGCTTATCCGGAGTCTGAGTTCAACTTGTGTGAGTTTGACCTTTTGCCCTTCTTCTTCTTGATACCTCTGCCTCTGGGGTAGATAATTACCGCTTCGATCCTCCGCTAGTGTTTCTTTATATTTGGTAAAGTTTGTGTGTGTTTTTGTTCGTCTGTGTTTTTTTTTTTGTGTTTCCATTTGTGTACGAATGGATCGCTGCCAGAGCTTCGGGGGTGCACGCGTGCGTCCTTGAGCGCGTCTGTGCATGCGTGGGCCTCGTGGCCGTGTGTGAGCGGCAGCGCATGTTGAACATGTGCTGGCGTTCTCAGAGGAACAGCAGGGCTCTAATAAGGACTAGTCCTGGACGGCAGCTGGTAAACTCTGTCCTCCGAATAGGTGTCTTTTATCCGTAAACAATGGAATGCAAATTAGTCCCAGCGCCAAGTGGACCCTGAAAACCGATCCACATGGCACGCTCCCTCGCCCTAGAATGCACTTTTGAGAGCAGCAGCGCAACGCGACTTCCCTCCATCAAAAGAGAAACAAGCAGGCCCAAAGACGAGGCCCACCCGCACAGCTGTTTTGTTTTGCACGGGCACACAAGTGCAGACATCGGTGTGTGAGTCTGAGCACGTGTGGTCACCAGAGGGTCATTTATTGCTTTGAAAGCCAAATGTCTGGTAGAAAACAGGCTCAGAATCAAGCATTCAGCGTCTCCCTTGTCAGTGTGTTTCTGTTAGTTCATAAATACCTCTAATTTTTTAAATACATATATTTATTTCCCAGCCACAGCAGCACTTAGATCAGAGATCTATTTCTGTCTTTTGAACAATCGGGCTGAAGAGCTTCAGCTCGATTTTCAAGTTCATATATACATATCAAGTGTGTGTATTTTGTTTTGTTTTCCCCACGCACTTCAAATTATGCCACCCTTCAAGCACATTTCGAGATGCTTCGAATGGTGTAAGAATTTCCCTTTGCCTGTTTTAATGAGCATGTTGGTGGCTTGTGTCAACCTAAAGCCTTGAAAACAAATTAATAGCCTGATGGGAGCAATGCATTGATGAGGGTCGACGTTAGAGGGAAGGAAAATTATCTTTACAGGAGCTGCATAACATCACTGAATTAGTTTTCACGACAACACAATGAGGAAAGCAACAGCTTTATGTTTTTTTTTTTTTTTTATCTCTTCGTTGCATCACAGTGTGTGTTTTTGTTTCCCTTTCACCACAGTCATCCTCCAACAGCAGCAAGGTCGCAGCTGTTTTCAGTGCGTTCACCACAACTCCGACGGAGCAGCTTGCAGCAGGTTACGTTTTCATTCTAATGGAGTAAGAATTGAAAGATACTTGAAAACATCTCCCTGTGGGCGCCGCCGTTGCTGCGACTTATTTCAGCCAGTGCTGGTACAGCTCTTCTACTCGAACAAAGGCAACCGTCTAGACCAGGTGTCTCAATCTCTGGTCCTGCGTGTCTACAACTTTTAGACTTCAAGTTGAATTAATAATTAGGTCATTCTCTGTAGAACTTGATGGCAGGCTGAGGAAGTAATTGAGCTATTTCATTTGCATGTAGACCAACGGCATATCTAATATTTGCAGGACATTGGCAGTCAAGGATTGGACATTTTTGACATGTTTTTATACTTTTACTGAAGCAACACCCACCGGTTTATTTCTGGTATGTGTTCACGAATTAGAAAAAATTGGAGATGGAGATCGATAGGCGGATTGGTGTGGCATCGGAAGTGATGTGAGCAATGCACCAGTCCAAGAGAACCATGATCCGAATGAGAACTGAGCCAAAAGACTCTTGGTGACAAGCTCTGAATGTGGACCAAAAGAAATAGATTCAAAAGGCCCAAATGAGTTTCCTCTGCAGGGTGTCCAGGGTCTCCTTTGGAAATAGGGTCTATCTCAGTCAACCAGGAGGGACTCAGAGTAGAGACACTGTCCCTCCACATCAAGAGGAGCCAATTTGAGGTGGTCTGGGCATGTCCAACTGGGGACAGACTCAAGGGGACGACTCAGGACATGGTGGAGGGATTATGTTTCTCAACTGGCTTGGGAACGTCTTGGGATTTCCTTGTAGGACATTGACCCAAGTGTTTGGGTAGAGGGAAGACTTGGCCTCTCTCCTTTGGCTGCTGCCTCAGTGACCCGATCCCAGATTAAGCATAAAATGATGGATGCCACCAGTTCACAGTGTAACCGATGTAGACTTTCAACCGGACCAATCAGTGAACAGCAGGAGAGGTTGACGTCGATTTTCTGCGCTGCTTTGGGATTGTAGTCTGCCTGTAGTTTCAGCATTGAACTGGAGCAGCAAACGTTAGCGATTGGCAAACTTTGAGTCCACGTCTTCAGGAAGTAATCATTTCTCAATAGCTGAGGGTTCAGACACGACCATTTGTCACTCGTAGTGTCTCCTATTTGACTGTCCTTGTTTCTTAAAACACACTTTCCTGTGTTTTTATACATTGAGAACTTGTTCACATTTCATCACATTACAAACACCAAGTTCAAAATATGATGTTGGAATTTCCTGTAAATAACATAGCATGAAAGAGACACTCTACCACAGCGTGGTAAAACCACTGCAGCACGACGGGCCGGAAAAGTAAATTGCTGCATCTAGACACTCTTTTTCTCTCAGCAACAAAATTTATCTTTCCTTCTGCACGGCCACATTTTTTCAATAGCCTGTCCTTGTTTCTTAAAACACGCTTTTATGGTGTCACCGCCTTTAGATGTTTCTTACTGGGCAGTTTAAGTCAAAGGGATACAAGTCTCAAAGTCTTTCCAAAGCCATGCAGCCTTCTCAATCTCAGAGAATGTCAAGGCCAGCAGCAGGACTTCATGAGTCGACCTTCTTACTCTGTTAACGGGGCCTTTACAGCTGCAAGCCTGAAAACGACCACAATAAAAACTGAATTTAACTGTTTTCGAAGGTGAGGACCTTTCTATTGCTCAATTTTCTTCAGAAGGAATGTAATGATTTTACTGTAATCACTTCCTGTCATTTTACTGTAATGTAGCTGATCAGCCTCACGTCATATCTATCCTCTTTGTCGCTCCCATTTAGCTCAATGAGCTGTGTATCTTCAACAAATTAATAGAATCCTCTGAGTGTTGGAAATTCTACCTTGAGAATAAATATAAATGTGTGCTCTGTGACTTTTCTATTCAACAGTAACATAAAGTTTGATGTGAAAGTGAAACTCTAAAAACAGCAAACTGTCAGTATGTGTTTCATGCAGGAAGATTTTTTAAAAACCCATTTGGGTTTTGGTCCCTTTCAGAGTAGCTGTTTGCATTGCCTTACAGAGCGGCTAACTTTAATATATATGAAATGAAGATGCAAACAGGTGTTTAATTTGAAACTATTTAGCTGAACTTCACTACAAAATACTTTGAAATATTCTCTCTTTTTACCTTCAACAGTCATTTATTAGTTGATGTTATTTGAGTAGAACTCCAAGAACAGAGGAGAAACTAGATCATTACATTTAGCATGTGCAATGCTAGCTGCCAAACTAGCTTCCAATGACGACTCATCCAGAAGGCCAAAAAAGAACCTAAAGCATCATTTAAAGCACTCAAGGCCTCATTTTCATCAGTGCAGAACAAGGCAGCATATGATTTATCTTTGAATACGTTTTGCACTGTTGTAATTCAGAGCAAAGTTTTAGGTGGCTGCGCTCCAACAGCTACAAAATAAGACCTACTTAGCACTCAACAAAGATTAATTAGTTCATAAGATGGTTTCTGTCAACTGACACAATGGGGCAGATTTTCAAAGTGGACTTAGGAGACAGCGTCCAATAGGACCAAACAGCCAGCAGAGCAGTTCTATAATTTTGCTCCCAGTGTGAGAGCTATCAGCCGCTAAGGTGTTAGGCAGCAGCCCAGGATGCCCGGGGTAGCTATTTGCAACATGGTGCTATATAGAAAATGATTTCAATGCCCCAAGACTGGCATGGATAGCTACCCTGTCGGCTGCAGCAGTGACGGTGACCCAGCGCGGGCGCTGGTCAGACATCAAAGGACGCCAGCTGTTTTCTCAAACCGAGGCGGGGATGGAGGCAGGAATGAGGAGGACTCAAGAGGAAGATTGAGATGACACGTCGGATCTTCAGGAGTGTCACTTTGTGTAATAGGTGAGTGGCGGGTATTCATCTGCCTCGGGAGAAAGGGACGGAGGATGCTCCGCGTGGACTTCAATAAGACTTCAGTAATTACTTATTACTGCACATATGGATGAGATGGGCCACGAGAGGACTTGAGGTGCGTGCAGCTCTCCTTCCATCTGAAAACCACCTCCGCAGTGACTTCAAGAACATCCCCGTAATGCTTCAAGACAAAAGTCTCATTACAGGTAATTATGGATTGCCTATATTGCTGCCCCTCCACCCCTCCTCTCCCAGCCCTCCTCTGCATCGTCCTTCCTACTTTTATCCCCTCATTCAACAGAAGAAGCAGCCTGGGAGAGGGAAACTGGGCTGGAGAAGAGAGGAGGGGGGGAACGAGTGCTATTACCTGGGAGCAGACACTGAACATGGCCACTGTCGCTTTACTGCACTTCCATTCATGTGGAGTGGCTCACTTGTGGGCACCAATTACGGACCAAATGATCCAAACTGGGCCTAGTGATGAAGAGGCTGGACTGACTGAGTGACTGGCTCTCCTATTCTTATTTGCTTGTGTTTATGGTTTTATCCTTTGCTTTTGAACAGAGCGCAGCAAGTGCTTCAGGACATATACGAGTGCTTATGCACTGCGCATAGGAGGGCATGTAAGCGCTTGGAGTAGATGAGGCATTAGGTGAAACAAAAACCCTTTTCCATATGCAATTTTCTCATAATGTAGAGCAAAACCAAGGCATGGAGATAAGGAATTAATCAGTAATTATGATCATTAAGGGATTTAAAGGCAGTGGATTAAATTTTTTTGAAGATTAATAGCCACAAAATCCAACCTCTTGTGACCCTTTATATTTATTTTTAAACTATACAAATGTTGACTTTGATGATCAATTTAAACAAGTCACTAGATCTCAAACAATCTTTACACATCAACAGTTTCATCCAGTTAAAACTAATATCTTTATTTCTTTATCAAAGTTTAAAATTTAAACGCTTAGTTGTCAATTTTAACTAAATTTGACTTCCAAAGTAAAATTCAAGACTCATCACTAGCTGTGTTTCTATTGACCATATACATAATTGCGCAAATTGGAATTACAGAAACAAACGTGCTTAATGGAAACACAGAAATTACAAAAAGAAACCTCATGTTTTTTGATAAAAATGCAAACGTTTTATTTTGCGAGCTGGTAAGCTACAGTGGGTGGTTATTCACTCAGAAACTAAGTATCAGTAACACGACACGTTGAGGTTGGAGGCGGTGCACCACCAATAATCTTCCTGCATGAAACCACGATGTCCACACATCCTTAAAACAATCTTATGTTAATGTATCTGTAATTAAAGCCTTAAATTCATAGAAAAATAAGTTAGTCTTAAATACATTAATCACATGTCTTACATTTTGTTGTGGCAGGACTATTCTACACAGTTTTCTTTTTTCATCCAGGAGTTTACCATTATGGAAGACTTTCCGTTTCAAAGCCAGCCTGGCCTGAACGTATCCCTTCTAGCACAGCGCGTTTCCCTCTGACCATAAGATCACCACAGTGGAGCTGGTTCAACAGGCAGGACTGCCATCCGCAGATCGCGGGCAACAATGGCGCCTTCCCCTGTTGCCTTTGAATATGTCACTGTAAGAACGGCATAATCAACCCGTGTCACCACCAGCTGCTCCTCGCGGACCGCATTAGAATAAACAACAAGCAGGGAAGACGTGTCGCTACAAAGAGAGCAGACAAGTGGTTCAGGAAGACGGCAATGCGCTCCTGTTGTCATTTGCAAGTGGAAGGAGCATGATATTGTTCTGGGTTATTTGACCCTGTGTCAACGCGTCGCTCCATCTGCGGCCGCTGCTGAATGAGGAGACGTGGAGCAAAACTTCGTGTTTTGGTCACTCTACAAGTGACAAGGTCCTGTACAGGTTTATTCTGTTTTTGTTCTTTTTTTGGTCACCAATTTCAACCAGACTTAACCTAAGTAGCGGTGCAAATAATAATTACATTAGTAATCGATTATTCTACTGATTGTTTTTGACGATTAAGCGACCGCCATGTTTAATTGTACTAAATATATTCTTTTTCTGAAATGCTTTTGGCTTTTAGTTGTAATCCACTTTTGTCGAACCAGTGCAAAGAATATTTTCACCGGTCTTGGGAATTATCAGACTAAAGGTTGTCAAACATGAAACTTTTTTTTTTGTTTGTTTAACCTCAACCTGTGTTTTTTCTTTTGAAACTCTACGATGGACAGTATTTTTATCCAGTCTCTCTGTTGTTCAAACCTCATGAAAATAGACCTGGACAGGGGCAATAGTGGGCTTCTTTAGATGTTGTTCTGGATTCTACAAGTAAAGTAAACAGAAGTTGCTGTGAGCTAGCATTCATATCAAATTCCACAGAGACACACAGAGTATTTCTCAGATCATGTGTAGTCTTTAGGATCATGCGGTGTGTCTGCTCTCACTACATGCTTCTGACTGCTGCTGGTTCTTCAACCAAGCCGTCTTCGCTTTGAATTTTATCGCTACATCACACTCCTTCCACAGTCCCATGTCACGCCTTTCCGTTCACACCGCCGAAGGATTCATGACTACCTGCTGAGGTGGATCAGGGCTGTAATATCGGCCGGATGGCTTCTTTATGTCGCGACTTTGAGGCAGGCATAAAGAACGTGTGTGGATGTCGAAATGAAAGATTGAACTGAAATGGTATTGGAGCAATTTTGTACCATTTCCATTTGTGAATAATGGCCCTCAGTGAGATTTGCTGAAGACTCAAAGCCGTGGAAATGATTGATAAACCTTCTAAGTCTGATGAATGTCAATCATTTTTGATTAGTTCTGGTTTTCCTTTACATTGGGCCATGATGCATTGCTTTGTGGGAACTTTAATCCTACTTCATGTTGTCAGACAGGTTCTATTTAAGTGTATGGGTTGGGTTACTTTTTCACCCTGGGTCAAGTTGGTTTGGATAGTTTGTTTCTCCTTAAATTAAATAGTAATCTAACCAGAATGATGTGAAATATTTGTGTCAAAAAAAAATTGAAATCTGTATTTCTTCACAGCTCTGTAAGTTTCGGAGAAATATTAATTTTACCTCACATTTTCCTAATATTACTTTATAAAATTTGAACAAGCTGGTTAAGATGGAGCTTTGAATTTTACCAGCATCTCTTTGGACTGAGGATAACAAAGAAGGCACAGGATAACTAGGTAAAAAAAAAAAAAAGAAAAAAGAAAAAGAAAGACAGAACATTTGCCCCATGACCACAAGTGCTTTTGTTGTTCTTCAGAATAAAAAATTTTTCCAGCTAAGGGGGCATGTTTGCCAACAATCGAGTGTCCTTGAAAAGCTCAGTCTGAATTTAAATGGAACTTTTCGCCATCATCTCTGACAAAGGACCAGCACCGCTACCTGTACGGAGGAGTTCACGCTTCCCATTTCTCCAAGGTTAAACACGTCATGGCCCCCCGGCCCCCCCAAAAAAGCAACCACGAGGCTGCTCTAATCGCTCCCAAAGTCAAAAAAACACATCGAGGGCGTCCGCGGGATAAGGCCGAGGCAGTGAAACATCCCACCACCGTCTCCCATATGCGGTCAATTACATTAAATATAGGTGGTAAGATGCATATACCACTCCCTATTCATCTTGTTTGAAGTGCCCTCTCACTAGCACAGATCTCTTCTCATCTCCAGTACCTGTGAATTATACAAAATGACGCATTCGCCATTGATTTTATCCATCCATGGTAGTCGCTAGTAATCCCATTATAACATGTCTGTTAGTACAATAGCCTGATACGGGCCGAACAAAGGAAGCCTTTCTTTGGCTTCTCAAAGGTAGGCTGTCTTCCAAATTACTTCTTCAGAAGTTAAAAGGCCCACTGCCTAATCAGTCTATTATACCAGGCTAATAGATGACCAGTAATTGCAACTAATAACTTATTACTCATCTACACAAATATTCTAATAGCTTTTATTTGGAAGCCTTTTTTTTTTTTCAATGGACATAGTGAGAAGCAAAGGAGGTGGTGGTGGTGGGGCTTTGGGGGTGGAGGGGGGGTTCTATTCAAGAGCCAGGCAGCAGCACAAAGAAATACTCCCACAAAGAAAGCTTAGAAAGCAACCTGTAGCATGTTTTTTCTTCTCTTAGCTGGATTAATATCTAGCCGTATTCATGCGGATGTGAAACCTCAGTGTCGTCTTCATCTTCAGAGCTGTCTAGCAGCAAGGCTTTGTTTGGTGCCTGGGCCCCTTTTGAGAAAGCGAGAGACAGCGCAGGGGAATTATAGATAATGTTCTCTATCCGCTCTCCTTTACCCTCCCACCCCCCTCTGTTCCTCGTCAGCCTGCTATAGGCCTCAGACACACAGCTCAGCGGGGACCACCGTGGTGGATACACTGTACCGTACATGATCTGAGCTACAGCAGCCATTGTGCAGTCCTGGCAGGGCTGGCCGGTGGTAATGCAGTCAACAACAGCGAGTCAGTGACTGGCGTAAAGTAAAAAGTGTGCACTTGGCATGGTGGTCACTAGAGCTATAGGGAGACATTGCACAACTGCATAGTCACACTTAAGAAAACAAACAAATGAAAAAAGCACATTATTTTTTGCTTCCTGTGTTTCGCAGATGAGGAGGTACTAAAAATGACCCTGTTATTACTAATAAATGTGCAAAACCACAATAAATACTCTCCATGATTGAATAATTTGTGTATTTTCAATCCTTTTGTATTTATTTCTGAATGACTTTTTTAGTTTCCATCATGGTGGAGTAACTGTGGTTGACTTGATTTTCAACACTGCTTTAGTTCATTAAATGTTTGTCTCTAGACTTTGACTGGGCCATTGCAACCTTTATTTCCTATTTGTACCGTTCCATTACACATATCCTGCTGTGTTTGGAACCATTGCTGTTGCCAATATTGGTTAAACTTCAGGTGTAAGAGAAACAGGCCAACATCTGACCCTAGAATACTTTAATAGAGGAACTTATTCACCCCAATCTGAAATCGGAGTGAATTTGCAGGGATTTTCAACTCCTCGGAAGAATTTGACAGATTTTTCACAGTAGCTTCGTGAACTTGTGTGTTTCCATCATGTTCTTTTACACCTTTCCACACTGACAGCAATTGTTAAAGCAAATGTCTCTCCTACTTTAATATTGTTTTATCTCATAGATGTGGCAAAAAAGCTTTGGTAAGACTTGTATTGTTTCATCCAAATACAGATGTAAATATTTTAACTTTTGCTGTCCTGTGGAAACAAGCATGATAGTTTTATAGCTTTCCCGATCACAGAAGAACTCAGAGGAAAAGCCAGGAACTAAATAATATGATTTATGGAGTCCTGTATTATTGCTGCAGCTCTGTTGTTTGCTGAGTCTTGTATGAATGTAGCTTTTCTTAAAGTTTGCTATGTGAAAATAGAGATTAGCTTGTGAACTACTGCTGAATAAAGCTTTTTCTTCCAACTATATGAACTATTACAGGCATTTTGCTGCAGAAACAACTTGAATCAAATTGTTTCATTTAGTAACTTGTAACAAATGTTTCTTCCCATTACATAAATGAGTACACACAAACATACGCATACAATTTTTTTTTTTTATTTAATTGAATGATGGGTTTATGCTTCTAGGGCAAAAGTTGCGCAGGTTGTGTTAATGACAAGTTCAGACCAAAGAAGAATTTTGTTTGTTTAAGCTAACATTTCTCCTGCTAACAAGCTAACGAACGTGTGCTAGCTACAGTATGACCCACGTTCACGTTATGACCAAAGAGCTGGTCACAACTAACAGGCAATATTTTGCACTGTTTTTATGAATAATGTAATGCAAATATCATTTTTAGTTAAATCTTTTTGGAGCATAAGTTATTGTCTTCATGTTTTTTACTTAATTATGTTGGAATGCAAATTTAATCTTAAGAAATCCTGCATTTTGTCCAAATATAACTTGCGTACTAATCGACATGATGGGTCATTGTTTTCTCACTGTGGTATTTCTAATATTAATCAATAGTTGCTTCAACCCATTTTTGGTCTGTGCTGTTTCAAAACTACACAGTTTATGAAAATAATCCAAACTGTCTTTTTTAACACAGCAGTATTCAGACTGTAACTACAGAAGTAAAGATTTTGAAAGATAGTTTTACATCTTAATACATATTATACCTGGAGCTCTGTCTAGTAAAATTACATTTTAAAAATCAGTAATTTAGAAAACTGTACAACTGAATTCTGTGTCTTTAATGTTGACTCTGCAAAACAAAGATCCTTACGGGACTGCATCCACGCACGAGAGAAAACATCATTAACAAATATGTATATTAACCTGCAGCGCACTGAGCCATCAATGGGCAGAGGATAATAGGGGTAGTTAAAGGGGCAGGACGCACAAAAACCCACTGGGAGTATATAGCCCCCACTGATCAATGACCTCATCCAGAGTCACTTTCTCTTTCAAAGGCGGCGAGACCAAAGAGCGGTCGGGCCTTTTTCAACCCCGCAGATAACAAACCAACACCAGACACCCAATAAAGAGACTTCCACTTCATTTAAAAGCAATTAATATTCTTGGCCGGCCGGCGTGATCCCTTTGGTGTGGCAGGTCTGTACACGCCCCCTGCACTGTAATGGAGTTGACTGGTTAACTTTGTGTCTGTGGTCACAGCGTTGGCTGCCCGGGTGAGAGCGATGATGCGCGGTGGGACACTGTGTTTAGATGGGGGGTGAATGGACCCGTCTCACAGCCCACTGCACCCCAATGGAGCCTCCTCATCTCCATCCCTCTGTGTACCGTTCTCCTTCTTTCTGTTTCTCACTCTCTTTCTGTCTTTACCAACCTAATTCTCCTCTTCATGTCATCCTGGGGTCCATATCGGCTTTTGTTTCCTTTTTTTCCTCCGTCTTTTTCTTGGAGCGCCGCTGCTTTCAACGGGAGCAAGGGTTTAAATAGCGCTCCTTTGTGACGGCTGGTAATGGTTGTCTCTGAAGGATGTAAAAGTCAGACTAGAGGGGAAAAAATATTTTTTTGTTCAGTCAAAAAGTAGACGGTTCAGCCAAACATTCGCATTCATACATATGAAATGTTACATAAGACATAATAATAGCTTGAAAAAAAAAGTCAGTGCTGATTTACACAGGAAGTGTTGAAAGAAGGTAAGATCTGGAGTACTTTCTTGTGCAAAACTCTAATGTCAAATCATTTAACCAATGACATGTTTTGCTGGCTTGAATTAGTTTTAGAACTGAAACATAATGAATCTTAAAAAAATCCTTCAAAACACATAAACAAAATGCATCCAAAGAGCCTGACTTGCTTTGATAACATCATCTCAAAATCCACTTAGTATTTCTTGGTAGAAGTATCTGGACTTTTTTTTTTGTTAGTGTTTAGGGGTGGGGGGGGAGGAAGTACCAGCAGATTTTTGTCATAGGGATTTTTGTCATTTGGTCCAGTTTATGTTCAAAACATAAGCTGTTTTGGTTCATAAGCTGGACCAAAATGCAGACGGTAGTTTGGAATGATCACGATGAGGAAGGGAAAGGAATGTGACAGGGAACCTGGGTCAGATGAGAAGTGGAAGGAAAATGAAAACTGGTGAGCTGAAACACAAAAGAACCGTCAGAAAACAAGGATCGATGCAAGTGAGGAAATCGGGAGATTGGGAACAGCTGAGGAAGAGAGAAACTAGCAGGCTGAGGGAGTGTGAATATTTAACGCCAAGACACTGAACTTATGCTGCTTTCCACTTAGATCGGAAATTGGAGCCGGGTATTTTGACGTCACGCCCGAGGAAACAGTGTTCCAGTTGACAGTCAGAGAAGATGGAATTTTGCCATGGCGACGTCCAAGTAGACGTCACTCGCAATACCTCTTCCACACATCGCTTTAAGCTTTACTTTCCATAAGCACACATCACTTTTAATTTGTTCAGTTTAGAGTCGCTGACGCTACATGTAACATAAATTGCACTCTTATGTGTGTCTCGTAAAGTAAACCACAGCGTACTGTTGTTGATGCGAGGAGAGGCCATGATGAAAGCCTGCCTTACAAGTCGTAACTGGCTGTTGTCATAGTTGCAGGATACATTTTAGGATATTTCTCACCTACTCTTACAATCCACATGGTTTTAGTTTTTCAGCACAGAACAGTAACAGAAAATGTAACTAAAAAAAATGGTTTGTCAGACAACTTATGACCAATATAACACAAAATAAAAATATTAAACACTTTACGACGGGGGGGAGGGGGAAGGTTTGCCTTCAAACACCATGCCTGTCGTGCTGAATTGTAATGACCAGTGCATTAGCAGCTGCTGGGTTGTTTAGTAGACTGAAGGTAATTGGAAAATCAATGGTCATCATTCAACATGTTTAAAGCTTATAATCGAATATGCTTTTTAAAAAAATAATAATAATAATCTTCTCAGTAAGCACTTCTTAGATTCCACACAGTAAAGTAGTTCTTTTTCAGGCGAATGTGATTTATAACCCAAAGTTACAATTTCTCCCTCTGTTATAGAGTGCCATAAACAGATGATCAATACTGACTTGTGTTAGCCTGTAGGCTTCACTTAAATTCAACCATTTACCCACCATTTATTTGATGAGTGCTTGACCAGTTACATTTCTTTCTCATTTGTTCATCAACTGTAGTATTTTTCTTTTTTCCCTCATTTTTCACAGTCAAATTAGGAGAAATAGTCATAGTAAAAAGAAATTACATTCTGTCATGTCTATTTTATCAATCCGATGAATAAAATCGGAAAAATAGGGAGGCAAATCATTATCTTAAATTACCATAACAAAGATGGTTTGAATTGGGGGTTTTTTCTTCTTGGAAAATAAGAATTAGATATTGTCCCTGGTTTATTTTGTGTCATTTAGTGACCTTTGCACTGTTTGTGATGAAGTCTCTCAGCTAATTCATTGCACTTGCTAAAGGTTTGTCACAGATAACATTTAGATTACCTTTCTGCAATCAGCAGACCTTACATTCCAGTGGCTCATTGTTCAGATTGATCCAGTTTGATGCTTCTTGCTTTAATTTTCAGCGAATTGTAAATGGATAAAGCTGACTGTCATGGTCAGGACTTGCCAGTTTTGCTTACATTTACAGGAATAAAATAGCAGAGCGTTCTCATGGCCTTTTGACTTTGCCGTGACCTTTCCTCATAATGTAAAGAGGTGAGGAAGAGAAATTTATGAGGAAATTAGAACATTTCAACAGTTCGGTCACAGTGTGTTCAGCAGTTCACAAAACTTCATTACATTTACATGACAATGTGGACTTAAGTCGTGCAATTCAGACAATATACATTTTAGAATGAGTCTATTTCGCAAAACTGCAATGGAAACACTTTTTTTTTACTACTGCCAGAAAAGACGAAGAAGACAACAGGAAGTAGTTTTAGGACGATGCAATAAGTTTTTAAGGGCTTATCGCATGAACAAACTTAACGTGTGATTTTTAATTGTTTCTTATTATGTAATGGAAGAACAACAATTACAAAATAGTGTTTTTCTTCGACTTTTGTGGAATATCAACAAAGTTTTGCGCACATTTATAATGTAAATGCAGCCAGTGCCATTTATCATTACAGACATAACTCTTCTTTGATACAACACAACCTCCCAAGACATTTTTTCTTCCACTGCAGTCAATAGTTAAATGGGTTGTTAAAAAAACATGAAACATGTAATTTGTGAAAAGCATTATTTTACTGCCATCATTTTTGTTTATGCATTTTATTTTCCATTTACGTCTTTCTTTGTGGAAATTTCCGGGTGGAAACTATTTTACAGGGTGTCTGTTCCGCTGGTGCACATAAAAGAGATTAATCACATTAATGACAACTTCACTCCAGTAAAATGAACTCTTTAATAGGTGTAAATGACTTATTCACTGTTTACATTGACACAATGCTAAATCTTCGACTTCTTTACATATTACAACCACAACCTTCAAAGCGTTTTCAGGAGATTTTAGGTGGTGGACCGACAATGAAAAAGGATGGATGCATTTACAAGTTTATTGTTTCAGAATCTGGTGCAAGTGACCTAAAATCGTCTTATTTGTAAGTAGAACAATGCATTATTTCCTGTGCATATATCACATTAATCCTTCATGTTTTGCAATTCGTCATGACGTGACAAAATGTGCAATAAGGTCAGGAAGTATGAAGACGACCCTGTGCTCTACTGCTCTGCTTTTCTTTGCCTTTCCCACAAAGTGATTTTATTTGCAAGTGCACACTTTGTCTGGGGAAGATTGCCAAAAGGGGAACTCCTCCTTCACATCCACTTTGTCAGACTTCCATCATGACATCCTCATGATTACATGATGTGTCACAGCGGATGCTCTCAATACCTCAAAACTTGGATGTACCTGCCTTGGAAAAAAAATAAAATAAAATAAAATAAAATAAAAGCTAGTCTGTCAGACAGAATCCGCATGTATTTGTTAAATAATAATTGTTTGTTTGTTTGTTTGTTTGTTTGTTTGTTTGTCTGTTTTCTCTGACATGTTACACCTTTAGGTTTGAAGTTTATACATTAAACCTAGAACTCCAGAGTGCCGGCTGCTTGGTGTGTCAGCTGCAAAATAGAAATTGTAGTGTTTTTCTTTTTGGAAATGAAAATTCACCCTCATTATTCATGACATCAAACGGGGGCCGGCTCATTTGCAGCTGAATGTGGGCGGCGGCGATGGCGGCCTGTTTAGCATGTGCTTGTGTCACAAAGGTGGCGGAGGGACGGAGGAGGAGAAGGCACCAGTGGGCCTCAGCTGGTGTGCCACAGTGTAAACCTCCTACCTGCTGCTCATCCGACTGATAGACAGGCTAGGTGATAATCTGAGATTAACAGTACAAGCTTGAGCGGTGGGCTGAGATTCTTTCTGTATCGGTCCATCTTTCTGATTACAACTTGTGTCCTTCCCTCGTTGCCTGTCCGCCTACAGCAATGTGCACACATGCCAACATGCATCCTCCTCGTAGCTGTTTTCTTCTTGTATCTGTGTGCTTCATCCCTCTACTTTGCTCTGCGAAACCAGCTGCATGTGTTTACTCTACCTGACTTACCTGCTCCGAGACAACCAGGCCGCCAGCGGAGCTGCCGTCATTTTAAATCCGCTCCCTCCGTCTGTCCCTGGCCGCGTGGGCGTACTGCCGGCGCGGCGGGTTCGCACGCACGTGAAGTCATTTGTTCCATCTCTTCCGACCTCGATCCGACCAGTTGTGCACGTTGACTTTACCTGCACAGATTTCACGGTCTACCTGTTCCGGAGGAGCGGAGGCCGCCGGCCGTGAAGCGGTCTGGAAACGTCAACGCTGTCCGAGTCGAAGCCGACTGAGTGACTGAGACAAGCTCTCATGGCCTGTTTCCCAGAGACAAGCTGTTGTTTCATCGGCCATGCTTGATCTCATTCTGGTATGATCCGGTTCAACAACCCGCCATACGCTAGCCATGTTCGACGCCACCGATTTCCGTTATGATCTGACGCCGGCTGGTATCGTAGACACCGATCCTGTACTGATACAAGCCAGTCGAATAATGTGTCTGGTAAATCTGAAAGAAGTGTTACGACAATGAAATACCACAATGACCTTTAAAATATACAATAAAAGTTCACAAACATAATGTTTCAAATCTACAAATCTGACTCAATTCTGTCAGGAATGGGCCAAAATTCCACCAAACTACTGTGGAAAGTTTGTGGAAAGACAACTATATTTCTGAATAGAATAGTATATAACATAATCCTTTGAAAAATCTTTCTCTCAGTATTCTGGCATTGGATAACTTGAATAATTTCTGTAACTGACCTAAAACATCAGAAAGTTTATTCTGATTTATAGTCGGACATTAAAAGAAAATGTTGATGGTGTTACACAGTGCAGGTCAATGTCTGGTTTCAGGTGTGATTGCATGGCATGATAAACACTTTCTCATAGCACTTTCAGAAAATTGGAACTACTTTTGTGCTCCTGAAACACGTTAGATGTGGCAATTTGTGGCTGAAAGCCAAAGTTTCATATTTTCAATCCTTTTTTTTTAAATTAACATCCTCAAAGATGTTTCAGAAGTTTCTCTTTAAACACAAATAGTTGGAGGGGGAAAAGAAAGGGTGCTTTCATTCGTTTCAAATGGCTCTTCCATTCACCATCCCTTACTATCCAAACATTCACACAAAGACCCAAAGTCACTTGAGGTGTGCTGCCAGTCGTCTTATTGTGACCGATTTCGACATCTATCTGTACTCCTCCGAAAGAGAAATTAACCGATTCACGTGTAACATCAAGTTGGTGTCAAAAGAAATCTTTGAACATCAAAACCTTCTCCTTGCCTATTTCAAATGTTTTTTTTTTCTTTTATTGTTTTGATTTCATGAAGAAGCTCGTGAAAGACGATACAGTTAAACATGCAGGGGGAAAAAAATCTTCTAAGGTCCAGCTTTCTTGTGCGAACTGTTCCAGTGCCAATATGTTTTATGTGAAAAAGGAGATGAATAAATGGCACAAAACATCTGACCTACAACTATTCATCATTACCATATTATTATATCCAGTCCAACATTACCTCTTTTCTTCTTTCAAGTCTGTCTACAGATTCTCTGTCCTTGCTGTGGCTTTCTTCTTATTTTAGTCTCCACAGATCCTCAGCGCTATTGATTGCTTTATTGGCTCTCGGTTTAGAAAAGCTTTGGGTTTGAATGAATATTTTATGAACAAAAAAAAAAAAAAAGATTTCCTTTCACAATGGACTAAGACCATGTCAGTATTTCACATTCATTTCTTTCAAACCGTGCAGGGACGAAAAAAAAAAAAAAAAAAAGATTTCCTTTCACAATGGACTAAGACCATGTCAGTATTTCACATTCATTTCTTTCAAACCGTGCAGGGACGCTGTGCCATCCTTGTCAATGTAGTCGATAATGGCTGCACTTGTCCGGTTCCCCGATGTGAGCATGAAGAAACCATCACCTTTATCACGTCTAATCTGCTGCTTGGTGAGCAAGATTAAGAAGATGAAAAAAATTCCTTAATCAAGAAAGTCGTGTATATATATATATATATGTATACATATATATAAAGTAATGTTAATAAAAGACCGCTGCATGTGCAAGTCGGCCTTGCGGGTTTTTTCTGCCAATGAAGTTAGGTTTTTGATTGGGTTGAGAGTCAAACTTCTTTTTTTTTTCGGCCTCCTGCAGTGTTCTCACTAATGATCAGCACTAATTGATTGAAAACGCTGACCTGCAGCAAACAGGTGAGGGAGGAAGCTTAAAATTTTAATCATCTTACAAAGCAATGTTTAATTCATGATTTGAAAACATAAAGAGTGATGACAAGACATGGCTGTGCACTTTGCCTGACAGGTCAGCAAGAGACAGAAGGGTATCAATCAGAAAAGAACTGCAGAGATTCACACCTCAGGTGGGAGGATCAGTCAACAGGTGAACTATTGGTCATGCACTCTGCAAACCGGATCTTGGTGGGACATTGTCCAGAAGAAAACCACTGCTGGTAAAAAGCAATAGCACATTCTGTCTTCAGAATGTGTTATTCAAGTCATCAAGGGCAATGTTTCTCCAAACCACAGTATTTTGGCCCTCTGTTCTTTATGTTCTAGATGTTTCTCTACTCCATCATATCCAGTTCAAACCCTGCACCAATTTATTTGGAAGCAAAGAAACACCTAAATCTCAACATTGAGTCCGGAAGACTACGACTGAGAGCCGCTGATGCAGAGGACACAGGAAATGTGTGAAAAACTATGTTCTTGTCAGTTTGGTCTACATGTAAAAAGCTTTGTTTGGTGGAAAACTTAACAGTGCACAATGTCATGATGCAAATGTCCCTAGAGCGATACATGGTGAAGACAGCATCACCGTGTTTAGACACTACAGCCGATGTGTCTTGTTCAGGTTTGGTTTCAGCCGTCTTTACTTTGGCCATGTCTCTGAGCTACAGCAGTTCTGGAATATTACAGAACTGGAAGATAATGGGTTCCTGATGGTGTCACGCTTACTTCTCCTCATGTCCAGAATAGATATATCTACTACATTCTGTCCTTTGCAATTCCTTTGCATCCTGTTTTCTCAGCACGTTTCTTGCAACCCTGTTGATTATCTGTAAAACAAACACACACAAAAAATGTTCTGTGATCGCACCCCAACATTTCCACAAGACTACAGCATCCCTCTGGGAGACTTTTGAGTATTTTTGACTTTTCATAGTCAGTTGAATTTCTTTTTGGACCATTTTTCCTAAAGAAAAATGTCTGCCACATAGACCCACCTTAACAAAGAGCGCTGGTGCCCTATGTCAAGGTGCCGATCCTCGATGGCCAGCATCCTGCATGTTTTAGCTCTTCTCTCCCTGGTTTAACGCACCTGGATCCAACGATGGCTCATCAGAAGGCCTAAGAAGAACATTGACTTGCTGAAAAGGCACTTACTACCACTAGGGAGAGAACTAAAGCATGGACCAACTTTGGACAACCCTGACATAGGGTGTTGATATCCTAAGGTCATTCCACAGATATGCATCACCTGCCATTAAAACCATTAAGAATTCAAGTTTATCTAGGTTGGAGTTATAAAATACGCCTACAAATAATGATATGGTCAAAACACTCACTTACCTAATAATTTTGCACACAGTGATATGAATTTTTCTTACCTACTAAAAGATAAGCTAAGCAAGCAATATTTTAATTCAACAAAGATCTTTTTTTTCTATAGAGATGTGTGAGAAATTGTTGATCCAAAGCTCAAATTTGTTCATGTGTATTTTGGTTAAGTGTCTTTCTTTTTTTTTCTTTTTTTTCATTTGTTTATGTTGGTTGTTTTATTTAGATATTTGGAGGACCATCTTGGACATCGGCTCTTGGCTTCCTTATGTTTTTATCCTTGATGATGACACCTGACAGTGGTCTTAAAGTCCAAATGTTTCACTGAGTTGTGCTATAACAAAAAAGAATAATCAATTTCTTTCAAAGTTTTTTTTTTATTTTTTATTTCTGCTTTATTAAGGCTTCCAGTTTTCAAATAATCTTGAGCTTGATTTAAAAAAATAAATTATTTTCAGCAGTAAGAAAGAACAAAATTTGTTATAACTGTTCCTTTCTTCCTGTATTTAGCCAAGTTCAATACTTTACTGAAAAGCAGATTTGGGTGCACCAAAGTCTGCTTTTTTGAATAGGAGACACTGGTCAAATGTGGTCATATTTACTATGAAAATAAGCAGAATGTAAAAAGGCAGTTAACAAAACATATATATTTTGTGTTGTACATAATATTTTCTATTGCAAGAATTGTAAAGTGTTAATTTTTGCCCTAATTAAAAATAAAAAAAATTCTCCACCTCCATTTTTGAAATGCGAGAGAGCCAGAATCAATAAGGTTTAAATATCCACACTAGAGTTTACATTTGTAATGCAGTACTTCACTTTTTCTATTTTACAATTCTTTGCCGTGTTTTATTTTAACAATGTAATTATGTGGTTCTGGTAACAGTGTCGTTTATCTTGCACAGTTTTCATTAATTTTATATATTATTCTTAAGTTAAAAAAAGTCACAAAGCAGTAGCTAAAATGTTTAACATTATTGCATATGCATTTATCCAAAAGTTCTAAATATGTTTCATTAATGACAATATATTTTATTAATGACATGCCTTAGATAAGATTTTCAAAGTTCCCTTTGAGCGAATTTGTCTTGTAAATTATGATCTGAATAGTTATTTTTTTAGATTATTGTGTAATAATTGAATAAATTCTGTTTATATAAAAGAATTATTTTAAAAAATAGCATAAAATAGAGTGGGGGGGAATAATTTTGCATCTTTTGTAAGTAGAATCGGAAAAAATTATGCAGTGCAGTGTTACAACTTCAACCATTTTCAAACTGAAGCCAAAGCTCAGTGTGACTGATGAGGATTTATGATTGTGTCAAGATTTGCGGACTATTAAAAATTGTGGAGAAAGAAAAAAATGTGGAAAACTAAAAAAAAAAATAAAAATAAAAAAACGCATTTCTTCAAATCTGGTTGGAAAATTTCGTCTCATTTGACATAAAAGGAACACTTCATACACATTTTTATTCTTCAAATTTAATTTATTCCAATGGGAGAGAAAAAAAAACATCCATTTAATAATTAGGAGTATATTACTGTCCTCTCAGACAAACAGCACGTATAAACACACATACACAACTTCTCCAGCGGAATGCGAAATATCATCTTCTTCTTCATTTACAGCTTCTTTACATTTTGTATGACTGAAAACAATAGCTACATTTTTTTTTCTCTGGCAATAAATCCTTAAGTAAACCGGAAGCTGCTCGGTGCTCCCGTAAGAAGAACGGGTCGAAAAAAAAGTGCAAATTGAAGTACGGAGTCAAGTTCGGAAAGAGGTGGAGCTGGGAAATTATTTTGCAGCTTAGCAGTGGAGATGGTTTGTTTTTAAAGTGCAAAATGGAAAATTCGAGTAAGATTCACAATACGAACAAATTTTTCAAAAGTTGGGAGTCACGCTGATTTCTTGAATACATGACTGTGGACTTTATCCAGATTATTTTTTCCTCAAGAAGAAAAAGCAAACTTCACAAATGTCTTAGTCAACCTTGGCAGGTTTTTTTCTGTTTTGTTTTTGTGGCTTGAAATAAAAAATAAATAAATTTTAAAAAACGAAACATCTGTTACTGATTGCTTTTTGTTTTGCGCGCAGGTGGATTCAGCGTCTGTCTGCATGAAAACAATGTTTTTGTTTCGATTTAAAAAAAAAGTGATTTGTAAAGAAAATAAAATAGAACGGCTGCTGCACTGAGCTGCTACATTTTTTAATTATTATTTGATACTTTTTTATCGTAAGAAACCTAAATGGCCTACTGAACGCATTCCAGAAACAACCGAGAGTGATAAAAAAAATTAAATTATGAAAAAAACTTGGATATTTTATTTGAATATATTTTTCCCATATGTAACGGAAAATAACGATCAAGAAGTGACATTTCTTTTGCAGATATTACTTCATGCAACACCAAAGAGCAGGAGTGGGGGGAAGTTCCCATTAAATCGTCTCTGACAAAACTAAGTCATTGTTTTTGCTCGATTCCTGGTCGCTCTGGTCGTCGGTGAAGCACACGTCCACGTCGCTGTCGTTGTCGCTCTTGTGGTCGGCGTCGTCGAACGGGCCGCCCGGTTTGTCGTCCAGCTTCTTCAGAGTCTGTCCGGGGTGCCTGGACTTCACGTGCCGCTCCAGGTCCCGCCTCCGCACGAGCACCTTCCCGCAAAAGTCGCACCTGTAGGGCGTGTTGCCCTCCGCGTGCAGCCGGATGTGCTTGTTCAGGTTGCTCGGGTCTCCAAAGGGCCTGAAGCACACTTTACATTTGAGAGGCTTGTACCCCGTGTGAGTCCTCATGTGGATCTTCAGGCCGTACTTCCGGGAGTACAGCTTCCCGCAGTAGAGACACAGGTGGCCCTTCTTGGGTTTGCCTGAGCCTGTGGAGCCGGTGCTCCCGGCGGGCACCGAGTCCAGCCGAGCCCGACTCTTATCCGAGCTGATCTCCGACAGCTGCTGCGTGTGCATGGCGATCTCCCGGTCAATGTTCGTGATGGAGCCCAGGTCCTGGCTCAGCTGGGGGGCGCCAAAGTAGGGCACAGAGTCCGGGTACTTGAGGAGGTTGCTGAAGTGGAATTTGAGCGGGTAGTAGGGGGAGCTGTACAGGAGCTCCCCGTTGTAGACGGTGAAGGGCATCAGCGGGATGTTACAGTCTCCGCCGTACGTCTTCACGCCGTCGAAGTGAGGAAGTGAGAACCTTTCAAAGTGCAGACCGGGGGAGATCTGGGGGTACCGGGAGGGGGACAACCCGGTGTGTATTCGACTCTCGACGTGCTTGAAAGCCGACGTTTCCTCCACGTGCGGCAGCAGTGGGAACCCCCGCATGGGATTCCCGCACGGTACCATCGGAGACGTGGAGTCCACGATGGCGGGCGCGCACTTTGGTGGGTGGCTCCCGGCCCCGTTAAGGCCCTCGCCCAGGTTGCGGATTGGCTTCATGTTCCCGATGAGTTTACTGAATCCGAGACCGCTCAGCTTGCCGCCGGCCTCCTCTCTGGACGACTCTGCGCCCGGGACTTTAGAGACCCCCGTCGGCTTGAAAGCAGAGCGCACGCCCGGATGGAAACCCATGCTACCCAGCACTGAAGACGCGGCTCCCAGTCCGAGCAGGTGTCCCTGGTTCCTGGCTGACGCGACGCTCATGTCAAGGGCCCGGTCCTGCTCCTCGGCGCTGCTTTTCTTTGACAGACCGCCTTTGTTGCTCGGGAAAGGCAAGGAGGACACCGTCCGCCGGTTAGAGTCCGAGGAGTTGCTGTGGCCGGAGGTGTTGGGGATGTCTCCGGACTTGGGCGACCTGCTGTAGGACTCGGTACCTCTGGCCTGTTCGCCGCTCACGAACCCCCGCCCGTTGCTCAGAGCACAGTGAAAGTGGACGTGGGCCTTGAGGGTGTTGGGGTATTTGAATATTCTCCAGCAGTACCAGCAGATGTAACGCTCCTCACCTGTGGAGGAAAACACCACATTGACAACAAGGTCACCGCAGATCCAACGAGACAAAGTGGAGACTCTGAAATATGTTCACAACACATCCGGACATAAGCGACCTAAGATGCCCCAACACAGGCCTGTGTGAAGGGCGCATAACTTCACACAGAGAATCTTAAGACATGACATTTGTAAATGTATTTATTCAGTATAAAATTTAAACGTTTTTCCACTTTAAAATGTCATTTTTAAATGCTTTTTAGAAACTGACAAATGTTCTGCAGGGAGAACTCCTTACACTTTGGTTGTTATGTCAACCAGTGGCAATTTTATATGTGGTCCCTATGGCTCTCCGCCTTGGGAGAAACGTTAAAGGGGGCGACAGAGCAATTGTTTCACCTTTTTTCTATTGTTTAATTGCTTTTCCAGTCAAAGTAAGGAAGTGTCCCAGTGTGCTCTGTACAGTGGTGATAAAAGCAGTGACTTAGGCGCTGAAACTGGTATACGATTTGACAAGCCTTAGGCTGTCAAATTAAATGGAACATTTTTTCTGTTTTAGGGTTTCCAGAGCAAATTTGTTCAAAATCTAAAACACTTAGACTGATCAAACCTGAACTGGATCATTTCACACTGAAAGCAGATTTCTTAGAACAACAACAAAGACTGATTTTATTCCATGCACACCGTGACTGCAAAACATTAAAACAACTGAATAAATGATACATTTATTTAATTAGTGAGCACAGCTCAGTAAACTTGACCACTCTTCACCTAATCTACAGAGTTCGTATTGACTCAGACATAACAATCACATCAAAAGAGTAAATAAGAGAAATCTGAAAATGTGTTATTTAATAAAACACATGAAGTTATTAATATTAAGGCTGAAGAAAATTATGTGAATTTACTTATTTGTTTTTGTTTTTTTAGTTGAGGTTTCTCTTGTCTGTTTATGTGTTAAATGCAATTTAAATGACATTAGCATTAGGGTTGGTGGCTTCTGCTTTGGGCCCCCACATTTTTTCGGACTGGCTTTGCTGCGTAATTCAACTTTAAAATAAAAATAAATGTCATATAACTGTTTTGTTTACCTGTGAAACATTACAGCTCTTCAGAAGTATTATCAATAAATCACTACATCATCAAAATGACTAAAAATACATTTAAAAAATAAAGATCTCCACCCCCGCGTTGCACACCACGGGTAACGAAATCCGCTCCTAAGATCTGGTGCCAAATGGTAATAGACTCCGGGAGCCATTCTAATGGCCCCCAGTCGGGCACTCAAAAGATAATATAGATGTAATGATTTTGTAATCCTCATACGGGCCATTGTTTATGATCACCATCAAAAGGGCAAACGCCCTGCCCAATCTGGCGCTCCGGAGCTGGGACCCATTGAACGCGAGCCCTCTCCCTCTCTGCGCGCTTTCCCGTGGAAGTGACAGCAGCTGTTGCTTGAAATCGCAAGTCTCCAGAAACAATGGCGCAGGCCCATCTGTTGACGCCTCAATAATGGGGGACGGGGGGTGGAGGTGGGGGGTGAGCGCGTATGTCCAGGAGCGCACACACGGTGCGCGCTGCGCCAGAGAATCCGGGCAATATACACCCGACATAAAAGTTCGCATTCATTAGGCCACAATACCTTAACGCAGCCACCTAATTCAGCGTGAAGCACTTGTTTTTGAATTATTTGCTTTTGAATACATGAATATTAACGACGGGGTGACATTCGTTAACCTCCGATGAGCGACTGAATCGCTTCTTCCTCGACGCTCACCGAGGCGCGTCGGTTTCAGCGTTTAATTGCTTTTTATTATTATTATTCAAGCACCGTAATTACATCGCCACAATTTTTTGCCTTTTTCTTTTTTTTAATATACTGACTCTGATATCATATCAGTTTTATGAGGACTTCCCAGTTCGGAACAATACATGTCATTGTCTGATGAAGGAATTTCCATGGAAGTATCTGTTGATAATCTGCTCTGTAATAGGATTAGGCTCTGATGAGGCGCTAATCCCCCAAGCGCAAACATCGGATTATTAATATTAACAGGCCGAACAAGAGGATTAACCACAAGAGCATTTGCTGATTCTCAAATCCCCGTTTGTTATCATTATTATTATTATTATTATTATTATCATTTGTCGTTGTTTTTACCGTATTTATCTGTGGAACAACAAAATATCCCCTCTATTTGGACGGGATTTTTTTTTCATTATCTGCGCGAAATTTCTTTTATTTTTCGATTAGAAACGTTTTTTTTCTTTTTTTTGTTTCATTTTATTTTTGCTTAATCAAAATTAAACTGCAGCGGAAGTCGATAATTTACGCTCTCATTAAAATCAACAAATAAGTGGGAAATAAAAAATGACCTGATGAATAAATGACAGGAAGCAATTCATTACCTCCTATTGGCAATACAGCGACAAAATTCGATCACCGACTAATTGCGCAATGACGCGTAATAATAAAAAATATATTATTTCTTGTTGTTGCGTAAAAACACATATGCATGAAAAATTAACATAATTATTTTTGCACATAGCGATCTCGCTCACCTTTTTCGTCGTGCGTGGGAGTGGCCGTGGTGGGGATGTCGTACCACTGGGCGAGAGGGTTGGAGTACCACACACTCAGCTCCTCTCCCGCTGGGATTTCTCTCAGAACTCGGTAAAAAATCTAAATGAAAACAATAAAAATAATATTGATTTTTTTTCTCTGTATATTTTTTATGTGACTTTATTCCCGCTTAAAATCCACAGAATAAAGTGGGACGTCGTGGCATTAAAAATTCACCTGTTCGCCAGGTAAGTCCGACACTGCCTCCAGGTTTTGCTCCTGGCTATTCCTGGCGGCACGGATGAATCCGATCCAATCGGGCACAGGACAGCCCGACTCGTCCACGAACTCTCCGCGGACCAAACGGATCTGAGCCAGGAGAGGGAGAAACAAGTTGGGCAAATCCGAAAACACTAAAAAAAAAGAAGAAGAAGAAGGCCGAAACGAGCCTAACGCACATAACCTAACGACAACTTGATTTGTTTCGATTTTCCGCGCCTTTCCTCTTCAAGATCACCTTTTCATTTAGAATTTTATCTAACACGTCTTTTTTATTTTCTTCCCCCCCAAATATCGCGACTTTGCAGCCGGACGTGGAGGTGGAGGTGTTGCCGCCGCTGTTGGGAGCAAAGCGCACTTAACGCGTCTTTTATCCGCTCTGCTGATAATTTCCTAAAGAGAGCGGCGGACGGGCCTAATTGACTTGATATGGGAAACGAATTTGAAGAGTGTCAGAGCGTTTCTAAACTGTTCTAGGAGATTAGGGATCGAGGCGTGACATTTGACACAGACATTGCACCTGATGATCCCCCTCCTCGCCGCGCCCCCCGGGGCCACGCATTTAGACGCATCAATCACAGTCACTGACAGCTTTCTGCGATTAAAAAAAAGAAAACAAGAGAAACAAACACTCCTTTTGATTTGCAAAATAAAGGCGAGATTTTTTTTTAATGAAAAACTTTTTTTTTTTTTTTTTTACAGAAAATAGTTTCTTGTAATTTTTTTTAACTATCAAATATTTTTAACATTTCAATTTTTAAAAAGATTCAATATTTGTAACGCAATGCATGTGGACGCAGCTGAATAACCCATAGCAGTTTGTTTTTTCTTTTCTAGCATTTTTCCGCTTAACAATTTTTCGCCGCCTGCAGGCGGAGGCCCGACCAGGACACGCTGGCATCTTTCTGTGGCCGGATCCCATTAACAGTAAACGGCTCATCGGAATAACAGGCCCGGCAGGCTGGGAAACGTGAGGGCGCACACCCGGGGCTGCCCATTAGGCCGGTTAAGCTGACAAGTCGGCCACTAATGGAGCTCAATTATTTCTAACCTGACAGGCCAAACCAATTAATAAATCGCGGCTCAATGAAGTTTGACAAATCAGTTACAAAGAAAAAGAAAAGAAAAAAAAGGATAAATTTTATTTTTCATCTGTTATTTTGAACAGATGAAAATATAAACTGAAATGTCCAATATTTAATTTTTAAAATAGCAGCTATATAAATAGAAATAAATAATACTGCATAATATCTTTAAATACACACACACATTAT
>NW_006799939.1:6680158-6687848 GCF_000485575.1 Poecilia formosa
AGTGAGTGAGTGAGTGAGTGAGTGAGTGAGTGAGTGAGTGAGTGTGAGAGAGTTGGGCTCTCCCAGCAGCTGTGTGCAGAGGGGAAAACGGGCTGGGCCTGCGCTCACATGGAGACTTTCCCTCACTCCGCCGCATAATGAATTGCTCCCAAAACGGTCAAGACACACAAAAGAGCCCGGCGACCCTTCCCATCCCCGAAATCCAATTTGTCAAGGCCAGAGAAAGGAGAGCGCGGAATCAAAGGTCCGGAGTGGCCATTAATCCTCACCACGCGGCTTTGTCCTCCGGACAGTTCCGATATTTTCACTGACAAATCCACTGTATAATTCCTCCATAAATCCTCACCCTTCTCCATTCAGGTTTTTTTTTTCTTTGGCCATACTTTAAATCTACTTGGCTGCCATTCTTACGGCTTCTACTTACTTCAAAGGGCTCCTATCCCCTCCTCTTCCTCCTCCTTTTTTTTGTCCTTAGTGTGAACAAAAGGAGCAGGAAAGTTTTGAGGACTTGTTAACTTCTATTGACTCTCGGCGTGTGCCGGGTTGAGATCGGGCAGGTACTGAAAGGGAAGGACCAGCAGCAGTAGGAGAGAGAGAGGGAGAGGCAGAAAAAAAACACATTTTCCCAGCTCACGCGCACACAAGCGCGCGCACACACACTTGTGGTTTTCTTGTCTCCTTGTACAATGCGTTCAGCTGTTTTATTCTGCACTTTGACAAAGACAAGGAGGGAATAATCATTGCATGATTTTAATAATCCCCATCGGATAATATAAGTTGCAATTTATTTCGACTTCAAGATCGATCATCGGCTGGTTTCCGAAATGTAAATAACTGTTGTATAGACTTTTTCAAGAAGGCATTTTAAAATCGGCACCATTGCGATGTGAACGGACCATGTAGTAAATAGAAAAGTGTTTAAATGTAACAAATTTACTGTTTGGACATATTTTCTAGTGATTTCAACAAATATTTAAAACTAGGAGAGGGAAAAAAAAATCAGGATTAGCCATTAGGAGAGTGACACAGAGACTCGATTGACAAATTAATTGGTTGATGGATCGATTTGTTTTTGCAATTAACTTCTGAACAAAAAAAATCCTGGGAGCTGGGAGAGCCACTTAGTTGATTTATTTATATATTTGCTTCTTCTTTTTTTTTTGCAGGTTCTTGCATGGTGAGGTGAGAGGTTTTATCGAAAAATATTCGTGGAAGAGAAAAGATTAAATGACCGTAGTTTCGACATCAACACGTGGCCTTCAAAGGAGGATTTCCGATATAAAAATTTCCGTCAGAGCAACTGCTTACTCTGTTTAGTTCTTGAAACTATGAGTTATTTATTTATTTATTTATTTATTTATTTATTTATTTATTTATTAAAAAGCCACTTATTCGGAAAGAAAATGATGATAATCAAAGTGTAATTAAGATGAGAACGTGTGATTTAAGGGTTTGTTGTCGGGTCAGAGAGGAGCAACAACAACCTGTAGGCGGTCAGTCCAGACCATGCCTAAACTGACCTCTGACCTCTCCACTCTGGCCTCCCAATTAAAGTAAAACCTACTGAGAAAACCAGACTGGAGGAACGACAGACACTACACACTGTAAAAAACGACTTTGGAAACGTGTTACATTGTAGTCATTTAAATATGGTAACAATTCCTACACAGTAAAAAATGCTGGGTTATTTTCATAACCCAATTTCTGGGTTGGGTCAAAGGTTGGGTTAGTTTGACCAAATATTGGGTCAAAATTCATAACTCAAGAGTTGGGACAGAAATTTACCGGAAGTCTACAGCTTGAACACTTATGTTGGGTCAGGGGTTGAGTAGATTTACCCATCGGTTGGGTTAAAGATGAAACTTGGAAGAAGCCACGCCCCTCTTCACAAGCCTCCATTTACAACAAGATACCAAAAACATTTTCACAAATGTTGGTTCATTCATGTGTGCTGCATAAAATGGCTGATGTATTTACATGAGTAAAAGTAAATGGTACAAGCCTTGCAGTTGAGAACATTTCTGAGTTTGGATCATGAATTTAAGAAGTGGCTCTTTAGTTTGGCTGTAAATCTTAAAGTTGCTCTTGTAAGGACAGTCCTTGCCAACGAATGTCTTATCAGTGTCCGTCACAAAGGCTAGCCTTATTCATATATAATTTTATGCTCTAATTGCATCCGCTATTTTTTGTTGTCTGTTTCTGCAACTAAAATTGACATTTAAATTGACTTATTTCACCATCTTTCAGCTGCTAAATGTACATCTTACATCTTTTTTTTTAATTCAGAAAAATCGATTACAGCCTAAAAGAAGTATGCACAGTAACAAGTTGTGTTTAATGGTTAATTCAATTTTTATGTATAAATGAATTCAGAAAAAGAAAAAAAAAATCTATCGCCATATCTTATTTATCTAAAAGCGAGCCTTTGTCAGATTGTCCATTCTCCTCCCTGCGCCCTTTCAAAAACCATCCGAACGACACGCGAACAACCTCGTCAATGGGCGCAATGTTTGCGCCCGGCTGAGCGGAGGGGTTATTTATTAATGCCCGGCCTTTTGCGACTGGTTCCCATCCCATGCGTCCCGCACCTTACTCCACAGTGAAATTAATTAATCTCCTAAAGAAGGGGGCGGAGGGTGAGAGGATAGGAGGAGAACAGAGAGAGAGAGAGAGAGAGAGAGAGAGAGAGAGATTTCCCTTCTGTTTTGCGGAGAATCCTCTGTGGTGAATCCCCGTCGCACAGTGCGCCTTGGAGCCCCGAGGAGCGGCCAAAAGACTCGGTGTGAGAGTGAAGGCAGCATTGGGAGCAAATGGGATGGAAAATTAAATGAAATTAAATGGCCTCACCAGGGGTATTGTTCATCCTCTCTTTTATTAAAAAAAGACATTAATTACATGCTTGGATCTTTATTCGGGAACAATATTGTGGAGTCAATTAAATGCGCTTCTATATGCAGGAGCTCAATCTCTTTAATGAACTTAAATAACGATCTGAGAGAAGAATCGGAGCTGGGAGAAGGAGGGCGACGTTTTTATGGGCGGCTCTGTCCACTCCGGCCAGCTCCCCCCCACGATTTTTTTTTTTTTAAGGGGGAGGGGAATTCATCTGTCTAAACGGTGGGGCTCGCTGATTTAACTGGTTGGCCCATTAATGAGCCATGAATATAGAGGAACAACCTGCCTGCAAAGCAACGCGGTAAATACAGACCGCAATGCCCCACCAGGGATCTCCATTCAGACTCCGTGACTGCGGGGCCTTACTTCACTTGTGCCAAAGGTTCACCACCAACAACAACCACCTCTCCTGTTCCGCCTTTATTGGCCTTCCATTTGAGACCTTCCTGAGCCGCAGGAGAGAAAACACATTTTTTATGTCGACCCCATAAACTTTTCTCTATTCAGGACGTTGGAAGGGCCCAATCATTGTCCCAGTTTACAGCGCGGCCCGTTTCCCACGTTGCAGAGATCCCTCCGCGTTTGTCCCAGAATCGGTTTATTTGCCACACATCTATTTCCCTGCATTGAAGCGAAGAAAACCTAAATCTTCGGTGTTTTCGAACAACCAGAAGTTATTATCGTTCGCTTCAGATGTAGGAAAAGAGAAGAGAGATGGGTGGAGGTGTTGGGTGGGAGAAGGGGTGGGGATTACACCACTTTGGTCTGGCCAGATTTTAATCAGTATTTCTGAAATTATGTACATTTAACGGTGAAAAAAAAATCACTCGGTTTTATAATCACGTTGTTTCTATTGCATTGTGTATCCTCCTTTGTTAAACAAGATAAATTGCAACATTAAACATTAAATGGTTATGAACTTTCATACACTTTTATACTGTCTGCAACAATGAATGGCAACGTTTGACAGAATCAATATTCATACAAAATATTTAGAATTTATTATCAAAAAAGTAGCTGTTATTCAAATTAAACCATTGTTGAGCATTGTATTTCCAAACTAAAACACTTCATTAAGACAATAAATATATATGTTTTGGAATAAAAGTGTTAATAAAAGTTCTTGTAACAATGAGGCATACTAGCAAGCTTGACTTTAGTGTTAGCATAATCTAAGTTATCTAAAATGATATGCTCTGTGCTAGCTGTTAAAACAATTTTTTCCCTTAGATTCACAAACTAATAGCCTTTTAGAAATTCAAATTCAGCTGCTAATACTCAATACTGTTCAAAATATTAATTTTATAGCATACCTTGCTAGCAAGTTTGACTACAGCTTTTTGCACTGATGTTAAACATGTTAAAGATTTATGCAAAATTGCTTCAACACTGACTTGTTACAGTCCTTAAATTTGACTAAGTTGATATATTCTTTGTTAATTCAACTCACATTTTGCCTTACTGTTTCCTAGCACACGCCAAACAACAACATGGTGGTTGTCACCAAGATATATATATTTTTTTAATTAAAGAGGTTTGACTTTAGCTTTAGTGCTTTCACTGGACGGGTTAAAGCTTAGATGTAAACTTTCATTTTGCTCCATCAGGTTTCTCAAGCACGACTTTGAAGCTTTGCTAAAATTTTAAGCATTTTAATGACAACTATTTCATAGCAATTATTAGTCTGTGAAAGATTCCTTTTCACAGAATACTGTAAAAAGTCTGGCTTTAGGATCACTGCTAACGCTAAGCTAGTCAAAGCTATAACTTATACCTAAAATACGGGACACAATACGGGAAAGTTGGCAATGCTATGTAATAAGGTTTTGCTCCGACACAGAAGCATTCACAACCATAAGTTTTATGGCAGTTCTTAACGCTTAATTGACCCATGTGAATGTATCACTCACCTCCTGACTGCACATAATTGAAAAAACACCTGACAACAATTTATGATAGAATTGTAGAGTCTCTGAAATTAGCCAGTGTTTGACCTGAATTATTATTGATTAAAGCATTGCACACCAATAGGCTTAATTGAAATCTTAATGGCACATTATTAAACACCCACATATAGTTTCTTTTTAATAGTGCATTGAACCCAAAGCATTGACTTAAAGATGTTTTGCTCCCTGGGAATCCTGGGGAAAGATGCAGCCTGCGCCCCGCAGGAGCAGACCAGCTGCCTGGGTGCGGGTGGGACATTAGCGACGCGTTTGAATAGTAATTATGCTTGTATGGGACTCCCACCAGATGACATGATTGGGATTTTAAGGCCAGACTAATATTCAAAATCGCATTAGAGAGCGGCCGAGTAAACGTCACCTGATTCAGCGCTGTTCATGCGTGATGTCATTCAGAATGCCTCCCCTCTCTCTGTTATTTTTTTCCTCCTTCTTCTTCATCGCCTCCTTGAAGTGGGCTGCACCGCTTTGGCATTCAAAGTCTGAACAAAGTTCCTCACTTAAGGCCGCTTCCTCTCGCATGAGGAGACGCGGATAAAGACGCGTGAGAAGTTGCGTGAATTGATATGTTTCGGTGTTTCCTTATAAATTCATACCTTTTCTCACTCGAGCGCCTCAGAAAGCAAGTGTCACTCAGGCCGATTCTCTCTGCTGTCCGGCGCATTTAGCGGCGGGCCCATTTAAAGGAGTTCGTTCCTAAGGCAAATTGTATGCAGGCATGGCTGCCGGTGAATGGAGCGGCGTGTCAGCCGACCCTAATTGGGGGATTTTTTTTTTTTAAAGTCACCCAAAGCATGTCCACAAAGTGACAGAAAATGGCTGGTTTCAAAGAGAAGTCTCAACTTTTGCCCTCTTTGGAGAATATTCTAAGTAAATCCGCATGTTTCTCATGGGGATGGAGGTTATTGACCCAGCTGGGACTTTTGGGTTGTTTCTGCAACCTAAAAGTGAGAGCAAAACAAACTCCAGTGGCAAAGAGCACGTTTAGAGACATGCTGCTTTGACTTCTGTGTGACTGATTGGGTGTGTGATGAAAAAAATACATTGACCAGAATTAAGAATTTACGCTTGGAAATAACAGTCCTTATTGTTTCAGGGTTATATAGAGAGAGACTTATCTATACTAAAATTATGATTACAAACGTTCGAACGCGTTCTATGAAAAGATGCATGAGAGGAGAGCTGTGCGCAAAAAAAAGTGACAATTTGCGTCCTAGACAAAGCACCACGGAGAGCTCCATGCACGCAAGCACGCACACTCTGTTTACTTAGTCGCATCACTTACATTAAAGCGACGTCTCACTCTGTAATTTTGTAACCCAGACCGGTATTGTTGTTTTTGGACGTCCTTCGGGTTGGCTGCACACCGCACTCCTAATACGCTGCAACAAAATGTTATCTAATGGCTGCACCGTCCACAGACTCCTCATTATGCGGGGCCTGTATGCGCGACTGACAGTTCTGGGTTCAAACTAATTGACTCATCAGAGTTCAGGTGGGGTGAGCTTGTGGAAGTGACGCATGAGTGAAGTATGCAGGCTAATCTTGCAAATGATTTCCATGCACATGCAATGGATCAAACAGTGCAGTTTTAATGTGCTCCGTATATCTGTCTTTAAATTATGGCAAGCCCATAAGGCAACAAATAATGTTAATTTAAAACTAGGCATATTCAAGAAGGATGAAACAACTTAAAAACTTCTTTAAAAGTAAAGCTTATTTTGAGTTATTTATTGATTTAATAATGTGAACTAACTTTGATTGGCTTAGCAATCACGAAACTAAGGGGATTTTATGTATAAAAATATAATAATAATAATCAAACTGCGACAAATTAAAAGTGATTTTAGGGTGACGGTTGGTTGGTTGTATGTGGGTAGAGGTGGACTTTACTGAAGTTGGACCACAAAACCCAATCCTGTTTGTGACTCCATGCGATCTTGGGCAGGCTCTGATTTAAATAGAATATAAAATAAAATAAAAATAAAAATTGTAATTGAATAATCTTTGTTTATATCTAGCGTGTGATTAAACTAAAAGTATTAAATGTTCTTTTTAAGATAATTTCTTTACAAACACATTTTTTTTGCAAATAGCCCCCTCCCCCGACAATGCCTAGAATAAAAAAAAAAACATAAACCTTTTTTTCTTTTTCTTCTTTTTTTTTGTCATTGTACAGTTTTAGAATCAAACATGAATTCTGCTTTTACGTGATTTTGATGATTTTAAAAATAAGTAAATAAATAAATGAATGACAGCCAGAGAAATCTCCCTCCGCCCTAACATTGATCGTCTAGCTCTTGAGGTTTGTTGCATTTCTCCACTCTGTGTCCCCGGAGCCGGACGCTAAGCGTGTTTGGCACATGGCGCCCAGATCCAATCTCTCCCAATCAGCAGCAGGAAAAGAAGGTGTGGATGTGGATGGAATGAGGACAGAAAACGGCTGTGAGCCGTCACTTCTCACGGCCCGGGATTTGACTGACTGATTCTTCAGCCCACCGGGAAGTGTCAGGACGTCCCCCCGCGACCCTCAGGTGTCTCTGGTCGCGTCTGTCTGCTCCCTCGCAACTTCCTCACCCTTTATCAATCCACAGCCTCATGCAGCGCTTTGCTGAAGTACTCACACACCTTGTGTACTTCTTGAGTACTACTTGTTTACTTATTTGTAAGGACGAGAGGATAGATTTAGCAAGTTGATGGTTGTAACATGACCAGTTGTGAAATTTTTTTAAATGATTTACATAGCTTTGCAAAAGCACTGTATCTCTTTATGTTTAAAAAATTATCACCACTCGGTCAATTCACTAAACAGCCTTCTCGGTCCTGAACCA
>NW_006799939.1:6688342-6721026 GCF_000485575.1 Poecilia formosa
TCCATTGGTTAATAAATTTGATTTCCATTGATGATATTTGTGTGATTTTGTTGTCAGCACATTCAACTTTGTACAGAACAAAGTATTCAATGAGAATATTTCATTCATTCAGATCTAGGATGTGTTATTTGAGTGTTCCCTTTATTTTTTTGAGCAGTGTATTTTCAGTGTGTAGCAAGGGGTCATTCATGGTTCTCTTGTCCAGGCCATATGGCAAAGGTCAGCACCCAAACATGGGACCTTTTTTTTTGGTCAGTGCAAAGCTCAAAAGGTAAGGAGGTTTAAGGGTGAGAGGAGGTCACTGGGGAGTTTGTGATCCTCACTCGACATCGGAGTCATCAGCAGCGCCAGTGATGGTGTATTTCTGTTCCTGGTGGTCCATCTCCAGCACATCATCCTCCTTTTTAACTGTTCTGTAGCGGAGGAGAAAAGACGAGACAGCATAATGAGGAATACTCTGATAACTGGTGGAGCTGTAGTTAAACTCATATGAACCATGAGGATCAGTGTTACCAAATTAGTTTGGTTACAGTGTCCGAGTTTGAGTCACGCGTTTTAAAGAGGGTTTATTCAAAAAGTTGAGAGCAATGGTACTTTTACCTAATAAGCACTGTTCTTCTCTCTGTCAGCTCCACAGCCTGCTCCACATAGGACTTGGTGTTGCTGTCAAAGCCATCCGGTCCGGATCCAATCTTGACACCACATATGTCATCCTTCCCTCCACCAATCCTACCAACTCCACCAACTCCACCACCACCTGACAGAGCAACACCCACATCGTCCCCACCCCTCGCTGCAGGTCCAGCAGCACCTGAGATTCCTCTTTGGGTTTCAGAAAGTGCCACTCCACGGGCTGTACCTCCATCACCACCCATTCCACCATCAGCCCTAGTGCCCTTGCCCTCAGTTGCACCACCTCTTCCAAGTCCCAATCCAGCTCCACTCACACCACCTGAGATGTCACCATCCAATTGTGTGCCAACCCCACCGCTGCCACCCATTCCTCTGGAAGTAAGTGCCACACCACTAACACCAGTGTCCAGCCCAACACCCTTAATCTCAGCTTCAGCTGCATGTATACCACCTACTGAGCTCAAGATGTCTCCATCTGCACCTGTTTCAACTCCACTGCTGTCACCTACCCCCCCAGAGCCAAATCCTACCCCACCAACACCAGTATCCAAACCAGAACTTCTGCCTTCCTTCTCACCGCCGTATCCTCTTTTGAATCCAACTCCAGCGGCACCCACACCACCTGCTAACCCTGAGATGTCACCATCTGCATGTGCTCCGATTCCACTTCTGTCCCCCATTCCTCTTTGGATAGATCCCTCACCACCAACGTCAGTACCTAAATCTGGACTGCCAAAACCTGAACCCTCTGGACCAGCGCCTAAAACACCAGCACCAGAGCCAACTGTACCCACTTTACCAGAACCAGGACCAAAGCTACCAGAGCCAAAACCACTAGCACCAGAAGCACTCATTCTTCCATCAGTGCCAAGGCTCCCATCACCAGCTCTGACACCTACACCTCCCTGTTCATGACCACCATGCATGCCGGCAATACCTGCTCTGCCAGCGGGACCTTTCATATCGCCGGTACTCCTGCCATCCGCAACTTTTCCATCGCCAGGGCGTGATCCCGTGACTCCAGCAACCATATCCACACTCAACCCCAAACCACCCGTTATGCCTCCAACTCCTCCTCTACTGCCTCCTATTGGTCCACCACCCAAACCGCCAACACCTTCAATGCTTCCTCCGCTAATGCTCACTCGAGTACCAATGGTGCTCATGCTACAACTGGTAACAGAGAGAGAAGTCATCATGCCAGAGAGCCGCTGGTCTTCCCCCTCAATTAATTTTCTGCAAAGAGAAAACAAAATGATTTCTTTGTCTCACAGTTTACTTCAATACACAGAGTTCATTGGAAAACCTTGCTGCTTGGGATGTACCTGTATGTGGTAATCTCAATCTCCAAAGCCATCTTGATGTTTAAAAGTTCTTGGTACTCACGCAGGTGCAGGGCAATTTTCGTCTTGGTGGATTTTAGCTCAAGCTGCAGGGCCTCAATCCGAGCCTGTGGAAACAGATGTGCTGAGGTGGTTATGTGATCGCTGCGGTGCAATCAGGTGTCCACCCAGGGACCACATGAGCCAACGTTTACCTGCAGCTCTTCCAGTTCCTTCTTGTGCTTTTCCAGTGTCTCTCGAATCCGTGCTTCAAGGGCTTCGTTTTTGGTCCTCAGGGAGTCCAAGCCACGTTCTTTGTTTTGGATCTAGCAGTGTTTTGCAATGAATGATGCAAAGTGCAGACAGAAGGCAGAATTTCTTTTCTATTTGCGTACATCAAATTAAGATACTCACATCCTTCTTGGCCCCGGCTATTTCTTCCCTGACACTTCGAACTTTGTCTACGTGTCTTGATGTCTTTTTTGTTAAATCTTCAAACTTGTTCTTGTACCATGAATCCATTTCCTAAGGTAGGAAATTAAACTAATTTTAGGTATCAGTCTAAAACACAGTGCAGATTTGTCTTTTTGCACTTAGCAGCAACTCACTTGAAGGTTTTTGGCTGCGATATCGTCGTACTGGGTTTGGATTTGCTTCAAAGCCCCAGCCAGGTCAGGCAGAGAGAAGGCGCTCTCAGCCGAGACCTGGGCAGCGTAGATCTGCTTCATGAGCTCTTCAATTTCCTATGCAAAAAGGAGACATTTAGGAATCATTTGGGCAGGAATCATTTCTCCCGCAGACACTTCATCTACCTGCTGATGGATCCGTTTCAAGAATTCAATTTCAACCTCCAGCTGCTCCAGCTTTTTCTCCAAAGCAATGCGGGAGGAAGTGGCTTTGTCTACATCCTAGAGAAAGCCATTGATTGTAACGTGTTTATGATTGCAGGCTTGTTGTTACAAGCAGAGATTCTGGATAGCGATAAAATAGCACTTACTGGACGGAAGGCTTCGATCTCTAACTCAGCCTTCTTTCTCAGCTCCAAGGCCTCCTCATATCGGATTTTGATTGCCTCTAGTTGACCAGCTGCAGCCTCTTTAGCAGCAAAAGAGATGTCCTGAAAATAACCAGAAGTAACTCCCTTATGCATTAAAGGGGCAGTATTATTCTTCCAAACACATAGTGCCATATTATAGCAGAATCAAATAATTATGTTACCATCAGTTGTATACAATTACTTTATATAGCAAACATGACTTTGTAATTTAACGCCTGCAAATTGGGCTTCTGTCTCTTTAAGAAGCTCCTGCTCTTTCCAATGCTCTGCCTTGAGCAGGTCATTGCAAAATCTTCTTCTTCCTTTAGTGTTTTTTGGCGGTTTGCAAAAAACCTGACGAGTCCACTACCACCACCAACTGGAATGGAGTGTGCACTGAAACAGCACTCTTTGTCAATGGCGGCACTTAATTATACCACCAGTGTTGCACAGTTGAATAGTTGCCAGTATTAAAGGATTTCTCAAACATGCATGAGTCCAGGCAGCACTCCAAGTATATGTTTTTGATGAGGGAATAATGTAAAGCTCCAAAAAAGTCAATCTGACATAATACTGCCCATTAAATTTGAAGGTGAACCTAAGGAGGTATGCGGAATGTAGCTCATGCAACTCCATTTGCGCCTCCATCCCTTCTGCGTCTGGGTGACTGTGTGCGAGCAAATGCATGAGCAAGTCATCATCTGTGCATAAAGCATAACCGATGACAGCTGTACTCTGTGACACCCAAACGCACCGAGGCACCTCTATATTTGCCTGCCAGAAATCGGCATGTTTTACCAGGTAAAGAACCCTGAAAACACCAAGTTGACGTCTTGTAGCGTCGTTCGAGCAGAGCTTCTAAGTCAGCGAGGTGTAAAGCTTCATGCCTTGCTGAACATTTGAAATGTAGAGGAAAAAAAAGAAAAAAGAAAAAAGGGGATGCAGTGTAAAATATTTTTTGCCTTACCCGTTGGACTCTCATCTGATCAGCAATCTTTTTCAGCTCCTTCAGCTGCTCCTCGTAGAGCAAGCGCAGACCCGTAGGCTTCTCAAACCTGTTCTGGTAGGCCTCAATCTCTGCTTCCACCAATTTGTTCTTCTGTTCAAGCATTCGAACCTGCCGGAACAAAAGCGAAGCTTTACTGAGATCAGCAATCAGTCTTCAAAATAGTCATTTTATTCTAGCCTGGTGTAACTAATTTAACACCCTGCCAAATAAAAATCTGAAAGTATGGCTAACGTTTTGAGCCATTTTTCTTTGTGTTCAGTTGGTGTCTTTTGAGGTGGGTCTCTTCCAGCTTTGCTCATCTGGAGACTGGCATTTTTCCATGTTCTTTTTTGTAAAATAGAACATCTATAAAAATCAATTTTGAAGTACTGCCACTCTATTTGATTGGATTTAAATTTGGATTTTGACTCAACGCTGAGCACTTTACCTGACCTTGATGAAATCATATTTGGATTATATACATACAATTGTGCATGCTGGCCAAAATGAGATGTTGTTATGGCGTTTGTCTACCCACAATGGATTTGTGGAGCACACCAATCAAAATTAGCCTTTTGACTTTATGGGGTGTGTTTACATTTTTATTTTTTAATATTCATTAATGGAAACTGTCCCTCTTTAGCAAACAAAACAGTGAATCCTGCTTTAAATTTCTTCACAACTCTCTCCCTACCCTGTCTGTTGTGTTACTTGGTCGTCATGTCGCCGTTTCTTCTGAGGTTCTCCAAAAAATAAAAAAATAAACAAATCTGAGACCTTCACAGAATAGTTGGCTTTATTCTGAGATTACATAACACAAAGATGCTCTATTTTCCATTCGCTGACTTCTGAAAGGCTTGGCTTTCAATTAGGGGTATCAGAGTAAAAGTGGATGAATTCAAAAGCACTCTAAACCTTTCAGTACTTTGTTTGTGAAAAAAAAATTGTGAAAACTTTCTTTAATTTTCCCTCCATCTGCCAGGTATGTGCTACTTTGTGTGGATTTATGAAACATCCCAGTTTGATAAATGTAACTTTTTGGGATGTAACATGGAAAATGATTTCAGTTCAGGAAACATTCTACCTTGTCGATGTAAACAGCCAGTCTGTCATTCAGGACGATCATCTCCTGTCTTTCGTTTGTGCGGGTGCTGAGGAACTCCTGGTTCTCTGCTGCAGCAGTGTCCAGATCCATGGGAGCTTCTCCACTTGGCCCAACACACACCATGGCTCCTGCGCTTACGCTGACAACACACATCGGTAAAGCACCAGGCAGTTTATATTAAACAAGAGCAGATGGGGATAAAATATCCCACACGGACTTGATCAGAGAGAGAAAAAATAAAACACTGCAAAAAATCTTACCAAGTATTTTTAGTCTAGTTTCTAGAGCAAATGTCCTAGTACATTTGAAATAAGACAAAAAATAACTTATAAGTAACTGTAACTTGTATGATACTGAAGCTTGTGTTAAGTAAATAATCACTTAATATTGATAAAAACTAATTCCATTAGGAGATTATTTCACTTATAACAAGGGATTTCCCCCATTTTGTGAGTGAAATAATATGCCAAACTACTCCATCAACATTAAGGAGTTACTTATTTAAAACAAGCTCCTGTTTGCTAAAAGGTTATTTGTGAGTTAAGTTTTGTCTTATTCCAAGTATGCAAAAATAAAAATAAAAATAAAAATAAAAAAACTAGACTAAAACACCTGTTAAAATTGTGTGTTTTTACAGTGTAATTCAGCCACATTGCGTTTTTGTTGCTCTTTACCCAACTCCAGCAATGCGTGACCTCCGTGCCGCAGACACGTTCCTTCGTCCCACCGAGTCCACGCGCATGCTGCTGGACCCGGCTCTGGCAGAGTAGCCTGCGGAGGCATGGCGGACCTCCCTCCGGGTCGGGGACGGGCTGGACACCCTGACCTGGTAGGTCGAGCTGCTGCTGGTGTCCTCAAAGTGACGGCGGTAAGATGACATTCTCTCCGGGCTGCGACTCATTGTGTAAACTAAACTCAGCCGGGGTTTAACTGTGTAGAAATCCTTCGTTCTCCGTCCTGTCGGCCAGGAGTCGGGTTTTATACCGCCTTCATTGTCAGCGATGCTTCTGGGTCCAGCAGAACCGCCCCGGCACATGAGATAACACCTTTGGAATCTCGAACCTCAGCACCAGGACGGGCAGCTCAGATATCTGTCAGCACCCTGTGAGGAGCGGAGCTGGACTGGGAAAGCGGTTTGTAATGTCAAATGTTTCCTCAGAATGCTCATTGTGAGCATAAGGCTGGTTTTTAATAGAAACGTTGGTAATCTGTGGGTTGCAGTGCCGCGCACTATCAGCAGGATGACACATAGGGATCCAGTGAGAGAGGATGAAATTACACAGTACACTAGGGCTGGACGATATAGCTGATAACGTATCACGATATACGTTTCATACCGGTCATATCAGTAATTTTTGATTAGTTTTTTTTTTTCTCTCGGTTTGGTTAAATATCTGAAATACAAGTGTGGCGTCACTTTTTGTGTCTTGTCCACAGTTTTCAATCCTGCTGTTTTCTTAATTTCAACAATTATGGGATGGCGAAACCTTAAACTGCTGCTGAAGGTTGTTGCTAGGTAACCAAAGAGCGAGTGAGTTAAGTTGATGCCACCAACCTCGGTTAGGTTGGTGGGAGTTTGAGAGGGAGTTGAGAGTTTGAGCAATTAAAGAAGGGGTGTCCAAATTGCGGCTCAGGGGCCATTTGTGGCCCTTACACTGATTTTATGCGGTCCTCAGCTGCAATTAAAAAATTATACAGGTTTGTCCCGTAGATGCAGATGAAGACTTTTCATTCATAATCGGTGTAAAAATTGTTGCCAACATAATTTCTTACACAAGAAAATGAAAAACCCAACTTTGCTGCATCCAAATCAGCTTTTATTCTTGCTTAAACTCTGCTAAATATAGCAAACATTTTTGAAAGAATGTGACCCAAATCCTCTTCTTACTACTGAAAATAAATTTATTCAACAGAACCCAAAATAAACTGAAAACTAGACTTCTTTTTTTTTAATACAGCAAAGATACAAAATCTGCTATGGCGTACCATGGTGAAAAAAAAAGAAGTAATCTAAAAAAAAAAAACACTTGGAGATTTACTAGAATTTTTTTTTTAGATTAATATCAGAAATTTTCTACACAAAATGTGAAAAATTTTGAATTTCAAATGTTGAAAAAATGTTTTTATTTTTTTTCTAGAAGGTTTACAAGTTTTCTAGAAAATTTCTGAATTTTTGGGGAAAATTTCTCCTTTTTTTCTATCTACAAACGCCCTAATACACCTTGGTAAAACATTCCCTTTTTCCTGGTTTTGGGTCTACAATTTTTTTCCCACGTGACAAAAAGTTTGAATACCCCTGAAATAAAGACTTTCCTCTGCCTACATCCCCCAGAATGCTGTGCGGTTCTGGATCAGAGTTCAGTGAAATTATTGAACATTCTATCAGACGTGTTATCGATTGATATTGATAACGTGTCTGTCACGATACATATTGTTATTGATTTATTGTCCAGCCCTACAGTAGGTGCAGCTCTGATGTGCTCTGATTAGACCTGGTTGAATGCCGAGCAGAAGCTGGAGCAGTGTTTCTCAACCCTGGTCCTCACCGGCCCCCTGTTCTGTATGTTTTAGATGTGCCTCTATTCCAGAACAGCTGATTCAATGATTGCATGACCATCAAGTAATGCAGAAGCCTGTTAATCACGCAGAGGTACAATTCAGGTGTGTGGCAGAAGGGAAATACCTAAAACATGCAGAACAGGGGGGCAGTGAGGACCAGGGTTGAGAAACACTGAGCAAGAGGAGGACCTGAGGCATTGTAAAAGAGCCAGGTCAAGATTTGACGTGAATTACAACTTATTAGTCTGTTCTGTTTGAAACATATTAAAACTTGGCTGTGCAGAAAAAAAGAGATTAGAATTAACAGCTACAAACCACGTTTTGTAAGCAGTAACCGGGCGGCCGTTCCTTCCCCATGACCTCACGTCTTACAGCAGCGTGGAACACTGGAGGAGAGACGGAATCTTTCAGCCATGTGTACTATCATCCTACTACTCGCCAGCTTGCAGTCATACAATGTTGCACATCACTATGATATTTTCCAATGTAGTTATTAAATATTTTAAGCTTCTAATTTAGTGAAGAACCTTACGTATGCGCTATGGGTCGACTACAGACATGGAGTAGCTTCATGCGTCCTGGTGATGTTATTGTGTTAAGCTGCTTGTGCACTTACCACACTTTTTCCTTCCTCTTAACTTTCCATGATTATGTTTGGACGCAGCACTTTGTGTACAGCTATCTTCTTTAGCAATAATCCTTTATGAATGAAATCAGTGACCGGATATCAGCATTCTTCCATGTGAGCTGTCAAATGCCGTTTTTGCATTAAAATTTCTGGCTTTAGTCAGAATCATCGAAATTAACAGAAACTAATAAGCAGAACACAACACTACATGCGCAATCAATACAAGTTTCAGTAAGAGAATTAAAAAACTGAAAATGCTCCTTGTGTTCGAAACATTGAAGTCACAATAAATTGACAATTTTATGACACTACAGGTTAGGATTCTTTGTTGCCAATCACACGGAAAGATAACATTAAGAATAGTTAGCTAGTTTATAAGAAAAACAGGACAAAATCAAATCAAGATAAGCCAATAAATGAAGAAAGATTATGGTAGAAAGGCTACATCTTATTCAGACTTCACAGACGTGTTTTAGGCAAACCCAAAGTTGTCTTTCTTTAACTTCCTTTTGCAACAGTTGTTCCCAAAATTACACAAACCCCCAGCAGATTGAGGTTTAAAGCTCAACTAATTTGGACAGAATGTAAAAAGAAGCCTTTACATTATTAACTCAAACTGAAGTCCAAATAAAATAACTTCATCTACAAAGCAAAATAAAGAGCAAATCTCATATAAAATACCAAATGATTTCTTTTTTCCGTATGCGCTTGTGAATGAAAGCAGTTTAATAATCACATTCCGCACCTGTGGCGTTTAACGTGGTCAGGAATAGTATCGGTGCAACAGAGCCAGATTATTTGCTCATATATCTGGGAAGTCACGCCGAGTTCATTTTCATTTCACTGCCAATGACTCAGAGTCAACAAGCTGCCTCTAAGATTAGGAATAAACAGAAACAATGACCAGAATAAACTAGACTGAGATTACCATTTGAGCTCTTCTTTGGGATTTTAAACTCTAGAGTGAACAACAGAATGACACCCCGTGTGTTTTATTTCAAAGACAAACTAGTCAGCCAAAGACAAACCTGGTGGTTGATGGGGGAACCTGTTTACGGTTCCTGTAGGGTCAGTGGTAAATTCATCCCCACGCGCACAGCGGCTATTAGATATGAACCTTCAACACAGTAGATCATCACGGCAACAGCGGCTGTCACCCCACAGCCTCTCCACGTCTATTTATATCTAACTCTGGACACTAAATGTCCTCTCAGGTCAGCTCCACTGGACACGTCCAACAATGTCCCACAAATGACCGGGGGAAAAAAGAAAAGACTAATCATTTTTTTTCATTGTTAAAATATGGATTTTATTAAATCGTTGGCTTTGGTAGAAGATACAGAGATTGTTTACTTTTTACATATTTAACAGCCAAAATTTAATACGTTTGTAGTACTTTTTTTCTATGGTTTTTTGTAACACTGAACATTGGAAGATAAATATTCATCTGGAATAAGTAAGATAGCATATTAGGGCCGCGTTAAAAACACTTGCGAGAAAAAAAAATCTTAATATAGAAATTTTCTCGTAAATTTTCGACTTTTGGAGCACAGAAATTTCTGAGGTTTTTTTTTTTTTTTCAAAAATTATCTGAGATTGATCCAAAAACTTCTTCACTTTTTTTTTTGCAAATTTTAAACTTTTGGAGGTCAGAATGTACCAATTTTTTTCTAGAAAATATCTAAGATTAATCTAAACATTTCTGAGTTTTTTCTCACAAATGTGCCCTATCGCGTCATCGTAAATAACCATCTCTTCTAGAAATAAAACAAAGAGCTAAAACCGGGTTTCAGAATGCTCCTTAGAGCCATTTCCCAGTTTTATTTTTGGCACTTGAACCGACTTTTAAACTCTAACTCTAACAAATCGGAAACATGGAGAGTTCCAATATTAATGCTAATTCTGTCAAGATGAGTTGGTGAATTTTGGTGCCTTTATGTCGTAAAGTTGACTCCATCCTGCCTGTTCAGTCTGTTCAACTGGGTCAGTTCAACCTGAGTATGAAGGTTTCAAAAATTAGTGTGCATTTAGTAAGTAAGTGAATAAAACAAACAAAAAAAATCAACAAAAAACTGATGGGTAAAATATTAAAATCAAGGTACAATGTGGCAAATCAAGCATAAAGTATAGCAATTAAAAATAAATACATGTGAAAATCACTGCAAATTACAGAGCATTGTTAGAGTTTTCTTTTAGCCTGTAAGAAAATTCTCGAAGAAAAAGAATTTTCACAATCAGTTTCAGTTTCCAGAATTATCTAGACTTGAAAGATGATTGAATAAATTCCAAAACAAAAAAAGATAATTTCATGCAGTTATTCACCAACAAGAACATGTGAAAACAAATCAAGTAATTTCTTTCAACAATGTAAAGAGCTACATGGATAAATCTTCTTAGTGAAATTGTCAAGTGCAAAAAAAACAACAAAAAAACATTGCAAGTGACTTCAAGTAGAAATAGATTGGATCCAAAACGTTCAGCAGCAGACATGTTTATTGAGCCCTCTGGTTTTTACTCTTTGGATTCACAGTCGGGTAAAATTTAAGCTCTCACACACACATGCAAACACACACACATTTTCAAGTAAAGTTGAAATATGAATTACATTCTTAAGTATGTGACTCTCCAATACAAGGTGAAACCTCCATAACTAGAAGGAGAATAAAATATCACATAGTTTATTAATGTCTTTTTTTTCTTTTTTACAAATACAAATCTGAAAAGTGTGGCATGCATTTCTATTCAGCCCGATGAATACTGATACCTTAAAATGAAATTCCAGCGCAATTCACTCCTAAAGCCCTTTTATGATATTATTGTATAGCAGTAAATAGAATGCCACCTGCCTGGTCAACCGCAAGAACTCGGACTGAAGTTTGGAGGAACTGGGTTTCAATCCCTACAGCGGCGCTCCAGAGAACCGATACTGAGGTGGCAGAAAGCAGAGGAACTAGGTCACCAGTTTGTCTCGGCTGTGATCACACTCATCGTACACACTCAACTTCCTGTTTCCAAAATTTGTGGATCACTTCAGCTGTTCCTGTTCCGCCCAGTCTTGCCATCCACCGGGATAATGCTGAACACTGCAATGAAAGAGAAAAAAAAAAAAAAAAAACCTTGAAGAAAATCACTCAAGTCTTTCTCAATGTTCACTGCTGATTAAAATAGGTTTCAGTTCAGTAACGAAAAAAATGAATTCTCAAGTAGTCTCTTTTTTGAAAGGCAATTTTATTACTTCGGGGTCCATTTTATTTGGAGTTGTATTTATTTAGTTTGAATATTTAAAATGTCTTCCAGTTAAATGTTTTATTATCATTTATTGCGATAATTTCAACAATTTATCGTCCAGCAAAATGTGTTATCGTGACAAGCCTAACTGCACACATCTACTTTACTTTGATGGCATGTCCTCTACCATTTCTCATAGTGGGAAGAGCAGAAGAAAAATGGTGGCTTTGTTACACATTTATAATTCTGATATAACAATTAGATGAAAACCCTGTGACACTTTGAGCAAGTTAAATTTTTATTTCTTTATTTCCAGTGTGAAGTTATTCTACAATAAAAATAAACTTAAGGTTTTTTCCTGTTACTAAGTGTTGTGGCTCCACTTGTTTGCTCTACTTTTTGGCTTGACGTGTAACAGATGTGTGGCATCTTTCCAAAGAACACCACATAATAAAGCTTTGTGCAACAACAGGGTGAAACCACAATAAAACACAGTCTCACATGACACTGCAAGGCAGCCTTTGGTCAGATAGGGAAAAAGATTAACGTCAGGGAGATCTGGAGTATCACTGGACACCACATTTTCAGATTTTTACTTCTAAACCAAATTTAAAATCACGTTTTCTTTAAAAATACAACTTTATTTTTTCTTCAAGTTTGTAGTTGTGACACAGGTAAAAAAAAAAGTTGGATGAGTATGATTTTTTTTTTTTTTTTGCATTGCACTTTTAAATTTGGAGGTTTCAAAACAATCACTTACTCTGTAAAACCCAGCGAAGCAGCTGTGTTGAGGGCAGTCTTGCTTCTGACCCCGGCCAGACACATGAACACGATGTTATCCTTCTGCCTGGGCATTTCACCGTCATACTTTTCTTTGAATTCCTCCGGAGCAAGCTGGAGGGCAGTGTTCACCTGTCCCACTGGGCAGTGAAGGCAGCGCAAAGAGGTCAAGAGAAAGAGAAAGCGCCCTTAGATAAAAATAACACATTTATGAAGCTAGCTGCTTTTAAAGAACATTCACTTAAAGTATTTTCAGATTTTAAACCATTAATACCATATAATGACGATTAAATTAGCTTTTTCAACTCACGTGGGACGTTGACAGATCCGGGGATGAAGCCGTACTCTCGGAGCTCCCAGGGTTCCCGGACATCCACAAGTACAGTTTTGCCAACAGCCAGGAGCTGCTTCAGCTGCGCATAACTCACATCTGTGTTCCGTCCTTCAGAGCTGAATCTGCGGAGATGGAACTCTGTTTCTGAAAGCCAAACAAACAAGGGGGGATATAAGGATTATGCATGGGCCTCGTTGCAAAACAAGGAGTCGTTTAGTGTTAAACTCACTTTTGCAGCCCCGGTAAGTGTCGACAAAGCAGGACACAGCTAGCCGTCCCACAGGGGAAGAAGACCCACGAGGAACGGGGAGTCTCGAGAGAACACCGGTCAACCTCCAGCATCTTCTAAGCGCCATAATAACCAGTGTGTGAACAGAAAACCACGTTACCGCACAAAACTTAACACCAGAATGATTCTTCTGCGCTTGCGCAGTAGTGCAGATCATTTAAAGGACAAACTTCTGTAAATAATATCACCTGTGAATATTTAGTAATTCATTTATTTATTTATAAGCACATATTTAGGACAAAACCCCATTGAAAGTTTTAGAAAGAACATTTAACGCTGATTAATTCTGAAAGAAACGTTTTCCACTTTACGCGAATCCTTCATTTGATCAAGCTGCGCTCCCGTAGTTGCGTCACATGTTGACTTCTGCGGCTAAAGTTGGAGCTACCGATAGCTTAGCAACATCTTCTGGTGAAAGGGAAACCGACAGAGAGAAAAACACCGAGTCTGTGGCTTGTTCGCTCGTCGCTAGCGTAAACATTTGGGAGGTCGTAAAATGAAAGTATTGTTCTGTGTGAAAGTTACGTGTTAGTTGCTGTATTTGTTGCGACATGCTAATCCAGCTAGCTGGTTAGCTAGCCAGGAAGAGTTGAGACATAACTGTTGGCTTCAGCCAACATAGACAGCAAAGGAGCGAGCTGAGAGAGGTAAGTTTAAACTGCTTTCTTCGCGTCTGGTCATGAAAGGAGGGGTTGTGCTTGAGGTGTAGGTTGATCATGTTAACGATGGGAAGTTTTTAATGCATAAATCTGGACTGTCCACACTGTGTAGGCCTCTTATCTGTGTTCTTGCTCATTGTAGAGTAGGTATTCACTGTGAATTCACTCTCTTTGTTCACCCATCCTTTTTTTTTTACTCTAACGTATTCATTACTTGTTCAGATAGGATAGAATCATTAGATTTTACATAAATATATAAAAACTCTAAATATCACGAGCGAATATTGGATAAATCATTTAAGGAAAGATCTCTTGGATTCCTGTGGCAACATGAGAATATGGTTGAAGTACTTGCTTTTAGCAACACCAGAAAAAGCAGTGAAGGTTTTTGCTGTATTAATTCATTCATCTGAATTATCCATTACTTGTTTATCTGTCTGTCATCCATCTATCCCTCTCTACAATACATTTGCCCAACATCCATAAGTACATCTGTTTGTCTATCCATTCATTCATTTCCTGAGACTGTTTTTTGTTTCATATCCCACATTTTAAACCTTATTACTGTAAAAAAAAAATTTAATGACTAGAAACATTTTTATGCTTTTAAATGTAAAGTATTACAGAAATATAAATGTGGAGAAATTTAAAATTTCATCATGGAAACTTGTTTAACTTCCCACAACTTCATGATTAACATGGATATCTTCATCCGAAGTTTGGCGTTTATTCAACTTTATGTTGAATAAACAATGTGTTTTTATTAATTTTGGCTCAGTATCAGATAATAACTTTTGCTTTCACGCTCCAGTTTTTTCTTTGGCCTGGTTTTGGAGGCAGAGGAAGGGTGGGCTTAGACTAAATTATTTGCATTTGATCCATAAACTGTTGAAACAGCCTCATGTAGGAATCATAGTCAGGAGGATAACTTGTCAAAGCAATGATTCTCTGTTTTTCATATAAGAAAATGGGCTATGTCACACTTTCATAATTTTCTCTCCCCAATGTCTCATCGATGTGTTATCAGGATTGTCTGTGGACTTTTGATTCTCTTAGTGGAACAAATTAAAGAACACATATCCAAATAATTGTCCAATATTCACAAATTCTTAGACAGTTGACAAGAAATAGATGTCCCAGCAAATTCATCCCAAATTCCAGAGAAGTGACAAAAACCCAGAGCTCCTTCTCTGACTTTAAGGTCCTCAATGAATGTGTTAAATATTAAAGTTAACCTTGGTGCAATAAGAAAAAGACTAAACAAACTTTAGATGTAGCAGAACCAAGGTGCTTTGAAGTTAAAAGTGAAATCTCTTTCCAGTTTGTTCTTAAATGGACAGGATAACTCACTATAAGACTGGTTTATATAATAGTGGAGTGCTTCAAAACACAGCTGGAAGTCTGTGATCGACTGAAAAAGACATGGATCAACGTGCTGCAATGGTCCAGTCAAAGTCTAACTTACAACCTGATTGAAATGCTGTGGTAGGAGCTTAATGGAGCTCGCGGAATGAACTGAAGCAACAATGTGTAAGGAAGACCGTTTCAACATTTCTCCATATTTATGATGAAGAATAATAATGACCATCTACTGAAACATGGAGATTTTTTAGCTCCCTAAATCATCATATTTTACTGTTCTGACTTATGAGCGGTTTGGGATTTTGGTTTTTAAGTTTTGTTGAGACATTTTTGCTCTTTTTAGCAAAAAACACCCAAACAACAACAACAACAACAAAAACTAACCTGAGCTCATTTTCCATCTGCACTTTCAGAGCTCCAGATGCGGCTAAAGGATCCCTTTTCTTTGAAAGCCGCCGACATGACAAAGCGGACTAATAAACCACGGAAACCTCGAGATGAGGAATCATCAGATGAAGTCAGTGGTAAGTCGAAAGCACTCAGCTTAAAACCAAACCTGCCATTAATGATCAGGTTTGGTTTTAAGTGCTAACAAAATATTAACGTTTTCTGAACAGACAGTAAAGTAGACAGAAATCTGAAATGTTAGTTTTCTTTTTGCTGTTGCTCCACTTTTGAAACTGCTACTACTTTCTATGTTTTTCTGGAACTAAAACGATTAATTGCATCAGCAGTGATTAATCTGTTATTGAAATAACCATCAACTAATTTAGTAATCGATTAATCGTTAACTGGAGTATACAGCCTAAAAAAAACGGCAGATTTTAGAAAGAACAACTCACAGCAATAATTGAGCCAAAATTGTACAAAAAAATAATAAATTTTGCATTTAATTTGAAAAATGCATTATTTGTTTGTAACTATGTTTTACCAAGTGGCAAATTTTAGTTCTGTAAATTATTCAATAATCAATAAAAATAATTGATTTACTGAAACAATTGTTAGTTGCAGCCTTAATTTTATCTAACTNTCGTAAATAACCATCTCTTCTAGAAATAAAACAAAGAGCTAAAACCAGGTTTCAGAATGCTGTTTGGAGCCATTTCCCAGTTTTATTTTTGGCACTTGAACCGACTTTTAAACTCTAACTCTAACAAATCGGAAACATGGAGAGTTCCAATATTAATGCTAATTCTGTCAAGATGAGTTGGTGAATTTTGGTGCCTTTATGTCGTAAAGTTGACTCCATCCTGCCTGTTCAGTCTGTTCAACTGGGTCAGTTCAACCTGAGTATGAAGGTTTCAAAAATTAGTGTGCATTTAGTAAGTAAGTGAATAAAACAAACAAAAAAAATCAACAAAAAACTGATGGGTAAAATATTAAAATCAAGGTACAATGTGGCAAATCAAGCATAAAGTATAGCAATTAAAAATAAATACATGTGAAAATCACTGCAAATTACAGAGCATTGTTAGAGTTTTCTTTTAGCCTGTAAGAAAATTCTCGAAGAAAAAGAATTTTCACAATCAGTTTCAGTTTCCAGAATTATCTAGACTTGAAAGATGATTGAATAAATTCCAAAACAAAAAAAGATAATTTCATGCAGTTATTCACCAACAAGAACATGTGAAAACAAATCAAGTAATTTCTTTCAACAATGTAAAGAGCTACATGGATAAATCTTCTTAGTGAAATTGTCAAGTGCAAAAAAAACAACAAAAAAACATTGCAAGTGACTTCAAGTAGAAATAGATTGGATCCAAAACGTTCAGCAGCAGACATGTTTATTGAGCCCTCTGGTTTTTACTCTTTGGATTCACAGTCGGGTAAAATTTAAGCTCTCACACACACATGCAAACACACACACACATTTTCAAGTAAAGTTGAAATATGAATTACATTCTTAAGTATGTGACTCTCCAATACAAGGTGAAACCTCCATAACTAGAAGGAGAATAAAATATCACATAGTTTATTAATGTCTTTTTTTTCTTTTTTACAAATACAAATCTGAAAAGTGTGGCATGCATTTCTATTCAGCCCGATGAATACTGATACCTTAAAATGAAATTCCAGCGCAATTCACTCCTAAAGCCCTTTTATGATATTATTGTATAGCAGTAAATAGAATGCCACCTGCCTGGTCAACCGCAAGAACTCGGACTGAAGTTTGGAGGAATTGGGTTTCAATCCCTACAGCGGCGCTCCAGAGAACCAATACTGAGGTGGCAGAAAGCAGAGGAACTAGGTCACCAGTTTGTCTCGGCTGTGATCACACTCATCGTACACACTCAACTTCCTGTTTCCAAAATTTGTGGATCACTTCAGCTGTTCCTGTTCCGCCCAGTCTTGCCATCCACCGGGATAATGCTGAACACTGCAATGAAAGAGAAAAAAAAAAAAAAAAAACCTTGAAGAAAATCACTCAAGTCTTTCTCAATGTTCACTGCTGATTAAAATAGGTTTCAGTTCAGTAACGAAAAAAATGAATTCTCAAGTAGTCTCTTTTTTGAAAGGCAATTTTATTACTTCGGGGTCCATTTTATTTGGAGTTGTATTTATTTAGTTTGAATATTTAAAATGTCTTCCAGTTAAATGTTTTATTATCATTTATTGCGATAATTTCAACAATTTATCGTCCAGCAAAATGTGTTATCGTGACAAGCCTAACTGCACACATCTACTTTACTTTGATGGCATGTCCTCTACCATTTCTCATAGTGGGAAGAGCAGAAGAAAAATGGTGGCTTTGTTACACATTTATAATTCTGATATAACAATTAGATGAAAACCCTGTGACACTTTGAGCAAGTTAAATTTTTATTTCTTTATTTCCAGTGTGAAGTTATTCTACAATAAAAATAAACTTAAGGTTTTTTCCTGTTACTAAGTGTTGTGGCTCCACTTGTTTGCTCTACTTTTTGGCTTGACGTGTAACAGATGTGTGGCATCTTTCCAAAGAACACCACATAATAAAGCTTTGTGCAACAACAGGGTGAAACCACAATAAAACACAGTCTCACATGACACTGCAAGGCAGCCTTTGGTCAGATAGGGAAAAAGATTAACGTCAGGGAGATCTGGAGTATCACTGGACACCACATTTTCAGATTTTTACTTCTAAACCAAATTTAAAATCACGTTTTCTTTAAAAATACAACTTTATTTTTTCTTCAAGTTTGTAGTTGTGACACAGGTAAAAAAAAAAGTTGGATGAGTATGATTTTTTTTTTTTTTTTGCATTGCACTTTTAAATTTGGAGGTTTCAAAACAATCACTTACTCTGTAAAACCCAGCGAAGCAGCTGTGTTGAGGGCAGTCTTGCTTCTGACCCCGGCCAGACACATGAACACGATGTTATCCTTCTGCCTGGGCATTTCACCGTCATACTTTTCTTTGAATTCCTCCGGAGCAAGCTGGAGGGCAGTGTTCACCTGTCCCACTGGGCAGTGAAGGCAGCGCAAAGAGGTCAAGAGAAAGAGAAAGCGCCCTTAGATAAAAATAACACATTTATGAAGCTAGCTGCTTTTAAAGAACATTCACTTAAAGTATTTTCAGATTTTAAACCATTAATACCATATAATGACGATTAAATTAGCTTTTTCAACTCACGTGGGACGTTGACAGATCCGGGGATGAAGCCGTACTCTCGGAGCTCCCAGGGTTCCCGGACATCCACAAGTACAGTTTTGCCAACAGCCAGGAGCTGCTTCAGCTGCGCATAACTCACATCTGTGTTCCGTCCTTCAGAGCTGAATCTGCGGAGATGGAACTCTGTTTCTGAAAGCCAAACAAACAAGGGGGGATATAAGGATTATGCATGGGCCTCGTTGCAAAACAAGGAGTCGTTTAGTGTTAAACTCACTTTTGCAGCCCCGGTAAGTGTCGACAAAGCAGGACACAGCTAGCCGTCCCACAGGGGAAGAAGACCCACGAGGAACGGGGAGTCTCGAGAGAACACCGGTCAACCTCCAGCATCTTCTAAGCGCCATAATAACCAGTGTGTGAACAGAAAACCACGTTACCGCACAAAACTTAACACCAGAATGATTCTTCTGCGCTTGCGCAGTAGTGCAGATCATTTAAAGGACAAACTTCTGTAAATAATATCACCTGTGAATATTTAGTAATTCATTTATTTATTTATAAGCACATATTTAGGACAAAACCCCATTGAAAGTTTTAGAAAGAACATTTAACGCTGATTAATTCTGAAAGAAACGTTTTCCACTTTACGCGAATCCTTCATTTGATCAAGCTGCGCTCCCGTAGTTGCGTCACATGTTGACTTCTGCGGCTAAAGTTGGAGCTACCGATAGCTTAGCAACATCTTCTGGTGAAAGGGAAACCGACAGAGAGAAAAACACCGAGTCTGTGGCTTGTTCGCTCGTCGCTAGCGTAAACATTTGGGAGGTCGTAAAATGAAAGTATTGTTCTGTGTGAAAGTTACGTGTTAGTTGCTGTATTTGTTGCGACATGCTAATCCAGCTAGCTGGTTAGCTAGCCAGGAAGAGTTGAGACATAACTGTTGGCTTCAGCCAACATAGACAGCAAAGGAGCGAGCTGAGAGAGGTAAGTTTAAACTGCTTTCTTCGCGTCTGGTCATGAAAGGAGGGGTTGTGCTTGAGGTGTAGGTTGATCATGTTAACGATGGGAAGTTTTTAATGCATAAATCTGGACTGTCCACACTGTGTAGGCCTCTTATCTGTGTTCTTGCTCATTGTAGAGTAGGTATTCACTGTGAATTCACTCTCTTTGTTCACCCATCCTTTTTTTTTTACTCTAACGTATTCATTACTTGTTCAGATAGGATAGAATCATTAGATTTTACATAAATATATAAAAACTCTAAATATCACGAGCGAATATTGGATAAATCATTTAAGGAAAGATCTCTTGGATTCCTGTGGCAACATGAGAATATGGTTGAAGTACTTGCTTTTAGCAACACCAGAAAAAGCAGTGAAGGTTTTTGCTGTATTAATTCATTCATCTGAATTATCCATTACTTGTTTATCTGTCTGTCATCCATCTATCCCTCTCTACAATACATTTGCCCAACATCCATAAGTACATCTGTTTGTCTATCCATTCATTCATTTCCTGAGACTGTTTTTTGTTTCATATCCCACATTTTAAACCTTATTACTGTAAAAAAAAAATTTAATGACTAGAAACATTTTTATGCTTTTAAATGTAAAGTATTACAGAAATATAAATGTGGAGAAATTTAAAATTTCATCATGGAAACTTGTTTAACTTCCCACAACTTCATGATTAACATGGATATCTTCATCCGAAGTTTGGCGTTTATTCAACTTTATGTTGAATAAACAATGTGTTTTTATTAATTTTGGCTCAGTATCAGATAATAACTTTTGCTTTCACGCTCCAGTTTTTTCTTTGGCCTGGTTTTGGAGGCAGAGGAAGGGTGGGCTTAGACTAAATTATTTGCATTTGATCCATAAACTGTTGAAACAGCCTCATGTAGGAATCATAGTCAGGAGGATAACTTGTCAAAGCAATGATTCTCTGTTTTTCATATAAGAAAATGGGCTATGTCACACTTTCATAATTTTCTCTCCCCGATGTCTCATCGATGTGTTATCACGATTGTCTGTGGACTTTTGATTCTCTTAGTGGAACAAATTAAAGAACACATATCCAAATAATTGTCCAATATTCACAAATTCTTAGACAGTTGACAAGAAATAGATGTCCCAGCAAATTCATCCCAAATTCCAGAGAAGTGACAAAAACCCAGAGCTCCTTCTCTGACTTTAAGGTCCTCAATGAATGTGTTAAATATTAAAGTTAACCTTGGTGCAATAAGAAAAAGACTAAACAAACTTTAGATGTAGCAGAACCAAGGTGCTTTGAAGTTAAAGGTGAAATCTCTTTCCAGTTTGTTCTTAAATGGACAGGATAACTCACTATAAGACTGGTTTACATAATAGTGGAGCGCTTCAAAACACAGCTGGAAGTCTGTGATCGACTGAAAAAGACATGGATCAACGTGCTGCAATGGTCCAGTCAAAGTCTAACTTACAACCTGATTGAAATGCTGTGGTAGGAGCTTAATGGAGCTCGCGGAATGAACTGAAGCAACAATGTGTAAGGAAGACCGTTTCAACATTTCTCCATATTTATGATGAAGAATAATAATGACCATCTACTGAAACATGGAGATTTTTTAGCTCCCTAAATCATCATATTTTACTGTTCTGACTTATGAGCGGTTTGGGATTTTGGTTTTTAAGTTTTGTTGAGACATTTTTGCTCTTTTTAGCAAAAAACACCCAAACAACAACAACAACAACAAAAACTAACCTGAGCTCATTTTCCATCTGCACTTTCAGAGCTCCAGATGCGGCTAAAGGATCCCTTTTCTTTGAAAGCCGCCGACATGACAAAGCGGACTAATAAACCACGGAAACCTCGAGATGAGGAGTCATCAGATGAAGTCAGTGGTAAGTCGAAAGCACTCAGCTTAAAACCAAACCTGCCATTAATGATCAGGTTTGGTTTTAAGTGCTAACAAAATATTAACGTTTTCTGAACAGACAGTAAAGTAGACAGAAATCTGAAATGTTAGTTTTCTTTTTGCTGTTGCTCCACTTTTGAAACTGCTACTACTTTCTATGTTTTTCTGGAACTAAAACGATTAATTGCATCAGCAGTGATTAATCTGTTATTGAAATAACCATCAACTAATTTAGTAATCGATTAATCGTTAACTGGAGTATACAGCCTAAAAAAAACGGCAGATTTTAGAAAGAACAACTCACAGCAATAATTGAGCCAAAATTGTACAAAAAAATAATAAATTTTGCATTTAATTTGAAAAATGCATTATTTGTTTGTAACTATGTTTTACCAAGTGGCAAATTTTAGTTCTGTAAATTATTCAATAATCAATAAAATAATTGATTTACTGAAACAATTGTTAGTTGCAGCCTTAATTTTATCTAACTTTATTTTAGTTATGATCTGTTAAAGATTTTTTTTTCCAACTCCATAATTTGAATAAACATAACTGTAATTTGCATTTAGACTTGCATTCATAGCTGTTTTTAGAGTTTTCTTTTCTTTTCTGATGACTTATTTTGAAACCTTAATTGATTTTGACTAAAACCTTGACTCTAGTAAATGTGTTTATAACAGTTTTTAAAGGCCATGGTTCAAATTATCACTCCCATTTTGTTACTATTCTAAAATGTTGTTTTTAAGTTTCAGGCGGTTATTTGCTAAAACCATTCATGAACTGGTATTTCAAGCTTTTAGGAGCACTCTGTAAATTTAATCACTTTTTTTAAAAACCAAAGACCCTGAATAAGTGGTCCCCCTTTAAAAGTCCACGTATAGAAAACCTTTAACCGATTGAATGTTGTTTGTCAACCAGGGTTGACATGCCAACATGTTAACAAAGCAGTGGACCTGAGCTCGGTGAAGAAGTCGGTCCTGTCAAGCGTGTGGTTGGTCTGCTCCGAGTGTCTGAGGGAGAGGACGATGATCGACGGTGAGCCGGCAGCGTCCCACGACATCCTGGTCTGCCTCAAGTGTGGCTTTCAGGTCTGATTTGCTTCTCTTACATAAAACATTGTAAAAACATGATCAAGAACATTGTCTTTTTTTTTAATCTTGCAGTATGTTTGAAGTTGGCCATTTATTTACTGCTTATTTTGACTAAAAAAAAACAATTTTTTTTTATTAAGGCTTTAACTAACAATTATTTTAGTAATTGGATGTGAATATAAGCGCATGGTCTGTTTTTAAGCTTTTTATTTGTGAATAATAATAATAATAATAATAATAAAAACATATCTCTTCCTTCCATTTCCCAAATCTGCATTACATTTTTGTCAGCCTGTCATGTTAAATCCCTTTAAAATACACAGTAGTTTGAGGTTGTAATGTGAGAAAATGCACATACAAGTCTAATTTTTTTCAATCAGTAGAATGATATTTTAAACTTAAGCTGTCTCAATGAACTGTCTTACAGGGCTGTAACCAATCAGGAATCCAGCATGCCGTCAAGCATCACCAGACTTTTCATCCAGAGTCGCACTGTATCACGATCAGCCTGAACACGTGGAAGGCCTGGTGAGAATCCCTGCAGGTTACCGTGACGAGGAAAAAGTAACGCTGCACAACCAAAGGGCTGATTTATGACAATGTGTTTGACTTGCATAGATACTAAACAAATTTAGACTATTTTTAGTCAAAATTCACATCAACAGCTTTTACCAAACAATTTTATTCCACTCATACCAAATTGTTGTTAAAATGATCAGCGCATCTGTTTTTGTCTGCTTAGCTGTGCATTTTTGTCATATTCTTAATGAAATATATTTTTTAATTGTCAACAGGTGCTTTGAATGTAACGAAGAGCTCTCTACACACTGCAACAAGAAGGCTTTGGCTCAGACTCTCGACTTTTTGCAGAAGCATTCTGTCAAGGCGACATCAGGTAATACTTACAGTTTTATTCATGAAGCTCTTTAAAACAACACCGTTGGTTGGTGCTGCACATAAAACAAACATGTCTACATCCCCGAAGTTTACTGATGTTGAACGCAGCTGTTTGTCATTTGATGATCATCATAACACTGTATAGCTGCATGACTGTTTTAACATATTATGTTATTTAGTTTTGTCAACTTCCATAGTAAAGAAAAGCCAGTTTTAAACCAATTGTTGCAGTAGTCTGCTTGCCGTACAGCGGCTCCCCCTTGTGGCAGGAGCTGTCTCTTCCTCCTGCCAGTCACAAAGTAAGACAAACTGAATCAAAAACCCGTTCATATTTCATTCTTCATTCTGAATAATTATGTATTATGATTTTCTGTGTGTTAAAGGGAACAGCAGATACTAACATAGACTGGTAGCTGCACTAAACATTTGGACTAAGCTGTCCTTTTCACCTCATTCAGACCACCTGAGTCCTCCTTGCTCAGTCAGCCATATAACTCCTGATAATCTCATGTATTCACACACACACAGACACACACACACCTTCTGTTGCTGGCTCCTGGTGCCCCCCACTGCGTTGTGTTGGCATGCAGGGAGCTCTACTACAAACTGAATCTGATCAGGGTGGTGGGCAGCATCAGCACTTTTTGGTCTCAGTGTAGCCCACTGCCCGGTGCCATGTCGCCAGCGGCCAAGCGGCCAGTTGCCCAGGCCCAGTGAAGCTGGTCCCTCATGTCTACCATTGCAAGATTTATCTGCCCTCCTCTTACTCCCCATCCTACACCTCCCACCTCCCGCCCCCCCCACCTTGCGCATCGCATGACTGCACGTATTAAAGGAATTAAGCGCTCGAGTGACGCTTCCTGCCTGCGTTCCCTGAAGAACGCGAGCAGCTGCGTGGGGGTCCAGCTTCCCGCACCGTCGTCCTTTGTCTCTCCGTCGCTATCTGTAGCCGTCCTTCCCGCGGAGCCGATGCGCGTCTCACCACCTCTGGGCCTGTGCGCCGCACTAGTGGGAGCCAGGGTCCTCAACAAGTCAGAGCAACTGGATTTTAACAGCTGGAGCGCTCCAACTCTCAGCGGAGACACGCTGACGCACAGAAAGGGACGGAGGATGCTGAACCTTGAAAATATCAACTTCCATGTGAAAATATCGACTTTACAAATGTGTCGTGAGCCCTGCTGAAAAAATTAGTTGTGTTCTTATTTGGAGATTTATTCTTTTATGCATGTCTGTATTTTAAAATGCCAAGTTTATTCTGATGGAGGAAAAACACCAAATCTTACCAATTAGTTTTAGTTTAGTTTCTAGTGCAAATATATTAATACACTTGAAATAAGACAAAACTAACTTACAAGTAACTTTCCAGCAAGATATAGGAGCCTGTATTAAGTCAATAATTACTTAATATTGATGACAAAGTACAAGTTCCATTAGCAAATTATTTCACTTTTAACATGGGGAAAATATCTTGTTATAAGTGAAATAATCTAACAGTGGAACTAGTTCTTTTTTGTAAATCAATTTTAAGGAATTGTTAAGACTGACATATGAATACTTTTTTTTTTTTTACTTTTTGTGTCATCGTGGCACAACAAACTAGATTGTGGAAGCGGACTAGTTGAAGAGAAATATCTTTGTTGATGTTTGAGGGCAACAAAAGACTTCTGGCTAATCACTCATCATTTCACAAACCTCCGGCACAGGAGGGGAGGCGTGTCAGCCTGGCCAGAGGCGCTGCACTAGAGTTCACATCAACCAAACTGAGATGTAGGATTAAAGTTGGACCAGAGTTCACATTTTTGGCTCTCATCAGAGTTGGATGTCGCATTCACACCTCACCGAACAAACTTGACGTTTTAGATAAACAAACTACAGTTTGATTAAAGCGGACTAACAAGGGCTGGTGTGAACGCACTTTCAGTCTATTTTTAGATGCATGGTTCCTGCCAGTTTTCTGACCTCTTTATTTTGTTTTTTACAGCAATTACGTAGCATCAGTATCTACCAAAACGACACTTTTTGTTAGACCGGTTGATTCGCTCCAAACAAGTGGAGGGAAATGCATTTCATTAGCTTTTTTTTGCAATATTTTAAAAGTTCGCTCATATTTTGCGTGACAGTTCGATGGAAACATAGTTATTGTTTTCTTAAAGCATTATTGTATAATCTGATTAAACATAGTGGAGTTGCAACACACCACCTATTGCTAATCCACGATGACACCTGACAGAAATATCTTAAATTCAGAAAAATTGAGGGAAATGTGTTGGGGTCTTTTCTCATAAACCAGAACAAACCCGTTCTCTGGGGGAGCCATGTTGTGTGGCACCAGGTTCGCTGTTGACCCCCCCGAAGTGGAAAGTGACCTCCTACACCTTTCTTCTACATCTTCCTCTTTTAACTGACCTTTCACCCTTTCCCTGCCTCTCAGTTCTCCCACACCGGTTTGCAGCTGGGTATAGAGGTGGCTCCCTCATTGTCGCAGCAAAGTAGATATTTGTTGCCTGGTAAGCAGCTTGTGAAATTGCATTTGATTGTGAAGGCCAGGTTTTTCTTAAGAAGCCACTGTTATGGTGTTTTTTTTTTTTTTTTCCTATAGATCTCAAGCACAAAAGGAGCCACAGCTCCGATTTTTTTTTTCCTTCTTTCTCTTCCTTTTTTCAGAATCTATAATTTTGTACAACAACAGCTCCGGGAAGAAAGAAAGTCGATTAACTGTGCTCTCTCACCATCAAGGCCTTCAGCTCAAGTACCAGAGTCCCAGCAGAAATCGAATTGACCTCAGGGAGCCGGGCTCTGGAGTTGTAACACAGCTGGGGAGGCTTTGTTGAGTAAATTAAAATGTCGGCGCTGGAAGGACAGCGCTGCTTGTTTCGCATTGAAATATGACAATACCGCTTCTGTTTTCAAGCTGTTGCCTTTCTTCCTCAGATTGCGCTGCATTGATATGCGCGCCATTATGCTCTTTGTTTATTCTTGTGTTTTCTGCTTTTACATCATACTGCAAAACTGGCAACATAATCAGATTATGAGCCGGTTTTGACGTTTGACCGCCAACGTTTGGGTGTGGAAGAAGTCTCGAAATGAGTTTTGGAATGAAAGCTTGATTGTTTCTTCTGAAATTAAAGTTAAAGTTCATCTGAAGCTGGCTTATTTGTGTGAGAACCAAGCATGTCTTTTTCCAGCATACACTGGCAACTTTTATCATGTTTCCTCTCCTCTGTTAGATAATTTCAGAAAGTAAAACTTCCACACAAAGAGACATTCTGTAACTGATGGGTACAGCGAGATCCCGCTGTAATTACACGTCAGTATTCACCTGCAGCAGAGGTGTTAAAGCGGAGGCCCTTGGGCCACTTGTAGCCCTCAGAATGTTTTAGAGTGGCCCAGAGTTGCGTTTCAAGAGTGCTACAGATAAGGTTTACACAGACTGCTGGCACAGTTTACTCAAAATCAAACCTGGTCACACATTCTTTAAACGTTGGTGAGAATAAACAAAAAGTGATTTCAGAGCAAGAAAATTGAAAACAATATCTGCAGAAATCAAAACAAGGAAGAATCTTTATGTTTCAGATCTATTACACATTGATCCCCAGAGGCGTCACTATGTTTTAAGAACAAGGGAGGCCTCAGCCCCCAAGGTGTGCAAGCAAGATTAACATTTCTTAAATGGCAACAAAAACGGAAAAATTGCTTTTCCACTTTTAAAATGGTGTTCAGGGTAATAGAAACCTCTTCTACTACAAAATATGACTGGTAATGGTTAATCAATGAATTAAAATTATTTTCTAGTAAACGTTGCCAAGTTAATTATCATTTTCTGTGGCTCTACATTTACGATTGTTAGTTGCAAGGATTTCTAGCCGTATTTTCGAGCATGTTAAGATTATTGTGGTAACAAAATATGTCTTTTGCATTCCTTGTTCATATGTGTAATTTTATACTTCTATCATGTTTTAAATAAATGCATAAAATACATTTTACAGAAATTGCCCAGTATATTATAATATGAAATAATGGGAAACTGAGATTTCTCATCATATTTGATGAAAAAAAAAAAGAAAAAAACTTTAAAAATAGACACAATTTATTTTTTTAAGCGGTCAGACAACGGACAACGATAAAGTATGGCATGACTGGTTTAAATAATTTTTTTAGACTTAACACTGACAAAATTCTATGAATATAATCCAATCATCTGCAGGCATTTTAATTCTTGTTTAATTATAGTTGATTTTATTTACTCTGAATTTAATTGACGAAAACATGAAGTCATAACTTGCTTCATGTTATTAAAGGAACATGAAGCTTCCCGCTCTGTCCTGTCTTCTGATGTCAACATTTATGCGAGAGTGTCTTCCACCTCCAACCTGGACATTACACCATTGGTTATTTTTAAATCTTGTGCCGCTTTTCTGCATTTTCTGTTCTATTTTCACTCTTTTTTATTTAATTCAGCAACAATAATGTAAGTGATTTTTTTTTTGTCATAGTTGTTTAATTTTGAGTTTTGATGCAGTTCTTCTCTTGGTTTTTGTTTAGGGCAAAAAAAAGGTCATTAATGAAAACTCATGTACTAAATAACTACATGCTAAATAAAATGCATTTCAATTATTAGAAAATTTGTTGTCACCACATTTATGTTCATGCTGCTGCTATTTATTCCAGAAGCTTTAATGTCAAATAAATTAGGATAATGCTGTATGGAGTGTGTTTTGGCTGAAATGTTGATGTAAATGTGTAAAGTTTGTTCATGTTTTGAAAGGGTTTCATCTTGGTGGAAAAACAGTCGCATTGTTACATGATGAATTAGCGCTTTGGCTTTTCGTTTTGGGTAAGCCGCGGTTGAGTTCAGGCACCATGGCAACCGCTAAAGGCAAAGCATTCACGCACATCTTCTTACCTGTTTTTATTTGTTTTGCAAACGGCCATCTTTAGGAACTGTCACTTCAGCTTTGCCGAGTCAGTGGCTAGATGCTCGTCCCCTGGTGGTGCTTTCATGAAAGTAATCAAGAGTGAGTCTCTATTTATTACCACCATTGCACAGAAAAGTAGGGCAGATAGTTGGTAGCGCAATCTGTTTGCTTGTGTGTGTGTGTACGTGTGCGTGTGTGCGCGTGTGTGTGTGTGTCTTTAAGGAGCATGTCAGTGGGCTCTCTTGGCCTCAGATGGCAAGAAAGCAAGCTTTTTATGCCCTGCAGTCACAACAAATTAGCGAATGAATAAGACATTTGGTGTTGCCTGGCCTTCCTCTTGAGTGCCTGCTCTGCATGAAGTGAGCTGGCCTTGGCCCTCCATGCTGCTGTGCTGAAAGTGAGCATGGACGCACAGATGAAGCCAACTGGCCGTGCGATCCGGCTGCCTCTCTATTCAGCTGTGAAGCTTGTGAAAAAAGAAAAAGGCTGTGAAGAGTCTGTTGGAAAATATCTCTTTGCAGAGACTTGTTGTTGTTTTAGATTAGATCAGTATAGTTTTTGACCTCAAGTGCCAGTTCGGGGTGTGGGGGGAGGATTGTGGCGAGTTTGGTACTAAAAGCAGTAGATGTTGGTAAATGGCACACTTGAATGTCAGTTGTTGTTTCACCATAGAAAAGTTTAGCATATACGGGTGTAAATGTAAGAACTGCAAGTAAGTGGTATTGTTTTCTGATTAATACCAATGTTTGCCCTTGTCCAACCCAGGACCCGGACGTGCACATGCAGGTAAACAACGCAACAGGAGAACGTTTCTGTTTGACATTCGCTCTTTGTGAAGCCCATTAGGGGTACAGCCAATCATCCCCAAGAAGGATTGTCGTAAGATATCTCTGTAAACTCAGTGCAATCAGCTTGACTTTGCTATATAAGCTTCTAAATGTACAGAAACTGTACATTTAGAAGCAACTGGAGCTGTTGGTGCAAGTGCCTAGAGATAATATTCGACGTAATTTGACTCTAAGAATTATCTGAATCAACAGGAGGATCATCAGCATTGTTTCTACGGACTCTTGCTCCGTAGAAGCAAACCAGTGACTTGGCTTTCCTTTACAGGAAAGCCAAGTCACTGGTTCATCTGTCCATCTCTGGGCTGGCATTGCAGGAGGTGTTGGTGTGCATGCATGCCTGTGGTCGAGCTCGGGCACCTCGGTGCTTCCCTCCTCCCCCGGGGGAAAGGCTCCACAGTGTCACTGCTGCCCACACTCGGTGGCTGAGCAAGGAGGGCCAGGTGGTGGTGCCGAGCGCGGCACACTCAAGCGTGGACGTGGCGCATGCTGACATTTGCCTTCGCCGACCGCTGCAGGGACAGGAAAGATCTGCTTTTCCATATGCTTGTGCTCGTTCCAGCCCTCCCCTCCGCCCCCCACAGTCTCAACCAGATGGCTCCCTGAACATTGTTTACCTTGGGTGACGGTCCCAGATGCAGAGTGTGTCCATCGGCATCTTCTTTCCGCCCGTTTGGCTTCCTCATTCCTCTTTTACTTCCAAGTGCTAGTCACAGTTTTTTCAACTCTTGCCGATTCCACTATCTGGCTCACGAACACTCGGACACTCACGCTTACCCTTGTCGTTTTCTTTTTTTTTAATCACTCTTTGACTCGTGCATGAGCAGATCGTTTCACACCAACCTCAAAAGCACAGTTTTTCCCTTACCTCCCCATCTCCGTTTGTTTTCTTTGGATTCGTGTGTGTTGACATCTGGGAATTCCCTTATGGCAGCCTGACGAGGATAAAAAACAGGCCTACAGATGTTGCAAGCGCAGAGGTCCAGATGCAATTAGCTCTCCTAGACAGAGTGCTTCGACAACTCGTCGTCCTGACAAGCTGAACCTCACCTTTACTGTCGTTCTCCCCAAAATTCCAGGACAAGCTGAAGGATGTGTACACTGTTTCTCATCAACTTTTACCGAATGGTAGAAGGTAAAATTCACGCAGTCAAAGCATTTGTTGAAAACAAGACTGTAAACTTCCCAAAGAAGTCACCCTTTTCTTTACTTTTCTTGTTAAACACAATGAGACATTCACGTTGTGTGTGTGTTAGAGCGTTAAGTCCAAGGTTTACATTCCAACGACTTTAGAGTTGTGGCCCCCCTGTGGAGAAAAGCCTTCTTGGTAGTCGCTGTCACTGTAAGTTGAATAGATCTGCAATAAAGATGTTGTGCACAAGAAGTGAATACATGCAAAGGCAAGGCCATTTGGGCGCTGAAGCAGGTTCTTACAAAAGGCTTGCGGTTCGATTGATTTTCTTTGGTTTAGTGGTTTAGGCGTGAACAGGTCGGGCTTGTGACCTGTGTTTATGCATCCTTTGTGAATCCCGGCATTCCTTTGAGATCTCCACAGCCTGTAGCGCTGAAGGCGCCAAGTCCCTGATGGAATCTGCGTTTTTGTGACTTTATTTTATTTATTTATTTTTAAATCATTATCATCTCTCTACAGAGTAATTTTAAGTTTTCTTTCTCAACACAAACCATTGAATACTTCAATGAAACGTTTCTGTCATTGTGAAACCAGAAGGAAGTTGTTTTTTTCTAACATGAAATTCCTTCTCCAATGAAAAAGTTTTTAACATTATGTTAGATTTATTATTTTTTTCCCTTATCTTTTCATGTCATACAATAATGCGTGGATAGAATTGTGACCTTCTGTACTGCAGTAAAGATTGTTTGACCAAAAAGTTCAGAGGACAAGTTGTATCAAACCTCTCTTCTTTTGACTTGTGGAAATGTTTGGTCTTTGTTGTTGAGACACGTGTGATTGGTTTGGACTCTAGAGGCCAGTACTTACAAATAATAGGAATAGTCCCCAGTTCTCTAAAATGTGGCCAAGTTAAGTCAGAGCATCAGACCTAATAATTAGCATCAGGATTTGTCCAGTGGATGACAAAAGTACCTCCCTGAACTGCTTGACATTTGGAATTTTAAGTCATAGATGAGCAGAGATCTGCAGCAGGGAATTTGAGTAGTGAGTTGTTAAAAGATGTTTTTGAATACATTTTGAAAAGTGTGTTATGTGAATGGATGCAGTTAGTGTCTTTTTTGGGTGTTTTTCTTTCAACTTTATGAACTTTAATACTTGTTTTTTTTTTCTCGCAAGCTCGGTCAGATGGGTAATACAGAACATGCCAGTAGCAGGTTTAAGCTCTTTCACAGATTCTCATCGGGATTTGAGTCTGGACTTGCTATCAATACAAGCAAAATTTGGCTGTTTTTTGTTTGTTTTTGTTTTTTTACCAAAAAGGGTTTTTGTGTAAATTCTTTTGTCAAAAAAAAAGCCAAATTTAGTTGAACATGATTGATTTAATAAAGCAGTAAAGAGGGTCAAACATCCAAGGGGGTAAATACTTTTATAGGCTCTGTAGCTGCTAGTCACTAACTGGAACATTGGTACATCAGCGTCTGCTAACACGTGTTGGCGCTCCGTCAGTCAGATGTTAACCTTCCTGTTCTGCGATCGGCTCATGCAGCTGCAGGATCCGCTCCGGCTCGTCCCTCGCTCCGCGCACCACTTCTCACTGACCATCTGTGTCGTTGTTTCTGTCGAATGTTAGTTTTCAGTGGCGATCAGAAGTAACAGCTGGCTATGGAAGGGGAGTTCTCCTGCCCTAACCATCGCCCCGCTCCCCCTCCTCCTCACAAACCAGCAGAAACTTCAACAGCTGTCATCTGCCTTCCCCAAATGACCCAGCTCTCCTTCCAGCTGCCATTGCAGCACCCTGCTCCCAACCCAGTTCTCATGTCAAGTCTGAGCCACTTTCTTTTTTGTATATATTTTTTTCACAATCAAAGTTAGCGAGAAACTGATTATCATTTTCTATGTAACTTTAATCTCAAACCACACACTTTCGCATCTCTATCTCCAAATTTGATTCCAGTTTTGTTCATGACATAACAGTAATGGAAAATACTACAACTTTGTTTTATTCACAAAGCTTGAAACAAAAATGCTGAATGTTGTCTGATTAGCTTTACTAATAAGTTCCAGTTATACTGTGTGCATAATTAGGCAAGTGAGCATTTTGACCTCATCGTCATTTTTAGGCATATTTTCTCACTCCAAGCTGGTTAAACTTGAGTGTTTAATGGACTTAATCATGACAGGTGGTGTGTAATGAGGGACGGTGTGGCCTATTTACTTGATATTTACTCACCCAATATCAAGGTGTGTACAATTAATAGGCCAGAAAATGGGCCAGAAAAGAGATTTAGCTGACTCTGAAAAGTCAAAAATGACCAAAAGTCTTGCAGAAAAACCCAGCTCTGTTTTAACCACCCAATTCTTACCATGTAATCTTACCGTTGTCCATGTTCTCGACT
>NW_006799939.1:6722121-6735031 GCF_000485575.1 Poecilia formosa
TAATTGATTAATCAATTAGTTGAAGATTATTTCAATAATCTATTAATCGCGATTAATCCAATTAACTGTTTCAGCCCTTTATTATTTTATGACAATATCTGGTATAAATCTGAAGTAGAGCTGTGTAATACAGTGCTGATCTCATCGCAAAGAACCTGCTTACAAGTAATCATTTTATTTGCCGACTGTTTACCTAACAAATCACAAGGATTTCCATTCTGCCGCAGCAATAAATTCATGTCTCTGTAGGATGTGTAAACACTCATCTATTTATGAGGCTGGTCCAAAGCGACGCTGAATACAGTACCACAATAACAGAGTCCACTGGCCGCGTTGCGCAGTGAAACACAGGGCAGCAGTTCACCCCGAGTTGGCTTGGAAACACCGACCTTGCGAGTGGTGCTCAGTTGGTGCAGAGCGCGTTGACAACACGGCCTCCTCAGCCGGTCCCTGGTCATGTCATGGTGACTGCAAACTGACATGCCTCTGCAACAATGAAGCTGTTTTTTTCAGCCATTTTGTTAATCACCCTCAGGGTCTCGGCGGTTGATTGAAATTCGAGCGAGCGCGCTTTGCATGCTTCTCCCTCTCCCTCTCTCTGTCTCTCTCTCTGCCTTGTTTGTATTGTCCCCTTGAAAATTGCAATCTTTTTCAGTGAAAACACATAATTGTCAGAGGATGAGCAGTGTCTGCATTCACAGTCCCAGCTTTATTGTGTGTTTTCCATAGCAACAGTGTTTATTGGCAGTATTTGACAAAACAAATAACCATTGAAAGGCAGAGGAGGAAAAAAAAAGTGCCTCTATAATGTGAAGCAGCAGCCATTGTTTCAGGCCAACTCCTCACCAAGGTTCCTTCTCTGTGGAGAAACACCGTGGATCATAAATAACTTTCTGAAAGCCTTTTTTTGAAAGCCTCTTTCAGAATAATAAGCTCACCTGAATTTCCAAATGCTGCAAAAATGGACATAGCAATTGGCACAGGTGTTGCATACAGCTTTTTAGGATCCCACAAGTAATCTTCGCCGTCATAAACCAGCGATGCAACCATCAGAGGTTTGTGGCCAATTTACAACTTTACATTTTTGTGACGCTCTCACCAATTTTAACAGATTAAATTTTTTCGTCAGGAAATACAATTAACTCTGTTAACATTTATTTGGTCCTTCCTGCTGTAAATAGAATCAGAGCCAACATCACATTTTGTGTGTAAAATGAAGAATTCACTGATAAACAGGATTTTAGTGTTGATAAGTAACAAAATGATTAGAGTTTAAAATTTTTTTAGCAATTAGATTGTTTAGCATTGCTAGCAGCAAGTATTCCTCATATTTTCTCAAGTCAGTTCCGGGTCAGCTTGTTTCTTCAGAAATTAGACAAAACCTCATCTAAGTGAGGCATTAATTGACGCAAATCAATAGCAAATTGTAAGAAATTTTGGAAACATTCCTCTGTCAAAATTAGTTTCATTTCAAATCAGTACTTCTGATTCTCTAAATATCTAACTTTGAGTCGTCTTCTGTCGGTAACGACTTCCACAATGAAGGGTGTTGCTGGTAGCATTAGGTGTTGTGGGGATCTTTCCGGCTGGCGGCCACCGGTCACAGCTCATGAAGTTAATAATTAATAGTTGTGTCTTAATACAGCTGAACATCTGTATGTGTGACGATAGTATGGATTCAGTGGAATCCAGTTTTTCGATGAATGAAATCACCAAAGCGTTTTTCTTTTTGGTTTAGAACCTGTCGCAGACGCACATGCTCATTGACCTCATTCAGGAAGTGAAGGAGAAAGGATACAAGCTGAAGATCTGTCCGCCTGTCGAGACAAATCTGGTACAGTCTGCTGTCATGTATTCTTCCTCTGATGAGACAAATGTAAACTCCGATTAGTCTTTTCTAATTTTCTAATTCAAAATTTTCATGATTTTTATTTTTTCTCACAGAGATGATCATTGTTAAAAACATGCCAAGGAAGCTTGAAAATGTGTCTAAAGTTATAAAAACAATGTGTTTTGCTTCTTGGAGCTCAATTAAAGAGACAGATTTTTGATCTGATAACTTGACATTTTCCCTCTATCACTTCCTTACTCCTCCAGAGTCATCTGACTGTGGTTCTGTCCAGCCCTGATCCGCTGACTGCAGCCATGATTCACTTCCTACAGAGCATGAAGGAGTCAGGGAAAGGCCCCGTCAACCCAAAGGTCCTCTTCAATCAGCTTTGCCAGAAGTACGGTGTAACCCTTTAAGTCAGCATCTAATGCCTCTCACTCCTGACCTCAACTGTCTTAACTCTCTTGATACATCTTCTATTTTTTTTGGTCAATAATGTGAAAAAATGAAACATTCAGAGCTTTGCAACACGTGAGGCTTTCGAGATGCAACAACAAAAAGGTACATTATTTTTTTCTTTAATAAGCCTGACCTGCTGATTCGGATTTTGACCAATACAGATTTTTGACGCTGTCAGGTGTTAAAAGTTCTCAGTCACAACACACTTTCAATGTCTCAATATATTAGGGGGGAAAAGAATCAACAGTACCCGCAAAGAAACACAAACTAGTTTTAACTACACAAAGTAGTGTTCTTAAATGACAATAAAAGGTATAAATCATTGCTGACCATACTACTACTGACTAAACTATACTATACTTTCACATTTTAAAAACAAAACTTGCACAACAGTTTAAGCTACAGATCTGTTTTGAGCATTTTATCAAAACTAGAGGTAGGGTAGTTGAGGACAAACTTAACAAAACAACCTGTGGTATCTTGAGTTTTATTTATTTTTTCTTGTAGTGCAAAAAGAAAATACCGAAATGCAGCAGCTTTGTGGCTATTTAAATGTAAATAATCGGTTTCACATGTAAATATCTGGAAATTGATTGGCACACCGCTAGTTGTAATCATTTGGATCGTACTCTTTCCCTCTCAGCCGTAGCAGCCTTTACTTCCACCTGCTTTCTTCCCATTTCAACAGTGATGAACATTACTAACCAGGTAACTCCTGCTCCCAGCAGTGCACCGTCATCACACTCTGCCCCTTATTAAATGATCAGCAGCTAACTTTGGCTAATCTCCAACACACTGTGTGACTGGCAGATCCAACGACTTTGCTTCTGTGAGCTGAACAGCAATGTTCTCTTTCATGAACAGGTTCAGTGACTTCCTGTAGAGAGTACAGCACACTACTGGTTGGGTAGTGTTGCCTGTGTGTGTATGTGTATCTGTGTGTATGTGGCGGGTCTCGCACTGTTTGTCAGTGCAGGTGGGTAACCAGGACGTTTAATGCCGGATGAGCGAGTCCGTCTCTGGTGCGGCTTTGACGGTTATTCTGGTACCTCGCCGTCATCAGACGGTCCGCCGTGTGCTTCTGTGTTGCGAGCGTGGTCGGCCACCTCACCTGGCACCATCTCGGGCTGCAACACACATGCAGGCAATTGTGCATTCAAACATCACACAATGCCCACACCTTTATGCACTCATTCGCTTAATTTCAGGTGGGGCTCATCTATTCCATTGGCATTCATTCGTGAAGAGAGAGATTTGGTTTCAAGCTTCAGCACCCATCACCCAGTTAGACGTCATGTTTGCTTTAAAGGGGCAGTATTATGTAAAATTGACTGTTTTGAGCTTTACATTATGTGATAATGTTATTCCCTCGTCAAAAACAAACTTGGAGTGTTGCTTTGATGCGCTTATGCAGGTTTAAGAAACCATTTAGTTTCCTGTGGCAACCATTCAGCTGTGCAAAACACCTAGTGCCATTTTCGAGGCAGAACTGCAGTTTCCAAGTTTCTGAGCTTCTACCTCACCTCTACTCCCCCTCTCAGTTCCTTCAGACTAGCCAGCACCAATTAGCAAACACCTGGTGGAACTACACATCTGCTGAGCTCATTATGCCTTCTTCTTCTCAGTACAATGGTGGTAAAAATGTCGTTAAAAGGTTAGTAGAGAAGCCATGTTGTGATGACTTCCTAAAGGTGGAGTTTCAGAAAGAGCAGGAGTTTCTTAAAGAGCCAAAAGCCCGATTTCAAGGTGCTAAATTACAAAAACAAATTTCCTTTAATTAATATTTTATATACATAGCATTTTTCTAACAACTCAAGGTAACATAGTTACTTGATTGTGTTATAAATTGATACTATGTGCCTGGAAAACACATAATTCTTCCCCTTTATTTCAGACTGTAAAATAAGTGCTGTTTTCTTCCAAACAGAACATATAGATAAAAATCCAAATCTTCTACTATTCACTGAGAAATAGTTATTTTTCTCCTTGGTGTGAAAATCGAAAAATAACAGATTAAAAACATAGTTTCACCTGTACACTGGAACTCTGTACATGTATCTAAACTGAGGCAATTTTGAAAATTCCTTAGTTTAATAAGTTTTCAGACAAAGCGCCATGAAAGAACCAGAAAACCTGCAAAGTCTTTATTTGTACTCTGCGATGCAGGTCTAGACATTGTGTGCCAGAAATTCAATTGAATTCCCCAATGTGGCCTTGTTATTTAGAGGCGATACCTCCCAGTTTCAAACAGTGGCACCTATTGAGTCGCACTGGAAAAACAAATGTATATTAACCAAATCACTCAATTTGCTTCACACCAACTGTGAGCATATTTTTTGTTTTTGACAATGTGTCTGTGTAAAATCCCATTTCAGATTACAAACATGTTGTAGCTCTCCGTTTTCATTCTTTTAAGCAGAAATCCTTGAAGGTGTTTGCAAATTTTTGAAAGGAAAGCAATTTTTTTTACTTTATGCTCCAGATAGAATAATTCCTCCTTCTCCAAAATCCATCATAATCACTGCTGAATTTCTAATATTTGTATGTGAGTGTTACAGGGAACACTTTTTACAAGGTAAGAAGATTCACATTTACATACTTCCTAAGTAAGTAAGATACAACTAAATATTGCAATATGGAGAAGGTAAGACATAAGTAACCATAAGGAACAAGCCCCACAATAATGTAGCCCACCATGTACGGAAAAAAAAAAAAAAAAACTAACATCGCTTTTAAGTCTGCTCTGGCGTAAGAGGAAACATTGTTTATGACATAGCGGTATTAAACCATGCGGCATGGATTCAGGAAGATTTGATCAAATCAACAAACATGTCAGGAGGGAAAGAGGTCTGTGTTTCTAAGCTAACTACTTCCAGCTTGTGTAGATACTGCTTTCCAGCCCCAGCTAGGCGAGCTACTTCCACAGACAAAACAAGTCGACTTGAACAAGTAGAAGCCATGGCTACACTAGCAAAATCAACTTGGGGAAACTATCGCAGTCGCTCTGTTCAATAATCCGTGTCGCGTCCGACATCCATCATGGCGCCTCCACATGATCAGGTGAGATGGATGCAAAGATTCAATAGCAGGCCAAGTTATGAGCTGTGCGGTTCCCAAAAAAATAGCCTGATTGATTCACCTGCTAATACCAGCTTTTTGTGTGCTACTGTTACTCCTTCTCATTTAAAATCAAACTATTCCTTATTAATTCATGTGTTTTGATTCCTTGTGGTTTATCGCCATGCTTGGGAACGCATTCATTCCTTTCTTAAGCCATTTTATTTTATTTTTTTATTATTATCAGTCTCCTTCACAGAGCGGCTCATCCGCATTCTTTCAGGTCTTGAGTTCGGAAATAAAAAGTTCAGGGTCAAGAACATATTTTTTCATATTTTTTCATAGTGGTGACCCCGTGCGACAGCAGCACTCTGTGAATACAACCATCCGGAGCCGCTGCCGCTGCAGGGTCTTCCCTTTCAAGGAGGCTGGGTTTGCCCTTGACCTGCGGGGGACTGACATTTCTTTTACCGCGTCTCTTTCAGCGTCTTTCTCGATGTGCGCCATGGCAAGCAGGTTAATAATGCTTTCTGGCTCCGAATCGAGGACTGTTTGAGTGTTTCATGTGCGCCAGAGCCCTTCTTGGTTTTGTGTGTGTGTGTGTATGTGTTTTTGCGCATGGGTTCACTTGGATTTGACCTCGACCAGCTGAGTTCCCTACAGCCTTCTTCCTCGTCCTTCTGCCAGAGCGCAGGGCTCCGGTCGTCGCCTGGACTGGCGCCAGGCTGTGTGTGGTCAGCACCACGCTGTATCTGGTGCCAGGGACGGTCCCAGCTTGTAACCAGCGTACTTCAAAGCTAGTCATCAGCTAGCTTGTAGCTAATGGTGAGACAGAGAGGACAAAAATAGGAGCTTGCCAAGGTTTTAAATATTGGGTTCCACCAATCTCCCAGTCCAAAGCAACATTTACATTTTTTAGTACTACTTTCAGTATATTTCTGTACCTGGATATACACTCCACGCATCACCAATATGTTAGCTGAACAGAATTATCCATACAGATATCAATCTACACCTGCTTCTTTCAAGGGCTGATTCAATTTCAGGATAGCCACTGGACATGTTTTGTGTTGGCGTGCGCCTGCGTGTGTGTGTTGCGAGCGTGAAAAGTACGCAGGCTCCCTCCTCTCTTCTTCCATTGTGGATTAAAGTCTGCATACCCACATCATTCAAATATTTTTGAGGAATAAGCTTTGTGAGAAGCCTTTCATCCCTGATAGAAATAGCAGAGGACAACAATGAATTCCATCATGCGAGTCTCACAAACGCCAGCGCACACATCCCGGGCCACATACTTTTAACGAAGCAGATATTCACACACACTATTCAATTAGAGAAGTGTTAGATTGCGCATATCTTCCCAACAGAATATGGACGATTTTGAGTGTTTTTAAATACATTTGTTTGTGTTAACCGTGAAATAAGACTGTGTTTTTTTGGGGGTGGGGTTTGTCATGGTTGGTATTTTAAGCTATTCACGATGTAGCAAAAGAACCAAAAACTAATTGTAAAAAACACTTTTTAATATTATTTGAAAATGAATAAATATGTGTGGAACATTACACTGTGTTATTGCTTCGCATTAAAAATATATAATAGAGAAGCACCAATCAGAGGTTATGTGGGTTATTAACGACCACCAATTTTATAAAGCTATGATAAGCCGAAAACCAGTGTTGACCTATTCAGCTTTAAGTTTTTTTAACAACTCTGTCTAACCACAAAATACATTACTGTTTTCTGCGAACTCAAATTTAACAACCATAAGGAATGCGTTTTTCATAGTGAAATTCTATAAAAAGTTTAGTTATAGTCGCTTTTGTAAGTATACACATGCAATAAAGTTTTCTAGGTTATGGGACAGATCAAATCAAAAATGAAATTAATGTTTATTTGTAGAGTTCATTACAATAACAGGGCATTTAAAACGCTTCACATCATAAAAACATTAAAAAACATAGTAGAATCACTAAATGTGAAACCAGAAATGAACCGCTCTACAATGAATAAAACCCAAGAAGAAAAGTATCAAACTTTATTTTCTCCTTTGTTTTTATTTTTGAACTGTTTAAAATGTAGTTCGTCATATCTAGAAAAAAAATGTAATTTACTAGATAACAGATGTTAAGTCATTTACTCATTTATTGTTACTATCCAGAAACAATCAATATTTATCTTAGGACCAGAGGTGACGTCACACTGTGTGAGAGAGTGGAGTAATTTTTCCTCTGCTACTAAACAAGACTTCGCTAATCATTCAAAATAAAGACAAAATGACAACGCAGTTAGTATTTTAAAACTGTCTTTTTATAAATTGACATTTGGCACAGTTAGTAAGGTTAGCATTACTAGTAATTAGCATTGTTGTGTATTTTCTGTAGATTAAGTTGGTCTTTACGTTAGCTGATTTTAAAAAGACTTCCTTTAGTTCTATGATAGAATTGAACTTTTCAAAAGGATAAAAACAAACAAATTTGGAATAATACGGTGAGCTTCCTGTTATTTGCTTTTATCAAGTGCTGTCCTAACGTAATATCTCGCATGCCTCTATAGAAAATTGAGTCTTCTTTCCTGAAGCGCCTAAAACTTTTTGTGCTTCCCTTGACTTCCTTTATGCTCAGTAAATTTCATGCCAAAAATAACTGCGTTTTCTCCTCTCAGTAACAAACTGCACACCAGAGAGAGTTGTTGTGAGACTTGTTGAAGTCTAGGTGTGGGGCATTCACTGATGTGTGGAGGGGATTAAGTCAGATTCTTGTTGCTTGCGTAAAAACCGGACAAATTCTGTCACCAACCCCTTTCTGAGCATTTCCATTGCAAAACAGTTTTCACTAATTTACATTAATTGATATGTGTAATGCAAGATTTAAGTAATAAAATTGTGTTTTTGGTTTCAGAGTGCCACTGAATACAAACAAATTTTTATGCTACATAGATTTTCAGCACATTTTGAGCTAATAGTTTCATACATAGTTTGAGCTAATAGCTAAATACATCCCATTCTGATGTATTTCTGTATAATATGGCTATTTGTAGGCAGAGGATTACTGTATTGTGTGAAGTGTGTGCCTCTGTTTTGCTCATACATGTATGTGTTCTGACTGGGTGGATGGTTGGGGAGGGGAAGCTTGTGTGGCCTTGTGTCTGGTACTAACTCATCCGGCTATTAATTGTGTTAGCACCGCAGCTGTTTGCATTGGCCAGATTGAGAGCAGCGCTACAGGGCCCTTCTGCTTCCCTCCACTGGGATGAGCTTCCAGACCTCCTCATTCCCACTGATCCCAACAATGCTTTTCATTTCCAGTTCCATCTCCTTCTTTTTTTATTTTGTCTATTTATTTATTTTTTTATCTCCACTTTTGTATTCATGTTCGAATGTGCGGTATATTTCAGTTTTCTTCAGACCAAGCCGTTACTTTCTATGTTTCTTTTGTTTTCTAATTTGGAATAACTAAATGTATGCCATTAGCTGGTTAATATCTTCATCTGTTAACCAGCAAACTTAATGTTCATGCACAACCAAAAGTTTTGGGACCTTGTCTACATGTTAAATTTTGAAGGTCCCCCTAATCTTCTCCAGGCTTATTACCAACAATGTGTACCAACAGTTTTCTGCAATTTGTTATAAATTTGTACATTTTGTGAGCTCAAAAACATTTTGAAATCTTCTCAAGAGTTCATACATTTTACCAGGCAGTGAAATAAATTGTTCTATTTCACCAAAACATCTAAAAACAATGTAGCACTGCTCAACCACTTCTCTTCTGATTCTGATTATTAATAGCTGATATTTATATTTTGACACTTTATTCTAATGATTTCTTTTTTATGTTGCTATAATTCTATTTTTTATACTTAAAAAACATAATAAAGTTGAACCCCAGTAATGCTAAAGCAGTTAGGCATCCAAACATCCTTGGTATTGTTTGATGGCATCTCTAATCAATAAATACTCCTCCTATTCAGCGAGCTGGCCCGACCAACCTGTCTTTAGTTATGTGGCTGGCTCGGTCCAACAGGTTGCCATGGCTCCAGTCTCGGCTGCCCATCTGCCCCTGGCATCTGTCCGCACATCTGCTTCACCGTGGACAGCCAGGGAGGAACCCAAGGAGAGCCTCCCCTCTGATTCCTTTAGCATTAATAACCCTGTTGGAGGTTGACTTTGTTGATAAAATGTGAAAGAAGTGCCTTACTATATTATTGCCGTCTTCATTCCAAGACCTCTGTGGTTTAGTAAATTCAAGTATTTTTGTTATTATTGTAAGTGGGTTATTAAACCCCTTAACTGTCAGCCCCAAAACACTTGCATGTGAGCCAATGAATCCATGAGGACACCGGCGTCCTATCGACAGTAAAGTGGTTCGAATTCACAAAATTAAATGTGTTATTAAATGTATGGTAGCAAATCTGTAAAACCCCAGTAATTATGTTAATTGCAGTAAAGGAGATGAACTGGTCTAATTTGGGGAACAATTGGAAAGACCTCAACAGCGTCCTTCAAGAAGCAATTGTTGCTGCCAGTCAATCTCAGAAGGGTAATACGGCCATTTTCAAGCAACTTGCATTTTATTCCACAGTGAGAATAATTATTAAATTGGAAGACATTAAACTAGAAAATCTTAATAGTAAATGCTCCAACCAATCTCAGATAAATTATAAAACAACCGACGCACATCTCATACTCTAATAACCTTTTTGTATATTAAATGTTAAATCGCTTCTCTGTACCAAAGTGTTGCTTCTTTGGGAGAGTTTCCAGGAGAATAACAGCTCAGTATTTGCATATTATTTTCTGAAAACTTTGTATTACATCCTGTTTCTATTCTGATCATTGTTTTGACTCCTGACTATTATGAAATATGACAAATTATACCCGGATCTTGCAAAAACAACTCTAAATGACCTACTGCAGGTAGATATTACGTACTAGATTAATAAAATAACATTTCCTTGAAGTAGACCGTGAAGACAGAATGGAGAATCACTGGAAACCGCAGGTTGTCGAGGCAGGCATGAAATGTTCCCCTGACATTCATAAAATGTCCTGCATCAGAAAGGGTTACTTTTGCACCTGGAGAAAATCCAAATGTAAAAAAATTAAAAAAAAGGCAGGCGGCAAAAGAGCAGCACCAGTTTCCTTTCTAAATATTGTCTGGAGTCTGGTTTGTGTTTTTGGTCATTTTGGAGCCAAATAAGCATGAAATGATAATGTTCAGATACATAAAGCTGCAGAACTATAGAAGGAGAAGTGCGGCTTCTTTTTGCCTTGGCTACATAAACATGTTCAATATTCGCACTTTTATGCTCAGATCTGTGCCAGTTGGTTCTGAACGGAACAATGCAGCCGTCATCGAAGTTTATTTGCCTGGTAGTCTGTCATGTCTTCTCCTAACACACATGCTTTGTGTGAGTAATCTGAGCTGCTTCCAGCCAGGATATCATCCAACACTGAGAAGATATGAAAAGGCCTTCACTAAACCCAATTGTAGATTCATCTTTTGTTCATGTTTCTTTTGTTTCTCAGCTCATTGTGTGATTTAGTTCTTTCTGACTTCATTGGGTGTTTGTTTTGTTGTCTGCCAATATGTTTGTTTTGTAAAATGTTGAAGATTCACTCCCAACACTGTCCGTTCACTGTACTGTTTTTTTTTTTTTGTCTCTTTTCCATACTTTCTGTTTCTCTGTTCAGCTTCTTCTTATTATTATTTCGCCTGGTCTCATAGTTTCGTTCTGTTGCAGAGCTCCACGCTTCAAGGGCTACCAACAACAAGACAGCCAGGAACTTCTGCACTACTTGCTGGATTCCATAAGAGTAGAAGAAACTAAAGTAAGTTTATAATTTGTGAATTCAGAATCCATTTTACAAGGAATCTTTTGCTAAGTTCATTCAAGGTTTGGTAAGGTATTAGGATGGCAACTATAGGTTATTTTTGATGATTAATGGAATAAAAAATTGTCTTGTTCTGCAGATTTTTTAGTTTGACCTTACGATAGTAGAAATTCATTAAAAATCACAATAACACATAAATAAGAAAATGAACATTTTCATGGTGTAGTGCCTAAAATGCAACTGCACCATTCCTTCATTGGATGTTTAATAATTTGCAGCAAAGGGCGCATCTGCACCCAAAATAAATACTTCTAACATCACCGTGAAAAGCTCAGCCCTTTTTGCTTGACTTAACATCAACAGTGTAGGGTTGATCTGTTCATTATTTTTGGATTAACCAATTAGTAAATGGTTAAAAAAAATTAACGATTAATTGATTACTAAATTAGTGACAATTATTTCAAGAATTTATTAATCTGATTAATTGATTCTTTCTTATTTACTCACTCACTTTTAGATAAATTCATGTATCTGAAAGTAAGGCGTTAATAATCGTCCCGCAGTATTAGCATGATGCTCAGGAGGAGCGTGGTAAATGTCACAGTCAGACAGAGGGGATTCAGGGGGTGGTGTCCCGTCAGACCGTCAGTTCCCGAAACTACACAAAAAAAAAGCTTGTAAAATGCATGTGGGATCAGTGCAAACCTGCCAGACTGTGCACATTGTAAGAAGCCTGCAGGTTACGCTGTGACCCCTGTCTCTTAAGATCTTTGTTAATGTTAATAAAATAACATTTCCTTGAAGTAGACCATGAAGACAGAATAGAGAATCACTGGAAAATACCTTAAAATACCTTAAATTCATTAGAAAAAATGTAAGTTGACCTTAAACATGCTAATGAGAGGTCTTAAATTTTGTGGTGGCAGGATTATTTTGTATTTTTCTTGTGGGACTTCTCTGTCAGACAAATGTTTGAGTCGTATGCAGACATTTTCATTATGTTTTGACTCGAGGTGGTTGAGGCTATCGCTAACCAACTTGCTAACACACCCTTGATAGTGTGCTAGCTAGCTTTTTGCATCCATAATGGGTAAGTATAAATTTAACGCTTGTTGGCAAGATGGTGTTTACCTTTGCCATAGACTGACTTATGTTGCCAACCCATATGATGCAACATTCATTCTGTGCAAAAAAAGCTTGACACTACCATTACATAAAACATACTATTTTCTTTTGTACATTTCTGTCATGATACAAGTCTTAAATTTCATTCATAATGGTTTTTAAAAACCTCAAATTTGAGTTGGTGAAACCTGCAGAAATCCTGGTGGGTTTTTTTCTTGGCAAACACAGCGGTCCCCCCCTTCCCTCAACCCCTCCACAGGGCAATTAGGAGACCCCACAGCATCTCTTTGGAAGGGGCCCACCAGTGCCTACGTGAACCAAGGAGGAGAAGTTAGCGGGTGTATTTAGTAGTCAGCCTCAGGCCCAGGAGGAGCCACAGGCTGGGCTCCCTCTGCTCCCATTCAAACTTGTGAACGCCATCAGTTGTGCCACTTAGGGGGCTTGCAAGTGGCACTACCGGCATCATTGTGTGATCTTGGGAAACCCACAGCTGCTGAATGAGCTCCAGGGCCGTTCCATTGTGCTTGAGGGTCACCCAGAGCCCCCTCCAGCACACACACACACACACACACACACACACACACACACACACACACACACACACACAC
>NW_006799939.1:6735041-6741955 GCF_000485575.1 Poecilia formosa
ACACACACACACACACACACACACACACACACACACACACACACACACACAATCACCGCCAATCCAATCAAGGAAGCAGAAAAGGAGGGTGTGGGGGGGCACCTCTATTCATCCACTCAGAAACTCATTTTTACAGCAAAGATACAGTGGCATTGTAAACCCCAAATTGTGGAATATTTTTAATTGAACGCACACATTATCCCAGTTTCCTTTCTAATGACTGAGTGGACAATAGAAGACAATCAAAGTGGCTTTGGTCGCTTTTGCGTGCCAACAGCAAATTTTAACCACAGTTTGAAATGAATCCGTCTTAATAATCAAAGAAAGAATTAAATAGAACCACAACTCAAACGACGGACCGACCCGTGCTTTCCTTGGCCGTGGGTCAGGAAGAGACCGGTGCTTTTCCCACTAGGAGGTCACAAAGCTTCAAGTAGCCCCAAGTGTTTGTGTTGATCGCCCATTAGGATCAGCGATATGAATATGCTAATTCAGGCCCAAGCAATTATCGGCAATTAACCGAGATGGGGAGTATTTCTCTCGTCCGGCGCGTCTTCGCCTCCATCTTCACGTTGGCTTCCATGTACCAGTCCGACGGCCCCCACCCCTCCCCTCCTATCGTCTCCGGGACAGTGCACTCTTATTTTCGGGAGGGAAAGGAATCGCAGGGAAGGGGGTTACTGGTAATTAATTAGTAGGCGAGCCACAGCCTGGTTTGACTTTGGTGGGATTAGCGGGGGCTTTTTGACCTAAATAGCCAGTTCTGTGCGTGGGTCCCGGGACAATGGGGGTCGGTGGGGCTGATTGGTCATGACTCAGACATAGACCACAGCCAATTATCTATTGATTGGTGCTTTACAGTGGCTGTGCCTCTTCACAACTCTCTCACCAACACACTCACTGACCATGTCACCTTCAATGAAGGGGGTCCTACCTAAAACCTACACACACGCATGCATGCACACACATATATATTTATACACAGTTCATTATGAGATTTACATGGTAACAGTTGTAGACAAGCACAATAATTATTTTACACTAATGATGCCTATAATGGGTATACCTGTCAAACTCAGCTGCAGGCTAGATTCTGATATCTCACTAATTTGTATAATAATAATGAATACTTTAACCCCAACCACCCACATATCATCATGGATGAAAAATGTTTAGTTTTGCACTTTGTTTATATTTCTGAACAGCATTTTAAAGTTTAACTGTCACTGTTTGTGATTTTTTTTTATTTGCTTGCAGAGAGTGAAAGCGGCCATTTTAAAGGCATTCAACAATCCAACAGAGAAGACGGCAGATGAGGAGACCAAACGCCAAGTCAAAGGTTGAACAAACAGCACTAAAAAGATGTCCAAGACCAATAGTTCCACCTGGTGGTGGTAAATGAAAATGCAGTCACAAGTCAAATCAGAAGATAGTTAAAAAAATAGATGCACAAACACTGTTTCACTGGTGTTTTTTTGTCTTATTTTCTGATGTTTTTGTAACCCATCTTAATTTTGTAAATTGTCTCTTTCTTTTTTTTAAGCAGGTTTAAATTATTATGTGTCTGAACACTGATCTGCGCTAAGCTAAAGCATTTTATTAGCATTTGAAATGCTGGGAAACATAACTAAAAACGTTTGTTTTTTCATCAGCATATGGAAAAGAAGGTGTGAAGATGACCTTTGTCGACCGAATCTTCGTAGGCGAGCTTACCAACACCATAATGTGTGAAGAGTGCGAGCATGTAAGTGCATGTGGCAGGGGGAAAAAAAAAAAAGAATAAATGGGTGATGAAGCAGCATAGTTTCACGTGTTGTGCTGGATTCAGCCACCATGTAGGACAGAAGCAGCTATTTAATTTGTCGTGAACTTCTTCCTTCTCTTTATTGTTTAGTGTTAAGTGGTTGCTAAGGAGGACTATTAGATTTCCAGCTGCAAAGGCATTCCTCATTAGCCTCATTTGTGGTGAATATTTGTTGTTGTTGTTTTTTGACCTGAAGTCAAGAGAGCTTAAAAAAAAAACAACCAAAAAAAATAAGTAATCATCTTCTTTACAAGGTGTGGTAGCCATTAAGTGTTTCTAAGTTAGTTATGTATGGAACAAATGTCGATGATATAATAGAATAAAAAGTCAGAGGGAAAAAAAAAAAAGACAGGAGGTGTTGATGGGGGGAAGAAACAAAAAGCACTTGAAGGACCAGCTCCAACACCAACTGTTTACAGCAGGCACTTACTTTAAGAGCTGTGGCTGTTTAAGAAAACGAATACCACCATGAAAAATAGAAGAGGATGCCTGCAGGAAGAGAGCGCCAGGTGTGCAGCTGGAGAGAGAGAGAAGAAAAAAAAACAAGAGATGCTCCAGCTTCTTCACTTAAATGGGCGCAACGTCTGCAGCTGAAGTTTGAGCCCATGTGGAGCTACACTCATGTGGAAAAAAGACAGCCTTTGTTTTTCTAAAATATTTGAACATGCCATATTTTCTGGACTATAAGTCACTCTTTTTGTCCTTATTTAGCTGCTCCTGTGACTTGTATATGTTTTGTTCTTTTTCCTCCTTTTCTTGTCACATTTCTTGATTAATGTGACTCTTATTCCAGAGCAACGTATAGTCTGGAAAATATGGTACTCATATTTAAAAACATTATAAAACCTATAAAAAAGTTTGGTAAAAGAGGGAGAAATAAATTTAGAGACATCTACATGTATTTCTATTTGAAATGGATAAAATCAGACATTTAAATAAAACACATTACATTATATATAAATCATCACAGCAGCACTACTCAGCAGTTTGAAGGTTCTTTTTTTTTTACCTATTTGAACCATGGATATATTATAATGATCAATAAAAAGAGCAAAATAACCTTTAAAAAAATCAAATCATCAATTCCACCGTACAGAAACTGGTGTAGAAGTGGAGGATATTTCCAAACAGCCAGAGATCCTAGTTCCTGTTAAGTGGCCACCAGTTTTGAAGTTGTCCAGAAAGAGACTGCACAACTTTTATTTTTGTAATAAAAACACAAAGGCCAGGATAAAGGATAGAGACCGACAAAAACCAAGACTTCTAGATGATACTCTTTGAACATACGACTCTAAAAATAAATAACCTCGTTCCAGCTGTGAAGCACGGTGGTGGAAGTGTCATGGTTTGAGGTGATTTGCCCATCTCACCATGATAAAACCCACATTGACCATGTATCAGAGGAATGTGAGCTCATCTGTGAGCTCATCTGTTAAACTAGCGTTTTTCTTATCTCATGAAAAGCTTATCTTTTTTTATTATTATTTTGTGGACATTTTCTGAATCAAGAACTTAATGAACATATGCGGACATGTTTTTATGTTCACGTATTGAGCTTTTGTGTCATTTCTTTTCCAGATCTCAACAGTAAAGGAAGCCTTCATAGACATCTCTCTGCCAATCATAGAGGAGAGGGTGAGTTGTTTTGATTCGTGTTCAACGCCAGTGGAATTGAAAGTCGTTCTTATACTTGCTTTTAATATAATATTGACAGTTTTTCTTAATTTATTTTTTGTTTACCCTTCCCCCATCTCCTCAGATATCAAAACCGTCCAACCCGGGTCGCCTGGGGAAGGGCAGCCGGGAGCAGGACAGCCATGCAGCCCACAGTGAGCAGGTTCTTTCAGCAGCGCACTCTGTCAACAAGAACTCCAGGAAGCCCAGCGGACCGGTGAGGCCGCCGACGCAACCTGTTTCCTGCTGTCCTCCAGTCAGGACATCAAATTTAGTCCTTTTTTAAATGCATTACCTCCAGCACTAAGTCACAATTATTGAGTATCTTTTTTTAGTTTAGATTCATACGTTGTTTTTAACAAACTGGCTCTGCGGCCTATTAAAATTTGGTTGCTTGAAACGGTAAGCTTTTTCTAAGCTGCATAGAAAAGTGTGGAGTTTGAGTCAATAATTATTTCCTTTTACATAATAAATAATTTTGTACAAGGACACTCATGATGAAAACATACTATTATTTCCAAATATTTCTATCTACCCATCCACCCATTCTTTTCTTTCTTCCCTTCTTCTTTTCTTTCAATATTTCTTTCTTTAATTAATTAATTAATTAATTAACTTTATTTACTTTAATTACTTACCTTACTTACGTAGTATAATTACTTACTTACTTTACTTATTTACTCAACTTACTAGCTTAACTTGCTTAGTCCAGGACTGAGATTGCTACAATCTATAAAGTATGAAATGTTCACATCAAAATTGTCCACAAGTAATTAAAGCTAAGAGCTAATTACTTTCACCTTTGGAAAAATGTCTATTTTTATTCGCCCTGCATCTTTTATTTTTTATTTTTATTTTTTATATACAAAAACAAATGTCCTGAGAATCACATTATGTTTCAGAAACATTTTTAATTGTGATTAGCATGCATTTCTATGATTTTGTTGTTGTTGCTAAAGTATCTATTAAAAGTGAGATGAAGCTCACAGTTCTGCGTTATTAATGGTTCCAGTTCATTTGTGCACAAATCTTGAACAAAGAGCTGCTCTGCTGTTTCAGCTGCTCATTTTATAAAATGGTCAAATTTGTGAATGGACCTGACTCACATTTTGTTTCTTCTCTTCCAGAAGCAACTCAACAGACGACTGTCCAGCTCCATGGAGGAGAAGGGAGCGGCCTGCTGTGCCGAGCGGGCCGAAGAGGAGGCGATCGCTGGCGGCTCGGCACGCGGCGTCTCTGTGTGCAAGATGGCGGCGGCGGGCAGCCTGTCGGACGGCAGCGAGAGAGATTCTGGAGCCCAGGACAGCAGCAACGACGCCGACAGCGAGGCGTCCGAGAACGAGTGGACACCGCGAGGCGGCGCCTCCGGTCACGGCCACGCCTCCACCCCGTCGTCCACCTCCACCCTCACCCTCACCCCGTCCCCCACAGCCGCCTCCTCCTCCCCCGCGTCATCGTCGGCTTCCGCTAAGCAGGGCGGCGCCGTGGAGCAGCTGGTCACCGCGGTTTCTAAAGTCAACCTGGGCTTCTCTTCTTCTCCGGGGGACACGCCCGCGTCGGGTCACTGTCCCCCTGAGGAGCAGGGGGACGGCCAGAGCCGAGACCAGCTCCACCACTACCACCACCAGGGGGCTTTCCAGGCCCTGTCCCACAGTTACACTCCTACCTCCAAAGAGTGCTCCATCCAGTCCTGCCTGCACCAGTTCACGTCGGTGGAGCTGCTGATGGGCAACAACAAGCTGCTCTGTGAGAACTGCACCGAGCGCCGGCAGAAGCAGCTGCGCAAGAGCGGCGCTGCAGGTGAGACCCAACGCCCGGCACGCCCGAGTGGCTCTGTGATCATAGCTCTGCAAAAACAATAAAATCTCACCGAGTACTTTTGGTCTAGTTTCTAGAGAGAATATCTTAATACACGTGAAATGAGACAAAATTAACTCAACTGTAGCTTGTCAGCTATTGTTTTACGTCAGTAATTCCTTAATATTGATGAAAACATTCTAGTTCCATTGGCAAATTATTTTACATATAACAAGACATTTGTCCCATGTCTTTAAAAAAATCTGCCAGTGGAACAAGTATTTTTTTCATCAACATTAAGGAATTATTTAAAATAAGCTCTCACATCTTGCTGAAAAGTTACTTATGGGTTAGTTTTGTCTCATTTCACATGTACTGACATATTTGCACTATAAAGTCAGTAAGATTTTTTGTTCTTGCAGTGAAGTAAGAGTAGATCTGTGATATCATCAGTAGGATGGTTAATCCGGTGGTCTGCAGCCCTGAACTTTGATTCTTTTACAGAGATTACACTCTGAAACAGGATTATAATCACTGCAGATGAAGATTTCAACCTCCACGTTTCACACTTAACTTCAGGCTCTCCTAACACATAATATTTCCACAGATAAAAAGATGGAGAAGATGTACACCAGCGCCAGGAAACAGATGCTAATATCCTTGCTGCCTCCTGTTATCACGCTGCATCTGAAACGCTTCCACCAGGTAGGACGCCTCCTGCTCAGCAACGGCCATTGGTGTTGAAATGTAGTACATATAGCTTAATTCTGTATTTGTGTGTGTGTGTAAAGGCAGGGATGAACCTCAGGAAAGTGAACCGTCATGTCGACTTTCCTCTCATCCTGGATCTGGCTCCCTTCTGCTCTGCGTCCTGCAAGGTAGCATCATATTTCCATATCTCAAAAATTCACTTATTACTCATCTTTAATTGGGGAAACATCAATTATTTTGTATTTGTTTGAATCTACCAAGCAAATCTTTATATCAAATAAGTCAAACTCACTTTAGATGTATTTAGTCACCAAAAAACAAACTAGTAACTTAGTAAATAACATGGCAGGCTGTGACAGCCACTCTAAAAAAATAATTAAATAAAAAATTATGAGAATAATATGAGAATAAAGTCAAAATATTCCGACTTTATTCGTGAAATATTATGACTTTATTCTCATGATTTTATAACTTTATTCTTGTAATTGTATGATTTCTCATGATTTTTTAACATTTTTTCACAGTATGGCCTTGACTCTCTGTCTTAGTATGGTCAGTGTGAATTTGTTGGTGACAACAAAATCACTCACTGTATGAGTGACTTTATTTTTATGTAAAATTCCTGGTTAGGTTTCAACCATATAAACCAGGGGTCCCCAAACTTTTTCCTGTGAGGGCCACATAACTTTTCCCTTCTCTGGTGGCGGGCCGGACATTGTTGACTGGGGGGGGCGTTTCTCACAATTTATTTTCACAATTAACAAATACTTACGAACAAATCTTGTCTGAAACACAACAAATGAAGACAATAATCAACTACTCCACGGGCTGTTTGGTGTTGCGTTCCACCATCTTTAATCTTTTTTTTTTTTTTAGCATCACAAAAGCAACATAACAAAAATATCCACCAGGGGGTGCTCTAGTGGGG
>NW_006799939.1:6742174-6749740 GCF_000485575.1 Poecilia formosa
TATGACTTTATTGTCATGATTTTATAACTTTATTCTTGTAATTGTATGATTTCTCATGATTTTTTAACATTTTTTCACAGTATGGCCTTGACTCTTAGTATGGTCACTCACTGTATGGTGACTTTATTTTTATGTAAAATTCCTGGTTAGGTTTCAACCATATAAACATTCCTTTAATAAATTAACACGACATTATTCCAGTCTCTAGCGCCACGAGAATCTGTCATTTCGTTGCCAATTTCACTGTGGCGTCTTTGTGCAACGATAAACTAAGTCTTGAGTCTTCATCTGTAAATCTAATGTCTTTGCTCAGAATTCAATTTAGACTTTTGCTCAGTTTTTGTCTTTCTTTCTTTCTGTCCCTGTGTGGTTTCAGAACCTGGCTGCCGGCGAGCGCGTCCTCTACAGCCTGTATGGGATCGTGGAACACAGCGGCTCGATGCGGGGCGGCCACTACACTGCCTACGTCAAAGTGCGAGCCCCTCAGAGGAGAACGGAGCAGCGCCACAAGAACCTGTCAGGTCAGGGGTCAGCTTCTTTACAATCTGGCATTGTTCTGTGGAAACCGAGTGAAAGTGGCATCTTTTTTTAATTTATATTTGTCCATTTTCACTCAACGAAAACTGCGCGTATTGGGAAAGGTCATGGAAACCCGAAGGAAGCAGGCATCCTTAGAATAACATGATGTCTTCTTTGTTCAACCATAAGAGCTGCTAATAAAAGCTCATCTGTCACAGTTTGTTCTTCTCTTCGCTCCAGCTGCTTTCCTTTGAATTTTAAAACTACGCCGTCAATGCGAGCGCCACGTTCTGAAGTGCCGGGAAAACTGGCATTTAAATTGTGCGTTGTGTGTCAGGTCAAACCATCAAAGGCTGGAAACTCAAACAGAGCCGAGGTGGCATCCGCAAACTTTAAAACAATCTCAAGGCCACGGATGATTGACTGTAATATTTACACTGTGTCTCTTTTTTTGGGTAAAATAAAAGGTTGCCTTCAAGTAGTTCATTTCAAAGGAGGTTTAACAATCGGGATTGCTTCACTTTGTATAGAAGGATGCGTTTGAAAGACCTTTGCTCCACTGTTCTTTTTAGTTCCATCACATTACCAGGCTTTTGAGTGTGAACAGCCATTTAAAGTCATTATGCAAACTCCAGATGTCAACCAGGCCAATCCAAAACTGCTTTTGTTTTTATTTGAGACATTCTGAGGTGGAACTACTGAAGTGCTTTGGGTTATTATGCTACTTAATAAGCTAAGCACACTAGAACGTGAGGTCAGGACCTGATGACCAGACGTTCTCCTTGAGGAGCTTCTGAAGCTCACTACCACCTTCATGTTTAACTTTCCATATGACGTTCTTTTTCTGAAGTGCTGTATTGATTTCCTACCAGATTTTTTGCACACCTTCTAAAAAAGCTCTACTTTTGTCTCGTCAGTCCTCTGAATATTTTCCCAGAAGTCTTGGGAATCATTCAAATGTTTTTCTTTGCCGTTGCTTTCTTCTAGATTAACTCTAGAAACCTTCCTTGGAACTCTTCCTGTTTTTGAAATGAAGCAAGTGAGGAATCCACTGCCTTAGATGTTACTCTTTATATGAGCTTGTTTTAAGTCAATAATTATTTAATGTGTTAAAAAAAATTTTTTCACTTATTACACTTATCTTTGTAAAAAAAAAAAAAATCACTTGTATACAAGTTTTGTCTTATTTTAAGTGTAGTAAGATATTTCCACTAGAAACTAGACAAAGATCCTTGGTAAGAATTTGTGTTTTTGCAGCGCAGGACGGATCTAATGACCTTTAATAAATATAATTGTCACTTAAATCTGCAGTTTATTGATCTGAAACATTTCAGTTGAACACAAAAATCAAACGCAGTCCAACTATGAATACTTTTTCTGTTGAATTTAAATCAAAGTGATTACGAAAAGGTCTTAATTTTAATTTACTGAATGTTTAATGTAAAAAAAAAAAAAAAGAAAAAAATTTCTTGCTTGTTTTTGTCTTGATCTCCAGATATTTTCCGAGTACCTCCTTATAGAGAGGAGCCTCGCTCCTTTATGATGCTGACGATTTCCATGTTTTCAGGTGCAAAGGAGGCCGGCGGCAGCTCCCAGGGCCAGTGGGTGTATGTCAGCGACACCACCGTTCAGACTGTACCCGAGTCCAGAGTACTCAGCTCTCAGGCATACCTGCTCTTCTACGAGGAAATGCTGTGATCCTCCGCATCGCTCTACTTCTTTTGATATATTTTTGGTATTTAAAAAAAAAAAACTCAATACAGCTCCTCATGCAGTTCAAATACAGGAAGAGAAGAAAGAAAAAGGGAAGCATTTATCTCCTTGAACAGACATTCTCAAACACACAAAGGATATGCAAGGAATAGGAGAAAAAGTAAATGTCGACATCATCTGGATTTTACCTAGAATTTCATTTCAGATCCTGAATTCAAACCCCCGTCTTCTGGGAGCGAGCTTAGGAGAAAGACTTTGGAGCTGGTTAGTATTTCTAATTAATCTCAGTCTGAGTACCTTGCTGAAGGTATAAAACGCATGACGGAGTTTGCTACCATAACGAACTAGCAACTAGCAGAATCAATGCATGCCTAACCGCAGTCTGCACTGACTTGTTGATGTCGATACATTGTGTGTCAGAATGAAAGAGCGAAAGACAAATGAATGTAGCTGAAAGGTGCTATGTCTATCAGTTTGGGTGGTTACAGTAAATATATCAATATATTTCGTCTATATTGTCTCCATGTTTATGCTAGTCTGAATTACACGATAATGTTGCCAAGTTGCTCTTTGAAGTTCTGTTCATCTGCAGCTCCTTTAACGCTTGTATCCCATCATGCACTTGCAAGAGGAGAATCGCCAACTGTTTTTGTGGCGCTGTCGTCTGGTATGAGATTAGCTGCTGCTGCCCTAAAAATTTCAAGGTCACTGTGGGTTATTATGGCATTTATTAAAGAGTTATTGTAAGAAGAACACAGGGTCCAATTTTGTTTGTCGTTCAGTAATGCTGTTAAAATGGCAAAAAATTGTATTTTCGTTAAGCTAATAGTCTTCAGTTTATGTTTTGAAGAATTCAAAACAAATCAGCAATTTTACCTCATTTTTATTTTAAAATATGATTTATGTTGACTAGAGGTATGTGTGTGGCTGTGTTCGTCCCGCCTTGCGAAGAAAAACCTCACATTGAGTCATTACATGTTTCATCAGCGGGGAAACAAGAGGAAAAAAGAAATAATAATGTTAAGTCTGCTTCCCTCTGAAACAACTTCTGTACTGAAGTTTGTTTTTAATTAGTGCGACCTGGTAACACTCGGGTGTGGGGCTATTGCTTATCACCATCTGATTACCGATTGGTCGAGTCTAAGGTCCGACGACTCCTCATTTCTTGATGTCTTTTACATCTATTTTTCTACTTTCTGCTGTACAGCAAAGACAAGACAATTCATTATGAGACAGAAACATATCAAGTATAAATGTAAGAAGTTCTTGCATTGGTAATATTGAGAAACCCACTAATATTGCTAAAAACTAATATTTTCATTAATAGTTTCGCCCGTTTACCACTACAAACAGCTGTCGGCGAACACTGATGAGAACTGCTACACATGGCACCTTTTAAGCACATATCACTCTGTAAGCCTATTTGCTTTTTATTTTATTGGAATGTACAAATATCAGACTTTCTGTGATCGAGTTTGCCAAAGACAGGTTTTGCCAAACAGAGGCGAGTTGTACTTTATTTATGCATACTATTGTGAGGTCACCAGTTCAGCAGCATTGCTCAAGCAAACATGGACGACGTTTGTGAAATCAACGGTACCTCATCTGCCTTCGTCGGGTGTGGATCCTGCTGTAAACTAAAAGCACACAAGAATATAAATGATGTGTTTTACAGAGCAGCAGATGTAATCTTCCTCCATGTCACGGGGATGAGAGCAAAATTAAACATTCTTCATATCAATTTGAAGAAATCAGTGAAGGCTGGTTTGGGGGAAAATGAATGTATTGCCTAATTTTGGCATCAGAATACTTTTTTGTTCTCGCTTTGCTCGCCAATCATTTGCCACAAATGTATAAAGAGCGATCAGACTATCGGCTCACAACCTGGAGTTTAAAAAAACAAAAGAAAAAAGGATGAATTCAGTGCCTCTGCCTTCATATTAACAAACGTGTGTGATGATAATAAAATATTTGCAGAGTGTAATTTAAACAGGGACGTGTGTGTTTTATTTATGTACAGTATAGAGATTTCTGTTGGCAGAAACAGTACAAAGTGGTATTTGTATAAAAGAGAGTTAAAAAACTCATGGTGCTTTGGGTGTGAAAGATTCCCACCCCCACTGGAATTGAAAGTAAGAAAAATTGAAATTCTGTAACGCTTCAATAAACGTTTTGGAATGAGTAATAACACACATTGTATCGAAATAAATCTGATTTATGAACTGTACAGTCTGCAGGACTCCTTCATTTTTCACATTCCATCATTTTGTGGAACAGTGCTAGCTAAAGAGAAATCAAGACAGATTTTATGTTTCCTACTTTGAAACTGCTGTCATACCTTTTTTTTTTTTCTGTCCGGGCTGTCAGTGCGCATCCCGCCGAGCCGCATCCAGCCCATCGTGGCCTGTTCCCGGCCATGACGGGTGCAAAGCAGCACTGCTTCGGAACATGTCGCGAGCTGGTGAAGAGGAGGTGGGTGTGGAATCATGAAAAGGGCAACGTCGAAAAGCATCGTCCCGCGTGTCCTCTTGACTCGTCGCGCGCGGTGACATGCCTGTCACACAGCTGGAACATTGGGACCGGTTGTCACGCGGCCACCAACGAAAACGGCAAATCCCTCCTGAAATGTGTTATTGTCTTTTTTTTTTTTTTAAGAGAGCAGGAGGGCATCTAGCTGGAGGAGATGCTGCTGAGGCGTTTGACGTGATTTAATCTCACTTAATGAAATGTGCCTTCTTCTCCCCCTCCTCTGCACACCCCCCAACATTTTGTGAGACACTGGGATGAAAGTAATAAGGTGCTGCTGGAGTGCTGCCTTACCAGCAGTGGAGGTTAAAATTGTCTTCTTCACCATGCAATCTGCTGTCACTGTCGGCCTCACCTCGGCAGACGCAGGCGCCCAGCACTCAACACATTTTCTCATGCTAACGTCGACACGCTTGGACTGCACGTGCCTGGGGCTTTGTTCTTCTCGGGGTGCCGTTCACCACGAACACAGCTCAAGATAGCATCGGACAACACCTGCAAAAGTCCTTTATCAAAGGTTGGCAAGTGATTATTTTAAGACTGCTGAATAATACTTGTGTGATACATTTAGTGTAGATTAAAGTTACAACATATAACTTTTGTATGAAGAAAAAATAAATATATATAGGTAATTTTCATATTTTCTTTACTTGTTCAATCTGTCACCATATCTCGAAGAGGATTAGGGCCACTGGTAAAAAAAAAAAAGTCAGAATTTTTTTTTCAGTAGCTCAGAAAAGAAAGATCTCAGAATTCAGAGGGAAAAAAAGTAAATAAATAAATCAGTGGCCCAAAAAAAATTAAAAAAACAACTCAGAATTTAGAGGGGGTTTGACATCTGAGGTTTGACAAGAAAGCTGTGGGTCAGAGGAGGATCTGGCTGGTGACGGGAGAGGATGATGATTGATGAGCTTGTTCCTGGACTGCGCCTGTTGAAGAATGTGTTCAGGTCATTTGCTCTGTCCAGAAAATAATATTGTTAAAGAAATCATGGTGGCATGTTTTTATGTAATAAGTATGTAATGTTTGGATTGAAGAAGATATGCTGCATAATCTGATGTCATTACAATGGAGTATTGTGCCTCAGTGCAAAAACACACATTTTGTTGGTTTCTGAAGAGTAAAAATTGAACAAATGTATGCACTTAAAGATTAAGTTTATATTTCACAGTCATCAATGCTAAAGAAAAGTCTCACAACAGTGTGAAAATCACAGTGTTTATTTACAAGACAAGAAGCGGGAGGAAGAGATTAAAAAATGTAACATATTTCACAGTGTCAGGTTATTTTTATGTATGATGTAATTATACATGTATTTTTGGGCTTATTGTATTCTGTTTTATACTTGTGTGTAACTTTCACTTGATTTATGAAAGCATGAAAACTAATTAAGCTGATCATTGAGTTAAATAACATGAAGTTATAAGCAAATTCAATAAAAGCTTTTTTGCCCGTCGCTGCTTTGGTTTAATTCAGATATCAGATTTGGATAATTTATGTTAAATCTCTGCTTTAGAGCAGCAGAACAATCATTTGATTTATTTTTTTTATGCTATTTAAACTCCAAAGTCCTGGGCTGTTTCACCTGTTTGCAGCTCATTTTGCTGTTTGCTGCATGTTTACAGTTGTAGGCCACAGTTTCTGATCAAGTCACCATCATCTCCTCAACCTTCACCATAATCTGTTACAACCAGTAGATCAGTAGATGGATGAAGTGACCTGCTTTAATTGTTAGTCAACTCATGCTTGGTTTGTTACTGAAGGACAAACCAAGCACCCTGATACAACAGGAAACTTCATCTCGGGATTTCCAGCAGGATTTTCTGTGTCTCCTCTGTATCGTCTCTCTCCTGATTGGTCCAGTGCTGTTGTCTGGTCTCAGTGATGCTGGAGAATCAACACCTGATCAGACACATATTCCTTCATTTCTGTCTAAATAACAGATGATTGAAAGAGACTTTCTGATCAAGTCATCATCATGTCCTCACCTTTTCCACAATATGTTACAACCAGTAGATCAGCAGGTGGAGCAGGTTTTCTGTTTTAATTGTTGGTCAACTCAAGTCATGTGACATGAGTTGACGAAGAAATGAAATAAAGAGAAAAGACAACAGAGTTAAAAAAAAGAACATGGGCAGAAGAAAGAACAGTTTTGACATTTGACCTCAATTTCATCCATATTTAAAATTGTTAGCTGGGTAAAAATAAGTTTTCTTACTTTTTTTGTCAACTGGGTTCTCTTATCTACCTCCACCTTACTGGTGGTGGTGTTGCAGGTGGAGGTTTACAGGCTGATGAGGATCCTCTTCACTTGATTTCTGTCTCTTTATTCTGCACACGTCCTCGGGTGTCCCTCTGTTAAACCTTTGGATTTCCAGCAGGATATTTTTTCTGTCTCTTCAGTCCTCTGTGTCTTCTCTCTCCTGATTGGTCCAGTGCTGCTGGTGATGATGGAGAATAAACGCATGATCAGACACCTATTCCTTAATCTCTGTCTAAATAACAGATCATTGGAAGAGACTTTCTGATCAAGTCATCATCATATCTTCACCTTTTCCACAATCTGTTACAACCAGTAGATCAGCAGGTGGAGCAGGTTTTCTGTTTTAATTGTTGGTCAACTCGAGTCATGTGACATGAGTTGACAGAGAAATTAAATAAAGAGAAAAGGTAGCAGAGTTAAATAAACAGAGAATATACATCTACAGAAAAAAGAAAAGTATGAAATTTGATCTCAATTTCATCCATATTTAAAATTGTTAGCTCGGTAAAAATAAGTTTTCTTACTTTGTTTGTCAACTGGGTTGT